>NC_139899.1:33474691-33849691 GCF_905171665.1 Trachurus trachurus | reverse complement strand
AATAGAGTTTCTACTTGTGTGTAACAGTCGTGTATGTTTTTGTGTGAAGCTGGCAGTGAGTCTGTTTAGATTAGTGTAACACTGTGTGTGTGTGTGTGTGTGTGTGTGTGTGTGTGTGTGTGTGTGTGTGTGTGTGTGTGTGTGTGTGTGTGTGTGTGTGTGTGTGTGTGTGTGTGTGTGTGTGTGTGTGTGTGTCTCCAGGAATAAATTGAAGCCAGCAGTGAGTTGCTTTCAGAGCCAAGCTAGTATCCAATGCTCCACCCTCAGTGGCTCATGGGAAATCTAAGCACTCCACACTGCTTTGTGCTGCATGTCATATGATCCAACTCACACAACATTAGCTTAGCTTAGCATACAAACAGGAAACAGAGGGAAACTGTTAGCTTAGCATAACTTCTGTTCACTGTCCACTAGTACAATAAAGTTTTTTCAAACAGCAGAGCACAACAACACAACACTCAGAGAGACATTTAATTGACCAGGTGATTGATCTGCACTCTGTTATTAGGGCCACGGGGCAAACGCACCGAGGCACTATTCTTGTTGTGTGGATTTGTTCTTCTTCTTCTTATTTTTCATCTTCCGTGTCAATTTTCAATTCGCAACTCACAACAAATTATATATCAGAACGTGCGGTTTGATCGGGATCGGTTTGCTGTTACTTTTCTCTACGGAAAACACATTTACGTCACGAAAAACTGCGAAAATGTGAATGGGATGAGCCAGACAAAAGAGTAATTATTGGGGTTTTTCAACCATCTACCGCTCCGGCATACTTTCACCTAGAGACTCCATTTAAACTTTAAAATGTAGACACAAGTCTTGTCTATTGTTGAATGAATCCACGTGTCGATAGGTATTATAGTTTTTGATCAATCTCTGTCCAATGACCATGATCATTTTTGGAGACATGTTAAGATTATAATGGGTGTGTATTGCACGGAATGTTCGGGCTAGAGTGGGTGACATCATCAGCTAGAGTGGGAGAAGTTGTCTGAAATTGTCTGAAACTTTTCTCTTTCCACGCTGCTCACGGCCACAAATTACACTCTACACACATGATTTTTTCCACAGTTGTAGACAAACTTGTCCTCTCTCTAACAATGTGTTCAACAAAGCAGAGAGACTTGCTGAATTTAAACTGTGAGCCTCTCGGTGAGGCCACGTCCCTCGCTGCTCCTCATTGACTCTAATACGAAGATTTTCTGAGAGAAGCAGAAGGGACCCCTGTTTATAACTTACAAGTGTTTCCAAAATATTTACTGTAGAAACACAAAAGTTATATCAAAGTGTTCAGGAAGTCCTTATGACGACCACGGTCTGCTTCTTTTTCTGATAGGAGCTACCATTTTGTCAGAATAAGCCCAAATATGAGACCACCTCTCAACCACCTTCTCATCATCTCTTTACAAACAGTAGTAGGGACACAAACTTTACACAACGACACGAAGGACAGAGATCAGATATTGATCAGGCAGTGAGCTGCTGTGTTGATATTGTAAAGTTGGTAACAAGACGACTGCAGGTGTTGAATACGTGAGGGAGAATCAGGGTGCGATTTGTTCGCATTCTGTTTTCGATGTCCCCCCCTCTGGTCATTTATTATCATCCCCGGGGGGAAACGTGTTGTCCCCCCCCTCTGGTCAGACAGAGTAATATCCTACTTTAGATCAAGTCTACATCATTTGAACCGTGAGCCTTCTCATCGCCCCTACAGTAACGCTCTGCAGTAGGTCTCCCAGACCGTCATGTAGCCTACTGTAAATTCTCCCCAAAAAAAGTCGAGTCTCAACTATACGCCGGTTGCACTGGGTCGGATCTGTCTCCAGGTTTGAGCAAATAAAAGCCCGTCTTAATTAGACCCTAACCCGTTTCTACAAGTTCTAGTGAATCAACAAAACCTCTCAAAGTGCTTCATTCCTGCTACAGTTCTCAAAGACCGAGTTATTAAATGTTTTCTGGACCCGGTGCGTCCGGTCGAGTTGTTCGGCCCGTTGAGAATTATATTACTGTATGATTATATTATTTCCCATCTTTGCTGAGCTGATTTGTTCGAAATTAAATAAAAGCCTGTCCCACATAGACACCTGTCTATTAACATATGGTGAGTTGATGTCAATGTGACTGTATTGGCTATAAAATACAGGTTTGGCTCCCTTGTTGAGGGAAAAATTGGGTCCATGGTTTCCAGGCTGACTTGCAGATCGAATAAAGTCGCGCACAAGGCAGCATGGGTAAACCCAGTCTAGGTGTGAACGGTTTTGATGTCATTTATTCGTCACGTCCCCGGTGTGAAAGGACCTTCAATCTGCTCTTGACCCCGATCTCTTATACATTCATATCAAGTCTCTGTCAAACACAACCACACACACACACACACACACACACAGGTAACTTAATGTGATTACAGCTCCTCCATATCAGAGCTCAGAGAACATGATCATTTGTCTGATCAGCTCTGTCTTGACCACAAGATCGTGGGTTTGACCCCCCCGTGGCCCTCTCAAAAGGAAATTTGCTAGTTCAGCTTGGTCAGACAGAACACAGTAACATTAATGATGATGAATGTGTGTGTGTGTGTGTGTGTGTGTGTGTGTGTGTGTGTGTGTGTGTGTGTGTGTGTGTGTGTGTGTGTGTGTGTGTGTGTGTGTGTGTGTGTGTGTGTGTGTGTGTGTGTGTGTGTCCTCATCAGGCCATCTCCACGTCACCTCACTGTGCTCATTAACACAGATGACCTCTCTCTCTCTCTCTCTCTCTCTCTCTCTCAGTGCCAGTCTCTCTCTTCTCCAGCATCTTAAGACAACACCAAGACCCCAGTGTGTGTGTGTGTGTGTGTGTGTGTGTGTGTGTGTGTGTGTGTGTGTGTGTGTGTGTCAGTCAGATACACTCGTTCTTTGTCAGTTGTTGTGACCATAACGGCGTCTTTTTCTTCGCTCCCTTCAGCTCACTGCTCCACGACAGGAAGTCAGACGTCACAGCTGTTAGCCTCAATTAGCCTCTGTTGTTTCTTGTTGTTTGTTGTTATATTTTTTCAGCTGACAAAGTGTGTCGATAAAATTCCTCACAATCTGATTTTCCTCCTGGTTTTTGGTTTTAAAGGTGGAGGTTGGAGATCCTGGAGAAACGGCTCCTTCAGGCCACATTTTGAAAATACACAGACAAAAAGTCTGAGTTCCTTTCACTTCTCTCAGACGCCTCCAGAGCTAAAACTAAAATACCCAGGGGGCAAAGCAAAAAAACAGACAAGGAGCGTTGTAAAAGGTTTTGGCGAAATGATGTAAATGCAAATATTTAGGTACTACAATGGCATAAATAGTCATACAACTATAACATTTGGCAGAGAGTATCTTGACACATAGGGGGAGGCAGGAAAAAAAGATTCTGGGGTTTGTTGCAACTCGATTTTAAGATATCACCCTCAACATCCCAAAAAAGTACTGTTCGCAGGAAGAAAACGACTTGGAGTACGACCCACAGCTAGATAAGAGTGAATGCAACCTGATGAGGACTGATGGGAACATTATGGGATGGATGCAATAAAAGGGAACAAGTTCATCTTCAGAGATCTGACAGAACAAACAAAAACTAACTAAATAAACTAAATAAAAACTACAACTAAAGCTGCGTTCACACTGGACCTTTTATTTTGTCGCTGTCGACAAGTTTACATATTAAGTCGATGCAAACGAACGACTGAGCGATGAAATCGAATTTCACGGTGCACACAGAGGCTCATGGGAAATGTAGTGTGAAAACGCTTCGCTTTCCAAAACTCCTTGTTGTCCCTTTAAAGCTTTACAGTAAAAATGCTTCAGAAACAGATCTCCAACCAGAGCCGGCCCAAGGCATAAGCGAACTAAGCACCTGCTTGGGGCCCCGTGACTATTGGGGGGCCCCCAAAAGGCAAGTCACTTTTTAAAATTGTAGTGCGTAACTTTTGTCGATCCTTATAGAAACACTGTGTAATTACAAAAAACTTTTTTTTTAATTTTAAAAATGTTAAAAAGCAAATGATGGGTTTACAGTAAATGCATTGTCTGTTGGTTTATTTTGTGACATTCAGTATCCCAGTACTATATCAATTTGAAGAAATGTAAATCAACCCCAGGCTGCACTTTTAGTTAAATTTGGTGCCATTTCAGAATAAAAACCATAGATGGGTAAAAACCTGCCAGGATATGATGATTCGTAATGACAAAGTAAAAAATGAAATAGTATTACTGGCAGTAATAGAGGGCACCAAAATAAAGATTTTGCTTAGGGCCCGATGGAGGCTTGGGCCGGCCCTGTCTCCTACTCCTCCCTCCTCTAACTGACCTCACCTCACCGGTTGGTTAGCATGGGAACGTTTGCTAATTAGAAGAGGGAACACACACACACACACACACTGCATCAACACCTCCACCCACATTGTGTTCAGTATTGTTTCCATCAGTAGTTGTTGATGACTGGACAGGAAACCTCAGATATCCACCTTTTTCCGAACGTCAAAAACGTAACACTGCAAAAACTCAAACTCTTACCAAGAACATTTGTCTTATTTCTAGTCGAAACAATCTCATTCTACTTAAAATAAGACTCATCACATTAAAATCTGCTTGTTTTTAGACACTTTTTACTTCTTTCAAGCAGATTTTCACTTGAAATAAGTAGAAAAATCTGATAGAGGAGCAAGTTTTTCTTTCTTCTTACAAACACAAAAAAACTTGCTTTCACTGGCAGATTTTTCTACTTATTTCAAGTGAAAATTAGTTTGAAACAAGTGAAAATGATCTAAAAACAAGTTCATTTTTAGGTAACAAGTCTTATTTTAAGTGGAAAGAGATTAGTATTGTGTAGAAATTAGACACTTTGACAAGAAATAAGACAAATATTCTTGGAAAGATTTTGGGTTTTTGCAGTGAAGCTGGTTTTGCCGGTTCTGCTCTTCCGGTGGAATTTTATGTTTACGTTTCCATGGTTTCGGTAGTCGCGGTAAATGCATGGATTTTTTTTTTTTTTCTATGAAAATCTGTAAACCGCATGGATCATCACAGCAGCTTTTAACAATGGATATCACACAAATTGACATCCGTGTTAAAAGCCAGCGTTAACTATGACAACGACTGAAAACCATGGAAACGTAAACGTACAATTCCACCAAACTGGTTTTGACCATAGTAGATGACGTTCGGAAACTTGTGGATTGGTCGACTGCTGATGACATCATCACCCTCTTCACATTGGTTCTTATGACACAAGTGATGAAGGCTCGGCCTCGTCATCATCATCACCGTGTGTGTATATGTGTTTGTGTGTGTGTTAGTGTGTGTTAGTGTGTGTGTTCGTCCTGTAAACAAAGCTGAGTCCTGATCTCCATGAGCTCCTCGTCTCCTAAAACCCAGAAGAACTTTTTACTGCTGCTGCTGCTGCTGCTGCCCCACTGAAGCTCAGTCCCTCTGTCACAGACCTGGTTCTGGTCCTACACTGCAAACACTCTAAATCTTTCCAAGAATATTTGTCTTATTTCTTGTCAAAATGTCTCATTTCTAGTCAAAACTAAACTCTTTCCGCTTTAAATAAGACTCATCACCTAAAAATGAACTTGTTTTTAGATCATTTTCACTTGTTTCAAACTAATAAAACTAACTCACTTGAAATAAGTAGAAAAATCTTTTTTTGTGCTTGTAATAAGAAAGAAAAACTTGCTCCACTATCAGATTTTTCTACTTATTTCAAATGAAAATAGACTTGAAATAAGTAAAAAGTGTCTAAAAACAAGCTGCTTTTTTATGTATAACTATGTATGTGTATGTATATGTATACATATACATATTTTAGGTATAATGAGATTAGTTTTGACTAGAAATAAGACAAATATTCTTGGGAAGATTTAGAGTTTTTGCAGTGTGGTCCTGGTCCTGGATCCCTGTGAGACTTTGATCTGTGTGGTGTGAACTTCTGCACTTGAATGTGTCACCAACAGAGACAGGAAGAAGAACTGGATCTCACCAGGACCAGGACCAGGACCAGGACCACACTGCAAAAACTCTAAATCTTTCCAAGAATATTTGTCTTATTTCTAGTCAAAACTAATCTCATTCTACTTAAAATAAGACTCATCACATTAAAAAGCAGCTTGTTTTTAGACACTTTTTACTTCTTTCAAGTCTATTTTCATTTTAAATAAGTAGAAAAATCTGATAGTGGAGCAAGTTTTTCTTTCTTATTACAAAGCACAAAAAAAGATTTTTCGTGAAAATTAGTTTGAAACAAGTGAAAATGATCTAAAAACAAGTTAATTTTTAGGTGATGAGTCTTATTTTAAGTGGAAAGAGATTAGTTTTGACTAGAAATGAGACATTTTGACAAGAAATAAGACGAGTTTTTGCAGTGTGGTCCTGGTCCTGGTTCTGGTCCTCCTGGTGTGAACTTCTGCACTTGAACGTGTCACCACCAGAGACACAGTCAGGAAGAAGAACTGGATCTCACCAGAACCAGAACCAGGACCAGACCCAGACCCAGACCCAGGACCAGGACCAGACCCAGAACCAGACAATTCAATTCAAATCTTTATTGTCATATATACTGAAGACAGCGTCACACAGTACAATGCAATTCTTACTCCGTAATGATTCCTCTGGCAACATTATAAAAGCAAGTAGCCTAATAATAAAAACAACACTAGTTTTTACAGACCCAGGACCAGAACCTCCTCTGTGGTCCAGTTCCACCAGGAACCGTGGGTCTGGACTTTAACTCTTCAACTTTTTATAAACTTTCCTCTTGTTTTTACCCCGTCGGGTCCAGCCCCCCCCGCCCCCCCTCCTCCTCCCCCTCCCCCCGGTTCTCCGCTCTCCGCTCCGGGGGGAACCACCGTGAAAACGCCCGGGGATCAGGCTCCACTCACCGGCCGTCATCAGGACGAGGATCCCGGTCCACAGCGTCCACAGCGGGGCCATCATCAGCGGGGAAACAGCGACCAGAGAGACGGGGCCGCTCGGTCTGATCTCTCTCTCTCATGGAGCTGTGTCTGTAGCAGCGCAGAGAGGAATCCAGATGTTTTTCATCCAGATGTGGTTTAGCGCCGCCCACCGCTGCTGCTGCTGCTGCTGCGGAGAGTTTCCACTGAGCTCAGAGAGGAGCAGGAGGAGCTGCAGAAACACACACACACACACACTTATCGATCACCTATTGACAGGGCCGTTGTATAGGGGAGAAAGGTGATGATAACTCTAGGGGCCCAGCGCCCAGTGGGGCCCATAAAAAACCCCAGTAGTCTAATCTTTGTATGACTAAATTATTCTGCATAAGACCCTGACTCATACTCATAGTAATGCTGCATTAGCATCAAAACAAAGTAGGCTAAATAAAAAATGATAATACTAGAAAAAAAGTGGAAAAGTCAGGGGCCCACTTTAATATTCTTTCAGGGGCCCCAGAATTCCTAGCAACGGCCCTGGCTATAGTTATTTATCTTTATCTATATAGCTAGCTTGCTATATGATAAAGATAAATAGCTTTATTATATTAATTTAATATATCAAATTTAAAATACAGCTAAGTAAATTGCTAATACAAAATTAAAAACTAGAGTTTCAATTCTGAACACAAACTAAAATGGTCAGTTTCAAATAAATGAAGTAGGTATTAGTAGTATGGTTACAGCTCAAAAATAGTCAGGGGCCCACTTAAGTATTTTTTTCAGGGGGCCCAGAATTCCTAGCAACGGCCCTGCCTATTGATGTTTGATTATTATTTATTCAGCCTCGTTCAGAAGAAAAGAAAACACATGAGAACTGGTCACTTGTCAGTTCAGACAGGATCAAAGTCGTCAAGAAGAAACTGCTTTGAGACACTAGGGTAAACATTTACACTAACAGATTTCAACATGAAACTTCCCAAGTTCATCACTCAAATCAAGACAAATATTTTTTGTATTACAAGTTTTGTCCAATTTTATGTTTGAATATGTAAATTAGGCAATATTTGATGAAATATGCGCTAATTTGCATGTATTTCCAGAACAGAAATCTGAACAATGGACAAAGTTTCTTTGTTTTATTGTGTTGACATATTAGAGTCTTTAGTTTTTACAGAGGGGATTGTGGATATCTCTTTTTATCACTCTGTAAATGAGAAAATACTGTCACCAGCCCTAAAAAAAAATCAAGTTTCTCCATGTTTTTAGTACTAAAATGTTGTATAAATGAGGCTGTGAATGATATATCAACAATCCCCTCTGTAAAAACCTTCAGAATATAGAAAGGGATCAAAGTGGAAGGTTTGGTGTCTGTAAGTGCTGCTGAAGTGGAGATTTCTAGCTCAGAGTCTGAGTCTGAAAAACTCTTTCTGAGAAAACTGCCTTTAAAGAATAACTTTTAGTGAATTTAGGAGAAATGTACAGACAAAATGAGGAAAATAAAAACCTTCATGTGGTTTTTGTACAATTTATTTTAGACTTTTCTGAAAGAATACATGTTAAGGAAGAAAAATAGCCCAGAAACAAACTGTTTTTGCCTGTTAGTGTCTATATGTAATAAACTCTGTTGTTGTTGTTATATGTTGTTGTTGTTATATATATATATTAATATTAAGAGTTAATTTATTCTAATAAATAATAAAGACAGGTGGTTTTATCTCGGTCGTTTGACTTTGTGCGACGCTGAAGAAGCTAATTGAAGCTAATTGAAGCTAATTGAAGCTGAAGCAGAAGGAGAACATGAACAGGATTATTCCAGCTCATTAGGTCGTAATGAGACCACACACACACACACACAGAGAGAGAGAGAGAAATCTATCACATATCATAGTGTTTTTTTATGAATGAACTTCAAGTATAGGCGACTACTTTTCCCCAAGGACATTTATATATTAAACAGTTTTTATTGTAAAACAGAAAAACCTCTTTATGCTTTTATGATTTATTTAATTATTTATTTATTGTTAGTTTTTCCTTTCATCATCATTTATATATTTCCATTGAATCCCCTTTCTGTTAATCTGAAGCTCCTGTCAGGTTTATAACTATAATCAATAATATTCAATAGTATGTCTCTGCTTGTGGTTTGCCACCTACTGGTTGACTGTGGAACTGCAACTCCACAGTCTGGACCGTTCAGACCATAATACATCCATGGTTCAGACCCCTTCTGATGGATTTTCAACAGGGCAAAGTCGAAATAAAACACCAAGAATCTAATTGTTTGTGAAGCTTGGATTTTAAACTTTTAAAAAAATCTTTTGGACTAAATAAATAATTAACCTCCAATGAAATGACATGCTTTTAAATGTTCTATTGCATGGGGTTATAATGACAAAACAGTCTTAAAATAGCCTACAATTAAAGCAGAAGTGAGTGATCCGGTCGTTTTCGCTAATGCTGCGTTCCAGGCAGGCTTTTGAAATCGTAAATTACAGCTTCAAGTCACAACTTACGACTTTGTAGCGTTCCAGGCAACCCACTCGTGTTTTTCCGACCTGTTTTACCTGTGAAAGTCACTATAACGGCCACTCGTAACTTCTGACCCGTGAACTCGTACCAGATCGAACTGGTACCACTTCACGGTCGGAAAAATACGAGTTTCCTTGAACGCACCATAACAGTCATCGTCGCTACGTCACCACATTCACGGCGTTCCTTGGCTGCACACACAGCCCTGCATGCCGTTCTCTCTCCTCATTGGATAAAAACTGTAGGATACGATAAATGTTTTCTCCTGGGCTCAGAGCAGAGCAGAGTGACTGACAGACCCGTGTTTCAGTCCAAACACTCTATAGAAGTGATTGCTGTCGGAAGATATAACTATTTAAGACTTATATTAACACAAATATATCACTCACTTCTGCTTTAATTGAATGGAATGAAATGGTTTCAAATGTTTTATTGCACATGCCCCGCCCCCTCATTTGAATATTGCAGCATGAAATAAAAGAGCAGTGAAATAAATGTGACGTTATGAAATAAAAGTCGCCGGAAATAAATAAATGAGGCGTTAGAAAATAAAAGTCTCCTGAAAAAATGTAAATGTTGTTTTTAAAATAAAAATATATGTATTTATATTTCATTTATATCTATTTATCATCCTATTTATTTAATTCGGGACTCATTTCATGGCTATATTTATTTATTTATGCATTTATTAATTTATTCATTATGACTAAAACGGCTTTCCATAGTTCCCACATGTCTGGCGAGGCAAGCCCTATAATGAATAAAAATAAAAGTTACGGAAAACCAAACTTTGCAGTTTTTTTGAAAGAGCTTTTTCAGTATGGCACCGACACCAAAGGACTTGAAATACCAAAAGCATTAAAAACCAATTTTATTTTGGATAAGTATTTATTTATTTTATATGATCTTCTTTACTTCAATGTTTTTTTTTTTGATATATACGTACATATAGATATTTTATTTTTTTATGGTAAGCATAAACTCTTTATATACGTATATATATATATATATATATATATATATATATATATATATATATATATATATATATATATATATATATATATATATATATATATATTTTTTTTTTCCCCCCTGGCACAACAGTACTGTTCTGTACATATATGTTAATAAAGTTTTAAAAAAATAAAAATAAAAATAAAAATAAAAGTTGTTGTTGTCGCTGTGACCGGCAGGAGGCGCTGTCTCGCTGCTCTCCACTGGAAACACCGAGAACAAGGAGGAGAGGAAGAACCACACGTGCTTTTATTTTGAAAGTCCGCTGAGTGACGTGGAGGCGTGGAGCCCCGGACTCAGACAACACAGAGGACCAGAAGTTAGGCTGTGTTCGAAACCGCATACTTCTCCTACTACTCGTACTACTCATACTAACGATTTGAGTATGCAGTATGTTCACACTGCGCAGTATGCGATTTGCAGTAGGCGAGAAGTTCCCGGATGCATACTAGATTCGGCCGAAATGTTGAGTATACATCATGAGGTCACTACTCATACTCAAACTACCCAAGATGCAACGCAACGTGACGTCAAGGACCGCCTCTTCCTTGCCGCAAAAAAAAAAAAAAAAAAAACGGAGAAGGAGGAGCCGAGCGGACGAGAGGAAAAATGGAGCAAGCTAGCCACAGTGGGGACAGGTTCACTTCCTGTTTATAAAGTAAGAGCACTGACGTCATTGTAACGGCTTTCTTTATGGTCAATTGCAACGGGTGCTTTATTTTGACACAGCAACCGGAAGTACAGTGCTCACTACGGCTGGTTTTACTAACGCCAGAGAAGTCCGACTTCGTCCGACTAAAATTGTAAATAGGTGTTATTTTGTCATTTTTTCAACACCATGGGGATACGAAGTAGTACTTTCTCGCCTGAAAATGTTTCAAATGTTGCTGAAGTTATATATTTACAGAGTTTAGAGCTTAAGTGAAATCAGCTTCAGGGAGGCTGATTTCGGCTCGGGCAGGAGCGAAATGCATTGTGGGTTATCATAGTACGCAGCAGTGTGAACGCTCTGCATACTGTATGATCGATTAGTATGTAGTATAGAGTATGGCAGTATGCAGTATGGAAGTATGTAGTATGGAGTATGTGGTTTCGAACACAGCCTAGAGTCCACTTCAGAGGAACCGAGTTCGAGTCCGTCAGCTGGACTGGACTCTGGAGTCTGGACTGGACCGGGCGGTGCGTTCATTTCCCTCAGCGGAGCAGCAGCGCCGGGCGGGAGGAGGAGGAGGCTGCTGATTGGCCGAGAGAAGAGCTGCAGTCAGCGGATCCCCGGTGGACTCTGACCCGCTGCTGCTGCTCCCAGTCCCGGTCTGAGTCCCGGTTTGAGTCCTGCAGGTCTGAGTCCCGGTCCGAGTCCCGGTTTGAGTCCTGCAGGTCTGAGTCTACTGTATTATATTGTATTGTATTGTATTGTATTGTATTGTATTCTATTCTATTCTATTATTTTGTATTCTATTGTATTGTTTGTGTGTCTGACTATTTTATGTTTTGTTGTTTCTGTTTGGGATCTAATCTCTTGTTTTATCTATTTCTATGTCTTGTTCTTTCTCTCCCATGTTTTTAGTCCATGTGTTGCACTGCAAAAACTCAAAATCTTTCCAAGAATATTTTGTCTCATTTCTAGTCAAAACTAAACTCTTTTCACCTAAAATAAGACCCATCACCTAAAAATGAACTTGTTTTTAGATCATTTTCATTTGTTTCAAACTCATTTTCACTTGAAATAAGTAGAAAAATCTGCCAGTGAAAGTAAGTTTTTTGTGCTTGTAATAAGAAAGAAAAACTTGCTCCACTATCAGATTTTTCTACTTATTTCAAGTGAAAATCAGCTTGAAAGAAGTAAAAAAAAGTGTCTAAAAACAAGCTGCTTTTAATGTGATGTGTTTTAAATCCATGTGTACTGTCTAGTCTACCATCAAATAGGACCACAATGGAAACAAGCCTTTGGGCTTTATTGTGTTTTTAATCCTTTTGAACACTTGTCTAATAATGTTCAATAAAGTTTTCAATCAATGTCCTGCAGGTCTGAGTCCCGGTCTGAGTCCTGGTCTGAGTCATGAAGCGGAGACTCCTGCTGGTGTCCAACTCCACGTTGCACGGCAGCGGCTACCTGGACCACTGTCAGCAGCAGATCACACTCTTCTTCGGACAGTAAGTCACTTCACTTTTCCCACGGTCCTTGAAGTAGCAGCCTGGGGCCAGATTCACCAATATGTTCTTAAGAAAGATCTTAAGAAATGTCTTAAGATCTAAAACGAAGAAGTTAATAAGAAAGTTCTTAAGAACAGTAATTTCTTACAAATTTCTTATTTTTCCTACTTTTACCATTTTAAGACAGGTCAAGGTTGTGTTAGGAAAACAGTAAAGAACACATTTGATTTCAAGAATACCATTTATTCTTATGTGTTTTCTTAAGAAGAAACTTACGAAGAAAGTTGAGAAAATACTGAAGAACTTTTTTTTTGGAGAACATGACTTCTTAAAGGGTTAGTTTTAATAACTTTCTACATTGTAGATTCAAACTGAAGACATCAGAACTATGAAGGGACACAGATGGAGTTATGTCTCTGTCAGCCAAGTGCTCAGCTCCTCTGGGAACTCCTTCAACTGTTGGGAACAACTGTTCCAGGTGAAGATTCAACCTCATTAAGCTGAGACTGAATCACAAGTCTGACAAAAGCTCTTATCAAAGAAAAAAGTGGAAAAATCTTATGAAATATATTCAGCTTTGTTCAACACGTTGGTGTTTCCTATACTCCTTCTGGCTTCCTTCATAGTGCTGACGTCTCTACTTTGAATCTACAATGAAAATAAAGAAAAGCCACTGAATGATCAGCCAGATTCACAAAACCTTCTTAAGAAAAAAAATCTCTTAAAGTGTCATTTTTTTTCTTAACTTCAGTATTAAAGGGATAGTTCACCCAAAATTGAAATTTCTCAACTCATGATCTCCTCCCCCTCATGTGGACTAAGGGCTGGGAGAAGTTTCAGAGTCCTCCGTGGCTTCTCTGAGTTACAGGGGGTCTCGGCGTAGCAGTGCATGTCCATATGACGGTTGCTAATGGATACCAACTGTCTTCGTAACAAAAAGACACACCAAAAAACATCCAGATACCTCCATGCTGCTCGTATGTAATGTCCGTCTTGTATTGAAGCCCTGACATGAGAAATTGTTCCGCCGGTGTGATTTGCACTGACACAGGAAGAGCAGTGAACTGAGACACTGGGAGCTTCCGCTACAAACAAGCTTAAAATATAGACTTATTAAATTGTTTTCGGAACAATTTCTCATGTCGGGGCTTCAATACAAGACGGACATTACAGACGAGCAGCATGGAGGTATCAGGATGTTTTTTGGTGTGTCTTTTTGTACGAAGAAAAGTGAGCTCCGTACGTTTTGGACAGGTGTTGGACAGTTGGTTCCATGTTTACTGAACGTCTCCCTTGATGTTGTAGAAGGTTTGTGTGATTCTGATGAGTCAGCAAAGGGAAGTTTAGATATTTCACTGGTTATCAATGATCAATGATCAATGATCAATGATTATCTATTATGAGTCTTATCTGACTGTCCTCTCTCTGTCCTCAGGGATGTGAAGCGAGTGCTCTTCGTCCCCTACGCGCTCCACGACCGAGACGCCTACACCAGAACCGCCCGGGACAAGTTCAAGACTCTGGGTAGGTGACATGACATCACAGCTGAGCCATGACATCACCATGACATCACCGTGACATCACCACCTGAGCTCTCCTGTCTCCTCCTGCAGGCTACGAGGTGGACGGGATCCACGAGGCGTCGGACCCGGTGGAGGCCGTCAGGAACGCCGAGGGGATCTTCATCGGTGAGGGACAGAGCACTGCAAAAACTCTACATCTTACCAAGAATATTTATCTTATTTCTTGTCAAAATGTCTCATTTCTGGTCAAAACTAATCTCTTTCCACTTAAAATAAGACTCATCACCTAAAAATGAACTTGTTTTTAGATCATTTTCACTTGTTTCAAACTAATTTTCACTTGAAATAAGTAGAAAAATCTGCCAGTGAAAGCAAGTTTTTGTGTTTGTAATAAGAAAGAAAAACTTGCTCCACTGTCAGATTTTTCTACTTATTTAAAGTGGAAAATTTGCTTGAAAAGAAAAAAAAATGTGTCTAAAAACAAGCTACTTTTTTAATGTGATGAGTCTTATTTTAGGTAGAATGAGATTTATTTTTACTAGAAATAAGACAAATATTCTTGGTAAGATTTTGAATTTTTGCAGTGAACCAGAGCAGGAGAAGAACAAGAACATTTCAGATCCACAACTACGTTCTTCCTATAGGACAAATGACGTCACTTTAACCATTCATGTGTATGGGGTTTGTCATTACAGATATCTACAGTTCAGTTGCAGATATCCACTATGTGAATTACAGATATCTGTAACTGAATTACCACTAGTACTAATTCCAGTTACAGATATCTTTAATTCACCTCAATTAAAGATATCTACATGTCCCTTTTCGGATATCTTATATATATGTGAGCAAGATGTCTGTATTTGTTGTGTTGTATTGTCATGTTATGTACGTCTACAATGTAATGTAGTGTATTGTTGATGTTGTGTGTTCTATGTATATGATTGTTCAGGGACCCCCTTGAAAATGAGATGCTACATCTCAAGGGGCTATCCTTTAATAAATTCAAATTCAAATCTTAAATTAAGTTTTGACTAGTCAAAATGACATTGTAGATACAGTATCTCAAACTGGAATTAGTACTAGTGGTAATTCAGTTACAGATATCTGTAATTCACATAGTGGATATCTGCAACTGAATTGTAGATATCTGTAATGACAAACCCCATACACATGAACGGTTAAAGTGACGTCATTTGTCCTATAGGAAGAACGTAGTTGCGGATCTGAAATGTTCTTTTTGACAAGAGGCAAAACTGAATTACAGATATCTTGAATAAAAAATCCAACTATTCAAAATGTAGTTAGGACCAGTCAGAAAGACATTGTTGATATCTACAATGTTAATTCCAGAGAGTCAAACTTAGCTTTTAAATGTTAAATCCTCTTGAACATATTAAAGGACGAAGACGGCGTCGGTGCAGTGACATCATGACCTGATGCCTCTGTGTCTCCTGCAGGTGGAGGGAACACCTTCAGGCTGCTCAAGAGTCTCTATGACAACAAGGTGGTGACGGAGATCAGGAGGAGAGTCCTGGAGGTGAGGACGGTGGACCTTAAAGGGATAGTTCAACATGTTCTGCAAATTGGCCCATTGCCATAATCCCTATAGTCATAGCAGTAGGTTTGTTACCTTTAATTGTCGGTGCAAGCTGTTTTTAGAGGGAAATACAGAGACTGTTGATGAAAAACTGTCCCTGAAGGCAACGCGCATCAGCGGTTTTGTATGTATTTACCTCTAAAACAACTCTGTTGTGGCCTGCACTGTAGCGGCAATCTTTCTTCCTCCGAGTACTCCGCTTTACCGCTACTATTAAGCAGTGTTCTTGGCAATAAGCTTGACACAAAAAAGAATCTTCCGAGGCAGTAACTCCGTTCAAAAAATATCTTTACATAAAAAACAAAAACAAAGTTACAAGATTCGCTCCGATCTGTCTTGCTCCTTAGGCTGCTGAGAGCTAAGCTACTGTGATGTCATCAGCAGCATAATTAAAGGAGCAGTTAAACATTTTAAAGGAAAACTACTAACTATTGTAAGCAATACAAATATGGCTCTTACATGCACATTCACCACGCTATAAGATAATAACGTGCATCAGTGGTTTTGCATGAATTTCCCTCTACAACAACTCTGTCTGGTAACGTTGTGTTATTATCTCATAGCGTGGTGAATGTGCAGGTCACAACTTGTCCACCAGAGCGTTGTGGAGTTGTTGGATTGTGTATTTGATGAGTTTGATGAGGGAAACCAAGAAATCCCATAATGAGCCTCCGTAGCGTAGCTCTGAGCAGCTCACGGCTCTGCTCCACCGTTCTAAAAATAGCTATTTGACTAAATGTTGAACTGTCCCTTTAACCTTTGCCCCCCCCAGGACGGGGTCCCCTACATGGGCTCCAGCGCCGGCACCAACGTGGCGACCGTCAGCATCAACACCACCAACGACATGCCCATCGTCTACCCTCCGTCCTTCTGCGCCATCGGCCTCGTGCCCTTCAACATCAACCCCCACTACCTGGACGCCCAGCCGGGCAGCCGCCACATGGGGGTGAGTCTGAGGCCGCAGCGGTCCGAACCGGTCCGGACCGGTCTGAACCGGTCCGGAATTATCATCTACCATGTTACCATTGTCGTGTTATTAAATAACTACGTGAGTCCAGCTGTAAGTATAGCGTGAATGTTTATTTACCTAACGTCTGTAACTCCCCGTACACAACTGCCCGTATCCCTGGCTACCTGTTCCCTAGGCTACGGTGCACCGGTGACGTCATCACTATGAACTGACATAGTTCTAAATGTACAGTTACACCACATCTCCCCTTTCTAGAATCAATGGGTAGACCGCCATTGATTCAGCAGGACCTTAGGGGGTTATTCTGCCCCTGTGGCTGGAAGGTCTGCTCCTATCTGAGTCATTCACACTCACAACAGACACACAGCCATTAACCTTAGCTTGTAACAATAAATTACCAATACAATAAAAATTCTGTCTGTCCTCACTCTAAACTGACATTTACATTCAAATCAAACACATTTTTTTTTCTTTTTTTTTTTAAATATCTCTCAGTCTTGTTAAAGTCTGTGATGAGAAAAATTAAAAGCCGAACCGGGTCGGTCTTATCACAGCTCTCCCAGACCTGGTTCTGAGAGTAGGAGTAGATGGTGCTTCTGGAACGTTCTGCTGCAATGGTGCTGCTGCAGGTTGTTCTCTTGAAGGTCGGTCTGGAACACCTCCGCTGCTCAGGTGCTCAGCTGCATCACTGCTGCTCTGCTCCGGGGAGGGCTGCATGGTGATGAGATGACGACGGTTTCGCCTGATGATCCCGTGAGGTCCCTCCACCAGATATGAGCGGGGTGTGGTGTGGCTTCCGATGACAGCTCCAGCTGCTCTTTGGTCTGTGACCCACACGTTCTGCCCAGCAGTGAGTCTGTTGAGGTTCCGTGCACGGTGTCGCAGATTGTAGCGTTGTGCATCTTTCATCTTCCTCTCCTTTTCCTTCAGCAGTACAGTGTCTCCATCAGGAAGAGCAGGATCTAACAAAGCAGGAAGAATAGGCACAGTGGTACGAAGTCTCCTCCCCATGAGAAGTTGAGCTGGACTGTATCCATTTTGAAGTGGGGTTGCCCTGTATGAAAGCAGAGCAAGGTAGGGGTCATCTGACTTCTTCAGGAGCCCTTTTACTGTCTGTACTGCACGTTCAGCTTCAGCATTTCCCTGGGGGTATTTTGGGCTGCTGGTCACATGATGAAACCCATAGGACTCTGCAAACTCTGCAAAGGCTGCTCCTGAGAACTGTGGCCCGTTATCAGTGACTAGGGTCTCACAGATCCCGTGACGTGCAAAAATTGACTTCAGGTGGCGGATTACATCATTAGACCTTGTGGGGGTTAGCAGGGCGATCTCCACATATCTTGACGCGTAGTCCACCACTAGCAGGTAGGTCTTGCTCCCTAGCATGAACAAATCTGCTCCACATTTCTGCCATGGTCGGCCTGGGTACGGTGTTGGCATCAGCGGCTCCCTGTGGTTCTGCCTCTCCTGGCAACATGCTCTGCAGTTAAGAACCAACTCGTTCAGCTGCTGGCTCAGCCCTGGCCACCATACTGACTGTTGCGCCCTCTCTCTACACTTGACCACGCCCTGATGACCTTCGTGCAGCTTGACGAGGACGTCATTTCTCATTGTTGAGGGTATTACAAGTCTTTGTCCTTTAAGTAGGAGACCATCCTGGACTGTGAGAAGAGCACGTTCACTCCAGTACAGCTTGAGTGCAGGTTCGTTGGTGCCATGGGCTGGCCATCCTTCTGCACACAGCTGCATCACACGTGCACACACACTGTCCCTCTGCAGCTGCTCTCTCAGCTCTTCCAGGTAGGCAGTGTTCGCAGGTAGGTTTTCCATTACCATGTCAACATAGATGTTAGTGTCTTCAAACAGCTCTTTGTCAGCCGGTGTTTCTCCTCTCTTGACTGGCGCTCGTGACAGTGTATCTGCTGTCCACAGACATTTCCCTGCCATATGAGAAATGGAGTAGGAGTAGCGCATCAGACGCATTCTGAAGCGTTGGATCCGAGGAGGTAGAGCATCCAGTGCTTGAGACCCCAGGAGACTCAAGAGAGGCTTGTGATCCGTCTCCAGCTGGAAGTGTTTCCCAATCAGGAAGTTGCGGAACCTCTCACAGGCCCAGGTCAGTCCCAATGCCTCCTTTTCCACTTGTGCGTATCTCTGCTCAGTTGGTGTGAGAGACCGCGACATGTAGGCTATTGGCCTCCACTCCTCATCCCATTTTTGGAGTAGCACTCCTCCTAGCCCGTATGACGACGCGTCCGCTGAGACCTTGCATTCTCTGTTGGGGTCGTACATGGCTAGCACAGGTGGTGACGTCAGTGCATCCTTCAGATCTTGAAAAGCTTTGGCCTGCTCAACGCCCCACATCCAGCAGTTCTTTTTCGACAGGAGATCACGCAGAGGTTTGTCTCTCTCAGCCAGCTGTGGGATAAACTTGCCCAGCTGGTTTACCATCCCGAGAAAAGATCTTACTTCACTCACTGTCGTCGGCTCCTGCATCCTCTTCACAGCCTCTGTCTTGCCTGGGTCTGGGCTGATGCCACTGGCAGAGACCACATGACCTAGGAAGCTCACCTCTGACTTTGACAGGTCACATTTGTCGCTGTTTAGGGTGATGCCTGCCTTTTGGATCTTCTCCAGCACAGCATGCAGGCGAGCGTCATGCTCCTCTTGTGTACGACCCCAGACCAGCACATCATCTATGTGGCACACCACGCCCTCAAGTCCTTCTGTGACCTCTGTCACCATTCTGTTCTGAAAGTGTTCAGGAGCTGATGCTATGCCGAAGGGAAGCCGCTTGAAGTAAAAGCGCCCAAAGGGTGTGATGAAAGTTGTCAGTTTCGCTGAATTTTCTGTCAGGGGAATTTGCCAGAACCCCATATTTGCATCCAGCTTACTAAAAATTCTGGCTCCAGCCAGCATTCCAAGTGTTTCCTCCACTGATGGCAGGATAAACTTCTCTCGACGCACTGACTCGTTCAGTTTGGTGAGATCAACACATATACGCACAGCACCTGTCTTCTTGGGCACCACCACAATGCCAGCACACCAGTCTGTCGGCTCCTCGACTCTGCATATCACCCCGAGGTCTTCCATGCGGGACAGTTCCTGCTTGACTTTGTCCATCAGTGGCAATGGGATCCTCCTTGGTGTTTTGAGTGAGAACGGTTGAGCCCCTGGTTTCAGCTTTATGGCATATGGCTGGCGCAATTCTCCAAGTCCGCTGCACAGTTTTGGGTAAGTTTGCTTTAATGTCTCCATTGTGACACTGTCTAGGCGTGTAACCAGCCCCAGCCTACAGCTCACGGATCTTCCCAGCAAGGCAGTGTGCAGATGGCGAACAACATATAAATCCTCCATCTCTGCTTTCTCACCTCTCCTCAGCAGCAGCCTGGCAACGCCGACAACATCAAGTGGACTCCTCCCAGGTCCCAGGAGTGGCTTTGTTGATTTTCGGAGCATTGGTGGATTGTTCTTATATATCTCCAGGAATACAGTGTGTGGCAGGACTGTGACGTCGGCACCTGTGTCGATTTTGAATGTCACTTTGCTGTCATGGATGTCTATGTTGACCATCCAGGGATCACCATCTGTTGTGATGCTGCCAAGGAAGATAGCATCCTCTTCCTCTTCTTCAACCTCATGCACAGATTTTGGTGCCCTGCACACACGACTGTAATGTCCCTTTCTGCCACATGCATGACATTTAACTTCTTTTGCAGGACAATCTCTTGGTGGATGTGATGAAGAACTGCCACATTTTTGACACTGCGACTGTGAAGATGATTTTCCTTTGCTGTACTGGGCATTGTGTGGCTTATTAGCATGCTGAGGTTTGTTTTTAGCATTCTTGCTGTACACTCTGACTCTATCCACAGATTTAGCATCACTTGCCTGTGCTCTGGTGTCACCTCGCAGAGAAGCTTGCTGCTTTTTCACCTCCTCGCTTTGACGCGTCATCCTGACAGCTTTGTCCAAGGTGAGTTCTGCGTCCAGCTGCATGCGTTCAGACAGCCCCTTGTCCAACAGTCCAACGACGAGTCTGTCTCTGATAAGCTCGTCATGTAGCACCCCATAGTTGCAGTGTTCTGCTAGCGCATATAATGCAGTGACGAACGAATCCACGGGCTCTCCTTCTCTCTGTTTGCGCATGTTGAATTTAGCACGTTCGTAGATTACATTTTTCTTGACCACGAAGAAACTTTGAAATCCATCACGTACCCCCTTGTAAGTGTCTCTTTCAACAGCCGGTAGAGTAAGCCCACGTAGGATGTCATCCGCCTCGTCCCCCATGCAGTATATCAGTGTGTTGACTTGATTCTCGTCGGAGCTTACGTTCAGATTGCTTGCCAGGCGAAATCTTTCAAACCTCCGGATCCATTTGTCCCACTCTTGCGGCTTTGAAAAGTCGAAGGACTCCGGTGGCTGGATATTAAACGTAGCGCACGGCCCCCCGGCGACTCTCTGTGCTGCCGTTGAAGCTGCCGTTGCTGCTGCCGTTAGCTCCCGGCTGCTACCGTTAGCGTCTCCTCCGTGGCTCATCCTGTCCTTCACTTTCTTTCCGTTGCAGGTGTAAAACGAAACGATCCTCTTTTTTTTTTCTTTCTTTCGTCGGGCTTCTTCTCTCCACGCCAACTACAGGACTTCTGACACCATGTCGTGTTATTAAATAACTACGTGAGTCCAGCTGTAAGTATAGCGTGAATGTTTATTTACCTAACGTCTGTAACTCCCCGTACACAACTGCCCGTATCCCTGGCTACCTGTTCCCTAGGCTACGGTGCACCGGTGACGTCATCACTATGAACTGACATAGTTCTAAATGTACAGTTACACCACAACCATGTGAATGAATGAATATTTATTTCCGTGTCATGCCACCACTGTGGGCCATCCCATATGGGATTACCAGACACATTTACTGACACATCAAAAACTAGACAGTCCTTCCTGTTGGTGTTACCCGCCACACAAGTGCAACACACAAATACACAACTTCAGATTACTTTCAGTTCTCATCTGTGTATCGCTCTTCGTCTCGTTGCCCAGGCCTTTTCAAGAAATAAAGAAAATTCAAATATTTTAAACTGAAAAAGATGTTTTAGCTTCTCAGCATTGTCCAACCACACAAATTCGTTAAAAAATATTCAAAGCAAGGAGCGCTAACGTGGACTCCTTTCTCAAATCTAGAGGTGCTCTTTGGAGAGGGATCCAAGGGATGTGGAAAAACTAAGAAAAACTCTCTTGAGTTAATAAAAATGCCTTTAATTAATCTGGCATTGTCACAATGACATGTTTAAAATGACTACAACGCGTTTCGGCGTCAAGCCTTCATCAATCAATCAAAAATTAGTTTTGGGTCTACCTCATTACACTGCAAAAACTCATAATCTTTCCAAGAATATTTGTCTCATTTCTAGTCAAAACTAATCTCTTTCCACTTAAAATAAGACTCATCACATAAAAATTAACTTGTTTTTAGATCATTTTCACTTGTTTCAAACAAATTTTCACTTGAAATAAGTAGAAAAATCTGCCAGTGAAAACAAGTTTTTTGTGTTTGTAATAAGAAAGAAAAACTTGCTCCACTATCAGATTTTTCTACTTATTTATTTTCTATTTATTATAAGTGAAAATCTGCTTGAAAGAAGTAAAAAGTGTCTAAAAACAAGCTGCTTTTAATGTGATGAGTCTTGTTTTAAGTATAATTAGATTTGTTTTGACTAGAAATGACATTTTGGCAAGAAATCAGACAGATAGGCCTATTCTTGGTAAGATTTTGAGTTTTTGCAGCGTAGACAGTTTTTGTCTTGTAAAGTCATAGAAAGGACAGTAGAACACCAAATGCATTTCATTCTCCAGCTCTTGGATGTCATATCTGTGTATATTTAGTCATATCTGTCTATATTTGTGTAGTCGTCTTATCTGTTGTAAACAAGAGATTACAGGTTATAGGGCGCGTTATGTTTGTGTGGCGGTGCAGATTCAATAAACAGTATCCAGTCACCTCTGACTCTTTGGTCAACATCTGGATCGATCTGGATCTGGATCAGACTGGTCCTTCCTGGCTGGATTACAGATTAACAGAGTTGTTATCTGCGGCCTCGGTGCAGCAGCTCGTTATCAGACGAGTCCACAGCGATGTAGCGTGGAGATAAAGAAGCAGTAAAACTCTGAGCGGCTCCTCATGAGTCTCCTCCGTCTGAGGAAGTTGTGCAACATGTGAAGTCGGTGCAGCGTCAGCAGACACACACACACTTCCTGACTCCTCAGTGATGATGCAGCTGTTTCACATCGGTCGGTTTAAAGGGATAGTTCACCCAAAATTGAAATTTCCCTCATTATCTCCTCCCCCTCATGTGGACTAAGAGCTGTGAGAATTTTCAGAGTCCTCCGTGGCTTGAGTTACGGGAGTATTTGTCCATATAATGGTTGTCAATGGCAAGGCAAGGCAAGGCAATTTTATTTGTATAGCCCGTTTTTACAAACAGTTTGTCTCAAAGGGCTTTACATCCCATCATAACAACATCCTCTGTCCTTAGACCCTCACATCCACTGAGGAAAAACTCCATGGAAAACCCTTTTAACAGGGAGAAATGGATACCAACTTTCTTCGTCCAAAAAGACACACCAAAGACAAACATCCTAGTGCTCGTATGTAATGTCCCTCTTGTATTGAAGCCCCAACATGAGAAATTGTTCCGCCGGTCAGTGCAAATCTCAGGCAAAGCAGTGAACTGAGACACTAGAAGCTTCCGCTACAAACAAGCTTAAAATATAGACTTATTTAATGTTTTTCGGAACAATTTCTCATGTCGGGGCTTCAATACAAGACAGACATTACATACGAGCAGCATGGAGGTATGTGGATGTTTTTTGGTGTGTCTTTTTGTTACGAAGACAGTTGGTATCCATTTGCCACCGTCATATGGACATGCACTGCTACGCCGAGACCCCCTGTAACTCAGAGAAGCCACGGAGGACTCTGAAACTTCTCCCAGCCCTTAGTCCACATGAGGGGGAGGAGATAATGAGGGAAATTTCAATTTTGGGTGAACTATCCCTTTAACTGCTCCGCCTGTCAGACGCATGACAGACTGGATGTAGTGAACACCATGTCCCTAGTTGTGTTTCCACTTCCACTGGGGACGCACAAAACCTAAATATCACAATATAAAACTGCACATTTAGAAAAACCTCTCAAGTATCACTAACAGCTGGTTTTTCAGATGTAAAAGTGTCATGGAAAAACTTATTTCGGTTCTGTCCGATCACCATGGAAACACAAGGCGCTTTTGTCCATCTTCCTCAAAGTGAAGTCTCGCGGGACGAGAATTATAGGATATATCACGAGACTAGAGTTACAGCTCATTCACAAAAACAACTTTCAATGGAAACACCTGCAGATAACACACTGCAAAAACTCTAAATATTTCCAAGAATATTTGTCTTATTTCTTGTCAAAATGTCTCATTTCTAGTCAAAACTAATCTCTTTCCACTTTAAATAAGACTCATCACCTAAAAATGAACTTGTTTTTAGATCATTTTTATTTGTTTCAAACAAGTTTTCACTTGAAATAAGTAGAAAAATCTGCCAGTGAAAGCAAGTTTTTTGTGTTTGTAATAAGAAAGAAAAACTTGCTCCACTATCAGATTTTTCTACTTATTTCAAGTGAAAATCTGCTTGAAAGAAGTAAAAAGTGTCTAAAAACAAGCTGCTTTTTAATGTGATGAGTCTTATTTTAAGCAGAATGAGATTAGTTTTGACTAGAAATGAGACAAATATTGTTGGAAAGATTTTGAGTTTTTGCAGATAACAACTGGACTTTTTCAATGTTTCAGAAATATGACTTTTCTTTAGTGAAAACTGGTGGTGGAAACAACAGCTCCTGATGTGTTGTACTGTTTGTGTAACAGTTGTTGTTGATGTTGTTGTTGGTGTGTTTGTGTGGTGACAGGAGACCAGAGAGCAGAGGATCAGCCAGTACCACGAGGAACCTGACACCCCGTCTGTCCTGGTGAGAACTGACTCAGTCACACCTGTAGGGGAGTAGTGGAGTAGTATCAGAGTGAGAAACCTTTGGACCTGGACTCTGGACCAGGATTTCATGAGCCTTGGCTTCTCTTAAAGGGATAGTTCACCCAAAATTCAAATTTCACTGATTATCTACTCAACCTCATGTGGACTAAGAGCTGTGAGAAGTTTCAGAGTCCTCCGTGGCTTCTCTGAGTTACAGCGGGGCTCCGTGCAGCAGTATTTGTCCATATAATGGTTGTCAATGGATATCAACTTTCTTCGTCCAAAAAGACTCACCAAAAATACCTCCATCGTGCTCGTATGTAATGTCCCTCTGGTATTGAAGCCCCGACATGAGAAACTGTTCCGCCGGTCAAGAGCAGTGAACTGAGACACTGGGAGTTTCCGCTACAAAACAAGCTTGAAATATAGACTTATTAAAAAAATTTTGGGACAATTTCGCATTTCGGGGCTTCAATACAAGACGAACATTACAGACGAGCAGCATGGAGGTATTTGGATGTTTTTTGGTGTGTCTTTTTGGACGAAGAAAGTTGGTATCCATTGACAACCGTTATATGGACAAATACTGAAAATAAAATTTGAATTTTGGGTGAACTACTACTTTAACTTCTGTAATCATGTGATAGTGTCTTTTTAAAAATCTTAGACCTTGCTACTTTTACCTCTTTTTAAAAATCTTATTTTAGACGTTGCTGTTTTTATTCACTCACACATGTTGTAACGGGTTGTGCAATGTTGTTGTTATTGTGTATTTTTGTGGATGATGCATGTGTGTGGTCTTGTGTTGTCATCTGCTGCTGGTAACATTGTCATTTCCTGCAAAGGATTAATAAAGTATCTTTAACTTTCACTTAACCAGGAGCAGCAGACTGACTGGTTTGGTTTGTGTCGTGTCGTGTCGTGTTGTGTTGTGTTGTGTCGTGTTGTCAGGGTCTGAGGGAAGGCTCCATGCTGCTGGTGGAGGGAGACAAAGCCACTCTACTGGGAACCACCAAGGCCAGACTCTTCACCAGGTCAGACCAGTTAGACCAGTTTAAACCAGTTTAATCCAGTTTAAACCAGTTTAACCCTCCTGTTGTCCTCCTGGGTCAAGGAAGGAAGGAAGGAAGAAAGGAAGGACTAAGGGAAAGAAGGAAGGAAGGAAAGATAGAAGGAGGGAGGGAACAGATTGGATTAATTGGGGCGGAAGGAAGGAAGGAAGGACTAAGGGAAAGAAGGAAGGAAGGAAGGAAGGAAGGGAGGGTAAAAGGATTGTGGAAAGAAGGAAGGGAAAAATGAAGGAAAGAAAGATGGGGGAGGGAACAGAGCGGGTCAACTGGATCAAAAGAGGAAGGAAGAAGAAGTAAGGACGAAGAGAAGGAAGGAAGGAAGGAAGGATGGAGGAAGGGAACAGATTGGGTCAATTTGATCCAGAAGGACAACAGGAAGGTTAAACCAGTTAGACCAGTTAGACCAGTTTAAACCAGTTTAATCCAGTTGAATCCAGTTTAAACCAGTTTCAACCAGTTTAAACCAGTTAGATCAGTTTAAACCAGTTTAATCCAGTTTAAACCAGTTTAAACCAGCTGGTTCTCACCATGTTGTTGTTGTTGTTGTTTCAGGGGGAAGCCGACGGCCGAGTACGAGCCTGGTACCGACCTCAGCTTCCTGCTCACATGATGATGATGAAGATGATGATGAAGATGATGATGATGATGAAGATGATGATGATGATGATGATGATGTCAGTCCTGGTGAAAACAGAATAAAAGTTTAAAGTACCACCTCTGTGTGTGTGTGTGTGTGTGTGTGTGTGTGTGTGTGTGTGTGTGTGTGTGTGTGTGTGTGTGTGTGTGTGTGTGTGTGTGTGTGTGTGTGTGTGTGTGTGTGTGTGTGTGTGTGTGTGAGAGAGAGGATGAGCGCGGCGACACCTGGTGGTCTGGCTGTTTAAATACATTTAAAAAAAAAAAAGCAAATATACAGAACAATAGTCAAATACATAGTGAATATTTTCCCATTTGTTTCAAATTCAAACCTAAATGTCATTAAATGATCCAGTAGTTGGGGAAAAGTTCTTCAATAATCAAAAGTGAACTCTATTTACTGTATCACTGTATTGATTTAAAACTCAGGTGCAAAATCTAAATCAATAAATGTTTATATATTACATTATAAATATTGTTTATTTGACCAGTTCCTCATGCTGCTAAAGGAAGTTTTGAAGAACACAAGCTGCTCCTGTTTGACTCCCTGACGAAGGCGTAGGAGTCTTTTAATGGTTAACATGACCAAGTCTTAGCTATAAAGGCTTTTTATCTGTTCACAGAGAGAGCCTTGGATATTTCTTCTTTTTCTACTAGCATTAGCATTAGCCAGAGGCGGGAGAAAGTCCCTATGTTGCAAGTCCAAGTAGAGTCTCAGGTCTTTGCTCTCAAGTCCCAAGTCAAGTCCAAGTCCTAAGATTTGCTACTCCCAACCAAGTGAGTGGGTTCCATATAGAACGTCTCTGGCTGCTACAGTAACATTGATGTGACACTTTTTAAAATATTTTAATATTTGTGCTTGCTGCTTGTGACTTGACTTGAATTTCATGTCAAGAGGGTTAAGTCCAAGTAGAGTCTCAAGTCTTTGGCATCAAGTCCCAAGCGAGTCCAAGTCTTTTTTTGATCTGATCAAGCAAGTCTAGTCATCAAAATCGGGACTCGAGTCCAAGTCAAGTCTCAAGTCTCGAGTCCAAGTCCCCACCTCTGGCATTAGCGCCATCCAAAGAGCACCTCAAAGAAAAGAGTTTTGAATCCAGGAAGCGCTCGGTCACAGCACAAACTGGGGGTTTGATCCAGATTACTGTAAAACCAAGACTAGATCACGTGATCCAATCCGATCTCAGAATCCATTTTTAGTTGTGAAATAAATAACCCATTTTCAAGATTTGATCCAATTCATGATCCATTGAACAACTGGATCTGGGATGTCTCTCCATCCTCCAGAAGGACAACTCTCTCCCCACAGAGGAACCAGGAACCAGACCTCAACCCAACTTTCTTGTGGGTTCAGGTTGGACGTGACCAACAGAACCAGACCGTTCGACCTTCAACAGCTCCTGGTTGAGTTGTCATGTGAATAAAGTGTAAAAGTGGCCAATGTGTTGTTCTGTCCTTCTCACTGTGGACGAGTGCAGTCATCCATCCACCAAGCAGCTCAGAACAAGAGTCAACAGCAACAGGAGAATACTGCAATACTACACCTTTAACTGTGTTGTTGCTTAATCCACAGATGCACAAACCTTACAAGTTGTAGCTGGTTGTAACGGTGACTAATCAGGCAACGAAAATAAAATACAACACCATTTAGTTTTATTAAAGGGTAGAAATGATGAACTGAGGAGTTTATAATTAATAATTTAACTATTGATATGGTAGAAGACCAGATAAAGTTTAAAGCTCATATTTATTGTCATTGCATAGACATATACAACAAAATATCGTTTGGCAGTCTTTTTCTTCTGAAGCAGTAAAGAATATTTTAAAAAGTTTAAAGATTTTAAATGAATAATCTTAATGTTATTTTAGAAGAGAAATGAGAAAGAAATGAGTTGGACGGCAGTCTCCTGTCCCACCACTAGATGGCAGCAGATTTCTCTGTGGACTGAGGCTTTGATACTTTCACAGTATTAATATAGAATCTAGAGCTGCTTTATAATCACACTACACATGGACATCTACCTTTATACTGTATGGAGCTTTAATACAAACATCTACCTTTATACTGTATGGAGCTTTAATACAAACATCTACCTTTATACTGTATGGAGCTTTAATACAAACATCTACCTTTATACTGTATGGAGCTTTAATACAAACATCTACCTTTATACTGTATGGAGCTTTAACACAAACATCTACCTTTATACTGTATGGAGCTTTAACACAAACATCTACCTTTATACTGTATGGAGCTTTAACACAAACATCTACCTTTATACTGTATGGAGCTTTAACACAAACATCTACCTTTATACTGTATGGAGCTTTAACACAAACATCTACCTTTATACTGTATGGAGCTTTAACACAAACATCTACCTTTATACTGTATGGAGCTTTAACACAAACATCTACCTTTATACTGTATGGAGCTTTAATACAAACATCTACCTTTATACTGTATGGAGCTTTAACACAAACATCTACCTTTATACTGTATGGAGCTTTAACACAAACATCTACCTTTATACTGTATGGAGCTTTAATACAAACATCTACCTTTATACTGTATGGAGCTTTAACACAAACATCTACCTTTATACTGTATGGAGCTTTAACACAAACATCTACCTTTATACTGTATGGAGCTTTAACACAAACATCTACATTTATACTGTATGGAGCTTTAACACAAACATCTACCTTTATTTTGAAGGAGCTTTAACACAAACATCTACCTTTATTTTGAAGGAGCTTTAATACAAACATCTACCTTTATACTGTATGGAGCTTTAACACAAACATCTACCTTTATACTGTATGGAGCTTTTCTTTATTCTTTATTCTTTATGCTTTGTTGCATCTCTGTTAACTCCTCTGTTGTGTTGAGTTGAGCCCTCTCAGCCACCGTACTCCTACTAATCCTCCATGGTAACGAAACCATTTGTCTCATTAATTAACAGATTAACATATTCATGAAGTTGTGATGTTATGTTCCCACGGTGACAGAGTAGCTGAAGGTAAAAGTTCACTCACCTTCATCACTTCACATCTGCTGTTTGTGTTTCACATTTGTTTGGAGGCAACAAGGGATTTTATACACACACACACACACACACACACACACACACACACACATACATCTCTATGTGGTACGATGGTGCGTAATCTAAATAAGAAATCTGCCTTACTTCATCACTCTTACACAAATACACAAGAATGCTGCTTCACTCCCACGTTGTATGTATTACACCACCACACACACACACACACACAACCACACACACACACACACACACACACACACACACACAAATACACACACTGCCTGCGTTTCATCCAAGAATGAGGAAACTCACACCCATTGAAGGTTTAAAGACTGCAAATTGGTCCTCACAAAGATAGACGCACACACACACACACACACACACACACACACACACACACACACACACACACACACACACGCACGCACGCACACACACACACACACACACACCCTCCCCCCTCCTGTGAAGCCCATGGGAGTCCTGCCACACATTCTTTAGCGCACACTTCATTGTAGCGGTGATTCAGAGCAGCTCATGGCCAAATAAGACGAAATCCCCTCGGCCTGTAACAGTCTGACTGTTCTCTGACTGGACTCAGTCTCTGACTCATCATCATCTGCTGTTATCTGTTGTCGACCGACCACGATGGCCGCGTCCTCTTCACCTTCTGCAGAAACACCCTGCTCTCTCTCTACAGGGTGTCTTTGTGTTTCCTGATGTTGGTCTCCAAGTCAGATTAAAGCTACATTGTGTAGGAATTACTCCCATCTAGCGTTGTGCACTGCAAAAATCAAAATCTTACCAAGAATATTTGTCTTATTTCTAGTCAAAATAAATCTAATTATACATAAAATAAGACTCATCACATTTTAAAAAGTAGCTTGTTTTTAGACGCTTTTTTACTTTTTTCAAGCAAATTTTCCACTTTAAATAAGTAGAAAAATCTGACAGTGGAGCAAGTTTTTCTTTCTTATTACAAGCACAAAAACTTGTTTTCACTGGCAGATTTTTCTACTTATTTCAAGTGAAAATTAGTTTGAAACAAGTGAAAATGATCTAAAAACAAGTTCATTTTTAGGTGATGAGTCTTATTTTAAGTGGAAAGAGATTAGTTTTGACTAGAAATGAGACATTTTGACAAGAAATAAGACAAATATTCTTGGAAAGATGTTGAGTTTTTGCAGTTTGGTTGTATATCACAAGCAACTCAATGGTATTTTTCATGCTGCATTCACGTGAAATTGGGCAGACGGCAGACGCTATGCTATCCCATAAAGGCAAAAAGGCAAAAAAACTAAACAAAAAACAGACTGAAGAACCAAATAATCCATTTTCATAAATAGAGAACAGGAGAAGTTACACAATGTCCCTTTAAAACCATCACAGTATACTATATAGAGAGATAAAGATTAGTAATCATATGTTAGAATAAATCTATATGTATATAAATATAATAATATATTAGAATAAATCCAGTTAAATAACTCATAAATTAACTTACTGTATAGATTATAATGACTAGATAACTTTATAGATAAATTCAAGTAATAATGACTAGATAACTTGATAGATAATTTATGAATAAGGGGTGGGAGTAAATAAGTTTTACTTCTTCCCACTCCTTTTCGGATATGAAACAAACAAATAAACAAACAAAACAAAACAAAACAAAAAAAATCAAATTACCTTTATTTTTCAATTATTTTCTTTTATTTTTTTATATTTATTTTTTTGTTCATATGTTGTTTTTGCAAAGTTTTTATATGTTATGTCTGTCCATTTCTGTATTATGTTTTATTTCTTTTACGTAACATGTCCGAAATAAACTTAAACTAACTAACTAACTAACAGTGGAGTAAACTCTGGCCGTGTCTTGGTTTAGAGACTGGCAACGCTACAAGTATAACCCTGACCAATCATCGATCATGGCCCATCACGACTCTGTGCTCTGTCATCCTATTGGTCAACGCCAAGGTTGACGAAGAAATGCAACACATTCTGACATGACTTTCTGTTGTAGAGCGTCAGTTATGTTACGCTACATGTCCGTCCATCGTTCCCGACGTTTATAATCGGCCTGACGCTGGAAATGTGTCGGCCATGACACAACCTCAGATTTCAGTCGGGCAGTTTCTCGACTGTGGTCTTGGTGGTCCTGACCTGAACCTGTTGGATTGTGTCTGGACTTGGGACTTGGCCTGAGACTTCAGTCCTAACCCGGGTCAACTCATCACCTCCTTGACCTTAGTCTTAATCTGGGACTTGAATTTCCCTTCGTTGACTTTGGGTCACGGTGGTCTTGACGTGACTGTGACTTCAGGTTGTTCTCAAGAAGACTTGATGTTTGTGAACAATGATTTGGGATTTCATGTGAGACTCGTGGGACTGGTCTGCTGATCCAGGACTTGACCCAGACTTCATTCAGACCGGTCCATCTTGATCTCCTTTGTGTTGAGCATAAAGCTTGACATTGGACCTAGTCCTGTCCTGTCCTGTCCTGACTTGACTTGACTTGGGTTGATCTGTGATTTAGGGTCTTAACAGGTGACTGGACGTCTGACTGGACTTGACATTGGACATTGGAGAATTTTCCAAACTGTAACTTTGCTCCTTCCTCCCTTCCTCTGATCTTTGGACCCGATGGTCTTCATTTGAGACTCTTTGTGTTGTCTCATATTGGGTTTAAAGCTTGATGTGGGAGTTGACGGACTGTCGTTGACAGAAATACAGCCGGAACCAGGTAGGGAAACAGAACCAGGTCCAGAACAGGGACCAGGCCAGAGATCCAGTATTACTATCAGTTTATTCACCATGTTTTAGACCAGTGATTCCCAACCTTTTTCTTAAGGGACCCATATTTTTACCATCGTAAACTTTGGTGAATTTAGTTGATTTTGTCACATGAATTAAATGCTTAGCCTACTCATTTATTTAACATTTTAATTACATTAAAATTATTAAACCGCTTAAAATCAAGAGGGCTTCGCGACCCCCCCTGGATCTTTGGCGCCCCCCTTGGGGGGTCGAGCCCCCCAGGTTGGGAACCACTGTTTTAGACAATTCCTGTGTAATTCCTGTGTAATATCTGCGTTACACGTACGGGCCGAGACCCAGGCCATGTGGTCTCTGCAACATGAAAACTGCAGAGACCTTCTGGTTCTGGGTTTGACCCCATGCAGCCTCCTGGTCTGAAGTCAGTACCACAACCCACAATGTCTCCACCTCCTTCTCTGATCTTACAACACTTCCTGATAACACTTAGCCTACTACTGTAATAATGACTCAGAATACAATTGTGATTACAGATACAAATACTTTTCATATCTGTTCATTATAAGAGAACAAGCTCTTCTTCTTCAAACAGTTCAATTGATTGATTGAAAACTTTATTGAACAACATTAGACAAGTGTTCAAAAGGATTAAAAACACAATAAAGCCCAAAGGCTTATTTCCATTGTGGTCCTATTTGATGGTAGACAGTAACACATGGTCTATCTATCTATATAAACAGTAACATAGATAGATAGATAGATAGATAGATAGATAGATAGATAGATAGATAGATAGATAGATAGATAGATAGATAGATAGATAGATAGATAGATAGATAGATAGATAGATAGATAGATAGATAGATTCTTGGGTTATGGAGGAGTTGCTTGTCTTGACTTGTGAGCGGTGATTTGTCTCTACGTCGTCATCCAGCCCATAAACTAAACAGAGAAACTGGAGCTGAAACTCTGTGTGAAACATGAGTGGATCGTTCTCGTTCTGCTGAGTCGTGGATCGTTCTTGTTCTGCTGAGTCGTGAAGACGAGTGTCCGACTGTCAGGAACATTCAGACTTTAGCTTATGGAAAAATCACTGGTGGTGTTGATAAACCTGGCTGTCTGTTGCTGTCTGTTGGGAAGCGTTTTGTTGTAATGTTCCTTTAAATGCAGGCCGGTAGAAAACACTGCTCTCCAGCTGAGTGACTAAATAAGGGCAAAGCACACATGTACAATCTCCTCACAACCGTATCTCAGCTGCCATAACCTCTATTATGGCTCTTGTGGTAGTGTGTGTGTGTGTGTGTGTGTGTGTGTGTGTGTTTCTGTGTGTGTGTGTGTGTGTGTGTGTGTGTGTGTGTGTGTGTGTGTGTGTGTGTGTGTGTGTGTGTGTGTGTGTGTGAACACACCCTGATTGAGTGAGTAACTGTGGTCTTGGTGGACACTCCCTGCAGACAGACACACACAGTTACAGGATTATCGGTCTGTGTTACTTCACTTTAATTGCTGCTGTTGTTCGCAGTCGCACAAATAAAACCGACTAACAACTTTAAAGTAACAATAAAGTTCCTTTTTTACAAAGGACCTGTGAAGTAAAACGGCCTCTTTGATTCGTTTCTTCATTTCTCAGTTCTGCACTGCAAAAACTCAAAATCTTACCAAGAATATTTGTCTCATTTCTTGTAAAAAATTCTAATTTCTAGTCAAAACAAATCTCATTCTACTTAAAATAAGACTCATCACATTAAAAGTAGCTTGTTTTTAGACACTTTTTTCAGATTTTTCTACTTATTTCAAGTGAAAATTAGTTTGAAACAAGTGAAAATGATCTAAAAACAAGTTAATTTTTAGGTGATGAGTCTTATTTTAAGTGAAAAGAGATTAGTTTTGACTAGAAATGAGACATTTTGACAAGAAACAAGACAAATATTCTTGTAAAGATGTAGAGTTTTTGCAGTGTGTTTGTTGGTGGTAACTTGAACAATACAAAATGCATGTGTAGAGTTATTCTAACAAACACATTTTTCACAGTTGTTTGTATCAGAGATTAACATGAACAGTCCAAGCTGGATCAGGTCTGAGTGGTTTCAGATATCATTAATGGTGTGCAGCCTGTGTTGTGTTGTGTTTTAAACAGCTTTCACCCCCCCGCCCCCCTTCTACAAATAAAAGGCCTGTTAGTGGAGGCGCCTGCCAGCCCCACTGAAGTGTGTGTTCCTCAGTCTGATGAGGCAGAATGAACTTCCTGTTGTGTGTCAAGAATCGCTGCATAAAGCTGAAAGTAGACGGAGCGTGACACACAGGAATACCAGCCGGCCTTCAGAATAAAAGCAGCTGCTACTTCACGGTAACATGAACACATAGTCCAAAGATTAATTCAAATGTTGATAGATATAGCCTAAACACCTTTGACAGAGAAACACACACTGATCCTTTTATATCAAACTGTTGAATAAACGATGCATGTTACTTTAGATACATATGACTTTACTAGACCTCCCTCTGCTCCTGTCACCGTCACTACTATGAAATGTTTGAAAAAGATGTCATATGAACAAAAATATTGATCATCTTTAACAATTCACACTTCTGGCCTAATGAATCACACACAATCATTTTAATCATCATTTTAGCAAAAATATTAGGCTACATCCACTTAGGCTACTTGTTATATATTTAGTTTGTGCTCCATACCATGTAGGCCTACTTGGTCGTGAGTTAAAGCAGAAGTAAGTGATATATTTGTGTTAATATAAGTCTTAAATAGTTATATCTTCCGACAGCAATCACTTACATAGAGTGTTTGGTCTGAAACACGGGTCTGTCAGTCACTCTGCTCTGCTCTGAGCCCAGGAGAAAACATTTATCGTATCCTACAGTTTTTATCCAATGAGGAGAGAGAACGGCATGCAGGGCTGTGTGTGCAGCCAAGGAACGCTGTGAATGTGGTGACGTAGCGACGAGGACTGTTATGGTGCGTTCAAGGAAACTCGTAGACTCGTGTTTTTCCGTCCTGTGAAGTTGTATCAGTTTGATCTGGTACGAGTTCACGGGTCAGAAGTTACGAGTGGCCGTTATAGTGACTTTCACAGGTAAAACAGGTCGGAAAAACACGAGTGGGTTGCCTGGAACGCTACAAAGTCGTAAGTTGTGACTTGAAGCTGTAATTTACGATTTCAAAAGCCTGCCTGGAACGCAGCATTAGCGAAAACGACCGGATCACTCACTTCTGCTTTAAATTTAAAAAGTGAGATTTTTTTGGGGTGATTTGTATTGCAAAATTAAAACTGAAAAACAAATATTGACCAAAAACAAAAAAACAACTATTTAGACTTGATTTTTTTTTTAATTTCTAGGCTAAAATCTGAAAAATCAACTATTAGACAATTTACTCAATTCAAAATGATCTCTACTGATTAGCATAACCCTAAATTGGGTAGCCTATGTGTTTGTTCAGTTAAAAAAACAAACAAACAAAATATTTATTTATTTATTTTATTTACATGTAGGCTAATTGAGGGGGGAAAAAAGCAAATTTCTTCTATTTTTCACTTTAAAAAAAAGTGAAAACAAAACAAAAACAAACCGAGGCTAACTCTGAGCCGTAAAAAACAACAAAAAAAACGTCGTATTACGTCGTTTTTTTTCTCTCCCTCTTTTGTTTTGAAAGGGACAGACCGGAAACGGGTTTCGATGTCCGGACTTGACGTCAGCTGGTCGGGACAATCCCACACACACACACACACCAACACACTAACACACACACACACACGGTCGCCGCGGCCTCTCCCCGGACTTGTCCCCGTGTTTCCTCCGCTGTTACCGGATCAAACCGAGCCACCGGGACCGGGACCAGCTTCGGCTCCTCTCGGCTCCTCTCGGCTTCTGTCGGGTTTGGTCTCGACGAGCCTCGAACGCGCTGTGTTGTGATTGACAGTTTATTAACGTTACATGACGACGGGTTGTTTCTGTCCAGCGGAGGAGGACTGAGATTTCATTTCACAGCGACTGGGATCCTTGTAGACTCCCAGCATCCTCCTCTTCCTCTTCCTCCTCTTCCTCCTCTACCTCCTCTTCCTCCTCTTCTTCCTCCTCCTCTCCTCGGTGGTTCGGCAGCAGCCATGGCTCGGGTCCTGGTCGTGGTGCTGGTCTTTGGGCTGTGCGGGCTGTTCGGCGGCGGCGGCGCCTTCAACCTGGACTCGGACGGACCGGCCGTGTTCTCCGGACCCGAGGGAAGCTACTTCGGCTTCTCCGTGGACTTCTTCAAGACCCGCGACAACAAGAAGTAAGAAGGACATGATGAGGATGATGAGGTTCAGGTTCTGTCCATCCCAGTGAAACTACACTGGTGAACCTCAGAACCTCAAACACAAGGAGCACTGCAAAAACTCCAAGAATATTTGTCTTATTTCTTGTCAAAATGTTTCATTTCTAGTCTAAACTAATCTCTTTCCACTTAAAATAAGACTCATCAACTAAAAATGAACTTGTTTTTAGATCATTTTCACTTGTTTCAAACACATTTTCACTTGAAATAAGTAGAAAAATCTGCCAGTGAAAGCAAGTTTTTTGTGTTTGTAATAAGAAAGAAAAACTTGATCCACTATCAGATTTTTCTACTTATTTCAAGTGAAAATATGCTTGAAAGAAGTAAAAAAAGTGTCTAAAAACAAGCTACTTTTTATAACTATGTATGTATATGTATAAATATGTACATATTTTAGGTAGAATGAGATCAGTTTTGACCCCCAAACATTTAGAGTTTTTGCAGTGTGTGAGATGTAACAGTCCATCCCATAGTCTGGGTTAGCTGTTGTTACACAGATGTAACACTGTAAAATCAGGATTATGACAAAAAATTGATATTGAAAGCTTTTTATTCAACACTAAAATGAGTTTTTAACATAATCGATGTGTTACTTGTTGTCAGCCATAATCTACTCATAATCTGAACCCCATCACTACTATTTCATCCTCTCTCAGACCTACTGGGCCTCTGAAATCCACAGAAAACATTATAAATGCAGTTAAAAGTAGGGTTGTAGTAAGTTGTATCACTTTTCATTTGTTGTTTCAGTTTTCTTTTTTAGTTCAGTTTCAGTTTCATCTTTATTTGTGTCCTCATTGGACCCAGAAAACACACAGATAAAACAGCTTGTACAAGACAGGAAAGGTGCAATCTGTGCATGTTAGTGATTACTATCATCATCATCAGACTCTTGTAGCATGAACTCTTTAACGCCTCACAGCTAACAACTAAAACATTAGCACCAACAACTAGCAGACACACAATCCACCTGATGTGAGTGTAAAGAGTTGAACTACAAAGTTAAAACCCCAAAACCTCTTTCCTTCTGAAACTGTGTCGGCCACAGAGCTAAACTAAGACTGAACCGCGTTACAACATCTATCTGTCTCTGCTGCTGAACTCTATCTGTTCATCACTTCCTGTTGTTCTTCATCTAAAACCTGTGACGTGTTATTGTTGTTTAATTGTTTCTTTAATTGTCGGTGCAAGCTGTTTTTAGAACGGCGGAGCAGAGCCGTGAGCTGCTCAGAGCTACGCTACGGAGGCTCATTATGGGATTTCTTGGCATCAAACTCATCAAATACACAATCCAACAACTCCACAACGCTCTGGTGGACAAGTTGTGAGCTGCACATTCACCACGCTATGAGATAATAACACAACGTTACCACACAGAGTTGTTTTAGAGGGAAATTCATGCAAAACCACTGATGCACGTTGCCTTCAGGGACAGTTTTTCATCAACAGTCTCTGTATTTACCTCTACAACAACTCTGTCTGGTAACGTTGTGTTATTATCTCATAGCGTGGTGAATGTGCAGCTCACAACTTGTCCACCAGAGCGTTGTGGAGTTGTTGGATTGTGTATTTGATGATTTATTGTCTTTTCAACATAAATGGAGTTGATCTTCACCAGGTTACAAGGCTGGTATTCATGTCAACCACTTTGATAGAGCGGAGTTGAGGCTGACTTTTTTTTTTTTGACTTTTGCAAGCAAAGTATTTTAACTTGAAAGCAGAGCAGACTGATTTATAAGCAACATGGTCGTATGTTTTTACTTACAAACATTAGTTTTGATTGAAGTTGAAGAAATATGCTCTGAAAATTGCAACCTGTTCTGTTTCAATCTAAAAAAAAAAAAATGTTTTGATTGCCACTTATTCTCTTTTGCTCTCAAATCTCTTTTTTGGTTTCAAATCTATTCTATTCTGTTTGAATCAGTAGGAACATGATGAGGTGAAAGCAGCTCCAACGCTAACGTCCTGCTGCTGCCTGCTTTTATTTTGAAGGACTTCCTGTCTGGTCCAGTGGGTTTCTGTTTCTGTTGTTGTTTAAAACCAGTTTGAACCTCATCAAACATGTTGTTGTTGCTGCGTTAGTGTTTGTGGTGGTAAACGGTGAACACTTCCTGTGTGTGTGTGTGTGTGTGTGTGTGTGTGTGTGTGTATTTTATTTTGAAAGGGCCTAACCTGCAGAGTTAAGGTGTGTTCAAGCAGCCGCTGTAAAAATGTGCAAACTGCAGCGAAACGCAGCCTGTGGTTGTGGTTGTGTTAAGCTGTGAGTTTGCAGGTAAAAGGGTAATTAATACTGTGTGTGTGTGTGTGTGTGTGTGTGTGTGTGTGTGTGTGTGTGTGTGTGTGTGTGTGTGTGTCCTGCTGCTCTAGTTTATGATGCAGCTCCTGCTGCTGCTTCCTGCTCCTGATAACAACACGACTGTCGAGTGTTTTCAACAAGTGAAGTTTGTTCTGAACCTCAGACTGAAGATTCTGGTTCTGTAGTTTTAAAGGGATAGTTCAACATTTTGTCAAATTGGCCCATAGTCATAATAGCAGTGGGTTCGTTACCTTTAATTGTCGGTGCAAGCTGTTTTTAGAACGGCGGAGGGAAATACAGAGACTGCTTGATGAAAAACTGTCCCTGAAGGCAACGTGCATCAGTGGTTTTGCATGAATTTCCCTCTAAAACAACTCTGTGTGGTAACGTTGTGTTATTATCTCATAGCGTGGTGAATGTGCAGCTCACAACTTGTCCACCAGAGCGTTGTGGAGTTGTTGGATTGTGTATTTGATGAGTTTGATGAGGGAAACCAAGAAATCCCATAATGAGCCTCCGTAGCGTAGCTCTGAGCAGCTCACGGCTCTGCTCCGCCGTTCTAAAAATAGCTTGCACCAACAATTAAAGGTAACGAACCTACTGCTATGACTATAGGGATTATGGCAATGGGCCAATTTGCAGAGAATGTTGAACTATCCCTTTAAACTCTCCAACCTGAGTCGTCAGTGTTTCTAATCATGGAGCTCAGCTATCGATCGACCTTCATTGATTAACTCATGTTGATGTTGTCGTAGTGATCTAGATTCTCTCGTCCTCCATTGCTGCTGTACTCCGCCCCTCCCCCTCCCCCTCCCTGTCTGCAAACACACACAACAACAACAACAACATGAAGGGTTTGTTCCCTAAAAGTGTAACTACAGTAACTCTCACACACTTTCTGTCTGACACTAATGACAGTGTCCTTATAACCAGAGGGAAAGCAGCAGCAGCAGCAGCAGCAGCTCCGCCCCTGAAAACACGGTGTAGCTGCAGAGAAGAGACGTTCACTATCAGGTTAAAGGGATAGTAGCATTTTTTTTAAAGTGTGGTTGTATGATCTACAAATAGCCCCTAAGTACTTTAATTGCAGTAGAAGACTCTCTGCACTCCTCCCGTTAGCAACGCCAGCCCATAATAGCCCTGCCCAGAGATTTACAACATACAGTGTTGTGAACAGACCCAAAGAAACGGCCTATTTTCACGGCCTAAAAGAGGTTTTACCTGAAAAAAATACACAGTTCCATTGTTCACTATAATATAATTTTTTCCAGCCCTTCAAAGTGCAGGAAAAACACAGTTTTTATTTGGACCTAACCAACTCACGTATCCCTCCGCCCAGGGTTAGCGCCCACCGATCAGCAGTTGGTTTTAGGCCGTGAAAATAGGCCGTTTCTTTGGGTCTGTTCACAACACTGTATGTTGTAAATCTCTGGGCAGGGCTATTATGGGCTGGCGTTGCTAACGGGAGGAGTGTAGAGAGTCTTCTACTGCAATTAAAGTACTTAGGGGCTATTTGTAGATCATACAACCACACAAAAAAAATGCTACTATCCCTTTAAAGCAACAGCAGAGTCCAGTTTGGTCCAGCTGGACGTTAGTTGAACCACTGATGCTGAAGGAGCCGCTCGCTGCCTCAGACTGTAACGTCTCGTTCTTGTTTTGATGGAGAGATGACAGAGAGCTGAAAACTCCACATGTTGAAACGTATTCACAGCGTCCAATGAAGTCATTAATAATAATCATTATTATCTCATTAAAGCAGAAGTAAGCGGAATGTTTGTATTAATGCAAGTCTTAAAGGGACAACGAGGAGTTTCTATTTGGTTCTAAAAAAGTCTCAAGTCTCTAATGTGGATGAATCTACGTTACCACTTGTTAATGGTCCATTTTAGATAAATCTATGGTTTTGTCTCTATGGTTATTTTGTTATTATTAGTGGTGGTGGAAATGCTGGGCGAGCCGACCAGCGTTTCCTTACTTTCGGTTTCGTGGCGAGTCATGAGAATAACGCCGCCGAATCTCCGTTTATGGTGGGAACTACGACGGTATGTGATCGTCTTCCAACCTCTGACTTTAATTCTTGATGAATGAAAACATGAGTCTGTCTTGCGCCGGTCAAAGAATTTCACGGTGCGGAGGCTCATAAATGTAGTGTGGAAACACTTCGCTTTAACAAAACTCCTCGTTGTCCCTTTAAGTGGAAAGAGATTAATTTTGACTAGAAATGAGACAAATATTCTTGGAAAGATGTAGAGTTTTTGCAGTGTGGTGACAGTTTTAACAGGCGCTACCTGGAAAACTTTCTCCCCATGTTGACACCTGAACCAGAGTGTAACCGTGTCCCCGTGTCCCCCCAGGTCTGACGTCCTGATCGGCGCCCCCCGGGCCAACACGTCGGACTCGAGCGGCGTGGTGGAGAGAGGAGCGGTGTACAGCTGCCCCTGGAGGAGCTCTGCAGCCTGCCAGCAGCTGCTCTTCGACACCTCAGGTACCAACACACACCTGGCTCTAACTACCTGGCACCTGTACAAGAGTTCATCCACAGCTAGTCCTGACTCGGCGACTACGTTCCGATGGAGCGATGTCGTTTTGATTTGTAGATGATGAACCGTTTCATTTTGACATCACTAATCTCTGGTGACCCGTCAATCAAGATGAACCAGCTCAGATATTTTTATACGCTGCATTTTATTTGAACTCGTTCTATCCACAAGTTTCCAAACGTCATCTATGGTCAAAACCAGCCGGAAGCTGATTTTGCATTTCCGGTGGAATTTTACGTTTCCATGGTTTTCAGTCGTTGTCACAGTTGCGGTAAACGCATGGATCTATTAACGCTGGCTTTTAACACGGATGTCCATTTGTGTGATATCCACTGTTAAAAGCTGCTGTGATGATCCATGCGTTTTTACAGATTTTTATTGAGCAAAAAAAAAACAATCCATGCATTTACCGTGACTACTGAAACCATGGAAACGTAAACATAAAATTCCACCGGAAGAGCAGAACACGTTTTTGACGTTCGGAAAAAGGTGGATATTTGAGAAAGTGAAAGTATAGATTACAGTTGTTTAAGACTGTGTGTGGTGTTTTCAATTATAATTTTAAAAAGAATAATAATTAGTTAAAAAATGTTTTTATCAGTCATTTTTTCAGTCATCAATTACAAGACATTTCCGGTCGTGACCCCAAGGTTGAAAACCACTGGTCTGGAGCCCGGGACAGTCTGGCTCCGCCCCTCAGGTGTCTGTAAGGAGCCGTTCGTGGCCGACATGATGAATGTACGGCAAACCAACATCAGGCAGGTTTCCAGGATGCCAAGTAGCCGACTCATTCCAATGTAACAACTGAACCGGTGTCAAAAGGGAAAAAAACACAAAAAAATCGATCACGGGTTCATGATTTGATTTTTTTTTAGTCAGCCCTAACGTCTGCATGTGTTATCATGTGGTTTCTGTCCTGACCACAGACATTAACACAGAGACACTAACCATGTTTCCATCCACACGTTTTTATCTGCATTAAACAATATAGAATTAAAAAAGTCTGATGGAAACAGGAAAATCCGGTTAGATATTGATAATGTGATCATGTTTGATGTGGATTCCTCTGCGTGTTCCAGCTGTTAGAGACACGGTGGAGTAAACACAGACAGATGCAGGTGAACGGGACAGACCGGCTTCATGTCAACAGTCTCCGTCTAACAGAAACGGTTATTATAAACACCTATAGCCTGTAGAGTACAACTTCCCTATTTACCAATTTAACTTGGCAGGCGTGCGTGCGTGTGGCTCAGTGGTTTCCAGGCAGCAGCTGGGCCGGTTACAGAGGAAGGATGGACGACGTCCTTCTGTTTTATGATTTAGTACAAAACTGAATAGAAACATCTTAAACTGCAAGAAAACAGTTCAATGCACCGATATGACCAGAGAACAGCTCATGACGTCATTACACACGACTTTTTATTGGATTTAAAGGTCTGAGATGGAAACGCTCTTGAACCACGTTGATATTATTTTTATCGATCTTCAGATAATTGGATGTAAACACGGTGAGAGAGGAAACAGTCACAGCTGAGGGCTTTTATTGTGAAGGAGCAGCAGCCGATACACTTCCTGTTAATGAAGACTCTCTCTAGATCCACCACGGACTCTGAAACCAGTTCACTCCAGTGCAGAGTGGAGGTCGTTGTCTCGTGTCGGGACTCATTCAGGAATGTGTTGTGTGTGTAGAGAGGCAGGAGCTGTGTGGACTCGTCCCTACTCCTAATATACCCACAATGCACCTCTCTCCAGCTGTGGTAGTAAAAGTCTCCTTTGCTGCTTGAGGCGATGTGAGGATCCTGTAAAGTTTAAACCTCCTCCTCCTTCTCTTCTCCTTCGTCTTCTGTGTTTTATTTTGAAAGGTTAAAGGGATACGCCAACATTTTTTTTCCGTGTCTTGCCTCACTCCCGAGTCCATGACCAGCAGATAGACACCATCCTTTTGACTGTGCGTGCAGTAACGAGGGAGATAGAGCCGTATCGTCTGTAATTGGCTTAGCTCAAACACTGGAAGTGTATAGGTAGTGTTAGCCTGCCTCCACCTAAAGTCGCTAATTAGCTTAGCTCAAACACTGGAAGTGTATGGGTAGTGTTAGCCTGCCTCCACCTAAAGTCACTAATTAGCTTAGCTCAAACACTGGAAGTGTATGGGTAGTGTTAGCCTGCCTCCACCTAAAGTAGCTAATTAGCTTAGCTCAAACACTGGAAGTGTATAGGTAGTGTTAGCCTGCCTCCTACCTAAAGTCGCTAATTAGCTTAGCTCAAACACTGGAAGTGTATAGGTAGTGTTAGCCTGCCTCCACCTAAAGTCGCTAATTAGCTTAGCTCAAACACTGGAAGTGTATAGGTAGTGTTAGCCTGCCTCCTACCTAAAGTCGCAAATTAGCTTAGCTCAAACACTGGAAGTGTATGGGTAGTGTTAGCCTGCCTCCACCTAAAGTCATCAGAGAAACTCTTCAGCAACTCTAAACGGAAACCGGCGGGCCGATCTTCGTCTCAGAGCTGACAAAACTCTCCGGTAAGGCATCTTGAGCGGTCAAATGCCGCTAACGAGACGAGATCGGTCAAAACGGAGGGTTCAAGCAAAGACGCTTTATTTTGGTTCAAGCTAGCTACATCGAGGGTAGGTTAGCTTCCTGTTTCAAAGTAAAAGCACAAATTCTATCCTCATGGTTTTCTGTATGTAAAGGGCAACGGGTGTTTTATTCGGTATTAGGTTTATTTATTAAGTAACCGGAAGTGCGTTGGTCACAACGGCTAGCTTGAGTAGCGCCAAATTCGTCCCAACAAAATTGTAAACAGCTGGTATTTAGACAGATTAACGACACACTGCTGATCTAAACGGCTACTTTCTCACCTAAGTTTGTAATGTGGATAAAGTGATATATTTACAGAGTTTAGAGCTAAAATGAAATCAGCTTCTGACTGCTGATTTCGGCTCAGGTAGGAGGCAGGCTAACACTACCCATACACTTCCAGTGTTTGAGCTAAGCTAATTAGCGACTTCACTACAAAAACTCAAAATCTTTCCAAGAATATTTGTCTTATTTCTTGTCAAAATGCCTCAAAACTAATCTCTTTCCACTTAAAATAAGACTCATCACCTAAAAATTAAACTTGTTTTTAGACAGTTTTCACTTGTTTCAAACTAATTTTCAATTGAAATAAGTAGAAAAATCTGCCAGTGAAAGCAAGTTTTTTATGCTCGTAATAAGAAAGAAAAACTTGCTCCACTGTCTTATTTCAGGTGGAAAATTTGCTTGAAAAAATTAAAAAGTGTCTAAAAACAAGCTACTTTTTAATGTGATGATCAGATTTATTTTGACTAGAAATTGAATTTTTGCAGTGTTTAGGTGGAGGCAGGCTAACACTACCTATACACTTCCAGTGTTTGAGCTAAGCTAATTACAGCGATACGGCTCTATCTCCCTTGTTACTGCACGCACAGTCGAAAGGATGGTGTCTATCTGCTGCTCATGGACTCGGGAGTGAGGCAAGACACGGAAAAAAAAAATGTTGGCGTATCCCTTTAAGTGTAGTTTTCCATCTCCTCTGTCGGCCAATCAGAAGAGAGGAGGCTGTTCCTGTGCTTCCTTCTCTTCTCTGTGTCTCTGAGTGATAAGAAATGAAATATATGAGAATGTTGAGCTCAGAGTGGAGTCGAGGGTTGACAGGAGGAGATGGATCAGATCCTGGACCAACGGCCTTGTTCCTGACGGTTGAGCCTGTTTCCTAGTGACAACCAACTCACTCAGTACATTTACATGCACAGTTTAATCGAGCTCTGCTCAAAATTTGATTATGGCGTTTAATTAGACTTCTGTCCTTGTCCCAGTTTACATGCAACTGAGAAACTCTAATAACTGAGGGAACGTGTTCCTCCTCCTCAACACCAGGGGGCGATATGCGTAGTTTCAGCGTTAAGTTAATACGGCTCCTTTTCCTGTTGACCTATTTTCCAACAACAGCGAGATGGTTAAAGGGATAGTTCACCCAAAATTGAAATTTCACTCATTATCTCCTCCCCCTCATGTGGACTAAGGGCTGTGAGAAGTTTCAGAGTCCTCCGTGGCTTCTCTGAGTTACAGGGGGTCTCGGCGTAGCAGTGCATGTCCATATAACGGTTGCAAATGGATACCAACTGTCTTCGTAACAAAAAGACACACCAAAAAACATCCAAATACCTCCATACTGCTCGTATGTAATGTCCGTCTTGTATTGAAGCCCCAAAATGAGAAATTGTCCCGAAAAACATTAAATAAGTCTATATTTCAAGCTTGTTTGTAGCGGAAGCTCCCAGTGTCTCTGGACACTGGGAACAATTTCTCATGTCAGGGCTTCAATACAAGAGGGACATTACATACGAGCTCCGTTCTCAACCGTCATATGGACCTGCAGTGCTGCACGGAGCCCCACTGTAACTCAGAGAAGCCACGGAGGACTCTGAAACTTCTCCCAGCCCTTAGTCCACATGAGGGGGAGGAGATCATGAGTGGAATTAGAATTTTGGGTGAACTATCCCTTTAATTGTACAGCTTTGTTTACGTTGTACATAATGTGCGCTTTACTTATTGTGCAGATCAGGTGCACGCTATCCCTCGTGGTCATGGTGATATTAGTCGGACTAACGTGTTTACGTGCATCAGTTGTCCAGCTACAGTCGGATTAAGGCCATAATTTGGTTTTTTTCTCAGGTGTCATGTAAACGTCCTGAGTGTCTGGTTCCCATGGCGCTGAGTCGTGGTCTGAGTCGTGACTGTGAGAAAACACGGTGTGAACTGTGTGTTAACCCGAGGCGAGCCGACACTGAGGTTGAGCGAGGTGAGAGTCGGTGGCTGTGTGGTTAACACACAGGAAGCTCAGCTCGACATCAAACCAGCCTCTTCCTGTGTGTCGCTGTGAGGCAACAAGACGCCTGAGAACATGAAGCTCTCACCAGCTGGGTGGCATCCACACGTTGAGACTGTCCACACCTCCCACACATACACTAGGGTTTTACCGTGGACAATTAAATATCATCTATAGAGGCAGCCATGGCCACCGACTATAGTAGTTTTTAGGTTTTTTACAATGGATTTTTTTTTTTTTTTTACCACTTTTTTTTTTTATTGGGCCAAAAATTTTTTTTTTTTTTTTCCCAATGGATTTTTATTTCTTTTTTTTGCCAAATTTTATTTTTTTTTCCCATTGATTTTTTTTTATTTTTTTTACCACTTTTTTATGTTTTTTTTTTCCCATGGAATTTATTTATTTTTTGGCCAAAATTTTTTTATGTATTTATTTTTTGTCCAGTTTTTTTTTTCCCGATGGATTTTTATTTCTTTTTTTTTCCCACATTTTTATTTTTTTTCCCATGGAATTTTTTTTTTTTGGGCCAAAATTTTTTTATTTCTTAATTTTTTCCCCACATTTTTTTATTGCCCGATGTTTTTTGTTGTCTTTTTTTGCCAGGTTTCTTTCTTTTCTGACTTTTTTTTTCTTTTCTTTTTTGGCTGGCCCTAATACTCCTTCGTATAGATATGAGCATTTTCAGTGCCAAAAAAAAAAAAACTTCAGTCTTGAGCCTTGAGTCTCCGGTCTGAGGGCCGTAAACCGTTTGGTCCGTGGGCCGACCCGACCGCTGCCTTTGACTATTTAGAAATAGTTTGTCTTCACACAGACGGGCTCGTCTGCTGCTGCAGGTCACAGAGACACCAGCAGAAACCAGAGACTTCTGCATATTCAGTTAAAAGTTCATTGTAAGGTGGTTAGGGTTAGACAGCAGTTAAAAACAGCAGTTTCTACTTAAACAGCAGTTTCCTTCTTTTCCTTAAACCAGACAGAGAAGATGCATGATTCTAATAATCATTAATATAGTGTGTGTGTGTGTGTGTGTGTGTGTGTGTGATGAAGTTAGTGTGTAACAACCACACTGGGTTTATTTTTTGATGGTGGTGAAATGTGTCATCGTCTTGTGTTGCTATGGAGACAACAGGGGCCTGTTGTTCGAAACCTAGATAAGGGATTAAGCCAGGATATGTTGGTTATCCTGGCTGAATTTAGCCTCAAGTCGGTTGTTCGAAAGCTGGATACCTTTATCCTGGTCAAGTTACTATGGTGATTTATTCTCTGCAGCTAGCCTGCTCCAGACCATAATAACAGCCAGGCTTAGTTGATTCTGTTGTCTTTATCTGTGAAGTCAGCAGTCACTCTGATCAGAAATCAATGTTTTATACAGTTATTCCATGTTCTTATGTACCCTACATATTGGCCTGATTTCTAAACAAACTAAATACATTTACAATAATCAAATAACATGAAACATTTACAATATTTATTAGGTTTTTTTTCTTTTCTTTTTTTCATAATTAGGGCTATTCATTTGCTTCTCACACTGAATCATTGCATCTGCCAGCGCTGCCTGCTTCTTCAAATGCAGGGCATAAAGATGTCTGACGGTTTGTGAAATCTGTAAAACACATTAGCACAGAATTGTGCACACTGTTCTTGAGACAATACAAACTATTTTCGATATCTGTGACCCATCTATGATATTTTCTATGACCACTAGTATAAAAAAAAAAAGCAAAATTAGCAATAGATTTATTTTTATTATTATAAAATATGTTACAAAATACAGTATATTGGCCGAATATTGGTTGAGGGAAGAAAACAAGAATACAATTGTTTGAGCAGGCACCTTCCAAATAATTCATACACCTCATTTGAACATTGTTATCTGCAATTTATTGAAGCATCAGACTGCATAATGTTCTTATATTTAATTAATTTTCACCTGTTGCACTTTTGGCCACTTGTATTTGTGCTGTATGAACTTTACTTTAGATGATAAGAGATGAGTGCAATGTATCAACTTCCACTGCTCATCATTAAGGCAAAGTGCACAGCTGTTAATTTGTGAAAGGAACTTAAATTGTGATTATAATTTTGGATTAGGCTACTTCCACATTCAATCAGTCCGCAGTTGTCCGCTGCACTCTCTCTGAGCTTTACGACAGCAGCGGTGCTTTTTTTTTCTTTTTTCTAAGAGGTGTGTCACCTTACGTCAAGATCCGCTGTTGATTGGAGGAAAGTGGCCACACCTGTCCTCTCATCGGTGAATCTGTGATCAATCTCTGTGGTCTACTGACGAGAGAATAAGTTACACCTGGCTTGACAAAGCTGCCCCTCCTCAGCCTGGCTCGGCGTTCCAACAACCAATTAAGCCAGGATGGACTTATGAGACTTTGTCCAACCTGGCTTTTCCACTTATCCTGGATATCTTTATTCTACTTTCGAACAACAGGCCCCAGATCAGATAGCTCAACGTGAAGAGGAAGGAAGTTTGTTCAAATGAAGCAACCTTTTTAACTCTGACACGATGACATCACAACCTGGTCCTGGTTCTGGTTCTGGTCCGTCATGTAAACACTGTTGGAGTCACAGGATGTTTACACACACACACACACACACACACAGAGTCGTGGCCTGGTTCTGAGTTTCCTCCACAATAGAGTCTCTGTTGTTGACTTGACCTGCTGATCTGCTGAGGAATTAGTGTGTGTGTGTGTGTGGCTCTGACTCAGGGTCGGTCTGGGTCTATTCTGGCTCTTTACCCATGATGCACCAGCAGCTTTTGTTCCTCTGTGTGTTTTTATTTTCTCTCTCTGGTCGGTGACTCGTCTGCTCATGATGATTCTGTGTGTGTGTGTGTGTGTGTGTGTGTGTGTGTGTGTGTGTGTGTGTGTGTGTGTGTGTGTGTGTGTGTGTGTGTGTGTGTGTGTGTGTGTGTGTGTGTGTGTGTGTGTGTGTGTGTGTGTGTGTGTGTGTGTGTGTGTGTGTGTGTGTGTGTTTGTGAGGACTTGACCACCACGTGTTGCTGTGTAATGACTGAAAACATCCGAGTCATTACTGTAACAAACACAGAAGCTTCTGTTTGTTCTGAGCTCAGATCAGTTTCAGCGCGTCCAACAGTGTGAAGAGGCTCCGCCCACTCCTGACCAATCCAGACCATAATATTAGACTGGATATAAAAAGGTCCAATCCAGTCCAGTCTCTCCAGAATCTCCTTGTTGTTTACAACTACTTCCTGGTAGAAAACCAGCATGAGAACAATAGTGACGGACGAGAGTTTCGCTATATTTATCTAATTTTTCATGTTACTATATCACCGTTTAGACTAATCTGATGTTTGTAAAGTCTATAAAACCAATGATTGGACAAACATTACTATTTCTGTGTGCACATTTTTGTAATTAGTCATAGTTATCATAGATTAGCCGGGCTAACGGTTAGCTACCTGTTTAACTTTAATAACTCAGTGACTCAATAAACGCTCCATGAAAAAATATTTTCTCCAGCGGATATCTGAGTTACAACATGACTGAGCTAACTGGAGTAGTTTCATGTCGTGTCCCACAACGGGAGGGTTTTAACAGCTGACGTCCTGCTGTTAGCTTAGCTGCTGCTGTTAGCTTAGCTGCCGCCGTTAGCTTAGCTACCGTTAGCTTAGCTACCGCCGTTAGCTTAGCTACCACCGTTAGCTTAGCTGCCGCCGTTAGCTTAGCTACCGTTAGCTTAGCTACCGCCGTTAGCTTAGCTACCGCCGTTAGCTTAGCTGCTGCTGTTAGCTTAGCTACCGTTAGCTGTCCCTGTCAGCTGAGCCACTGATGCTTTCTAGACACTGTGATTCCCCCAAACTGAATAAATACAACACATAGCAACACAAAACACACACACAGAAATAGTAATGTTTCTTCAATCATTTCAGATTTGTCTAAATGGTGATAGGGCGTGAAAAATATGATATATAGCTAAACTCTCGTTCGGTACTATTGATCTCATTCACATTACAGCTGGTTTTCTACCAGGAAGTAGAATGTAAACAACAAGGAGATTCGGTCTATAGACCAGTGTTTTCAACCTTGGGGTCAGGACCCCATGTGGGGTCGCCTGGAATTCAAATAGGGTCGCCTGAAGGTCTAGTAATTGATAAAAAAAATTCTGATAAAAATACTTTTTTAAACCAATTACAGTATTATTTACTGAATTATGATTTAAAAACACCACAGACAATCTTAAAGAACTATATTCGACACTTTCACTTTCTCGAATATAAATCGAGATCAAATAAAATGCAGTATATATAAATATCTGAGCTTGCACATCTTGATTGAGACCCCATTGTGACATTTGTGATGTCACAATGGGGTCATGAGCCAAAAAAGGTTGGGAACCACTGATATAGACTTAAAAAGGTCCAATCCGGTCCAGTCCAGACCATAGACTGTAAAAAGGGCCAGTCCAGTCCAATCCAGTCCAGTCTAGTCCAGTCCAGTCCAATCCAGTCCAGTCTAGTCCAGTCCAGTCCAATCCAGTCCAGACCAAGGGGGCAGTTGTCGGTCTGAGAAGTGAAGCTCACTTCCGCGTTCAAAAAGCTGCAATCCCCTCGGCTGTCGCTGGGGGCTGGCTCCAGAAGGGAGCAACTCCAATTGAGCCCCATGTTAAAATCGCCGATTTTACAGCTTAAAAAAACATATTTACAGCCTGGTACATTTCATTTTTTTGGTCTCAACCGATAGTTTCTACCCCCGCACACACTCTGAGGGGGGTGAATTTTTTTAAAACTCTACCGTTTTACTATTATTAGGTTTAAAGTTCTGGCCAATTAGGGCGCAGAACCGTTGAGTGACAGGTCCGGCGACCGCTGCTACGAGGCCAGTGGGCGGGCTCTCGGCCGGCCAACGGCCGCACCGCTCCAAATATGGCAAGTAGAATCCAACATGGCGCAGTTCAAACCCCCGTAGTAGAGGCACAAAACAGACTCCCCCAAACCAATGGGTGACGTCACGGACGCTACGTCCATTCTTTTTACAGTCTATGGTCCAGACCATAGACTGGATATAAAAAGGTCCAGTCCAGTCCAATCTGGTCCAATCCAGTCCAGACCATAGACTGTAAAAAGGTCCAGTCCAGTCCAGTCAAGTTGTGATTTTTATAAACTGATTCTCTCCACTTTGCTCATTGATTATTGGTTATTGATTGATGTATTGATCCTTCATGGTCCTCAGAGATCTAATGTCCCACTTCACATATAAAACACTTATTTTCTGTTCATTTCTGATACAAAGATTGATCCAGTATTAATCCTGGATGTAGTCTGATCCCTTGTGATTGATCATTAGTAATTATTGATTCAGGCGTCTGTTGAGGCCAGCAGCTGCTGCATGTTGCTCCAGGACCGTGATCCTGACTTAGTGATCAGTTTATCAATATTATCAGCTGATTGATCATCTGATTGGTCGGTAACCAGCCTGTGTTTTCTCTCTGCAGCCGACAGGAAGAACACTAACGGAGATCAGATGGAGTTCAAGTCCAAGCAGTGGTTCGGAGCGTCGGTCCGGTCCGACGGAGAGCACATCCTGGTGAGACACACACACACACACACACACACACACACACACACACACACACACACACACACACAATTAACTTATGAACTCATTAAGCATCACACTCTCCTCTGTGTTGTCGTGGTAATTCTTAGCTGTTTGCTGTTGGTGAATAATGAAATAGAGACTTCGCCGGCCGACATTGTTTTTATTTCCTTGCAAGGAAAGGTCAGTTTCTACTAGGGACGTCACGATTATAGATTTTCTTGGTACGATTATTGTCAGAGAAATAATCACGGTGTTACGATTATCACGATTATTATGCATTAATTAATTTCACAACACTATGAATGTGCAAAATCAAATATAGTCTAACTAATTACAATGCCAATTATTTATTAAGTATCTATTAATAAAGGACCAATTATATTCCTCAGTCATCTATACCAAATGTTTAAGTTTATTTTAATCTGTTTTTTTTTGTTTGCTTTTTTTTTTTTATTACAAATGACACGCAAACTTTTAAATTCGTTCCGATTCAATGTTACATTATAACCTGGACCAGTATCTGTGCATTTACCTTTACTTTGGCGCCACATCTGTTGAGATGGTACCGACATAATCTTTTTTGGAAAGTGTATTTCCCCAATACAGAAAGTGACGGTATTTAGGAACCTTTGCGATAAATTAATTGTGGCGTTTAATACCACGATTAATTGTGAAAGCAAGTAATTGTGACATCCCTAGTTTCTACCCAAGCGGGTGATGGTAAAGAAAAGACCCTGAACACGGGGAAAACCTAAACATTTATAGCTGAAGGAAGGTCCACTTCTGGGGTGTGTTTGTGTCCTTCCCTGATTGTGTTTTCACGCCTTCGCCTTTGAAGGTATCATCACCGGTCTCCCGAGGTATTATATGGAGTTAAGAGATACAATTTAAAATACAAAGGGGTTTGAGTGTGAATTATGAAGTGGGAAGTTGGGCATCACAGATGGTTAAAGCAGAAGTAAGTGATATATTTGTGTTAATATAAGTCTTAAATAGTTCTATCTTCCGACAGCAATCACTTACATAGAGTGTTTGGACTGAAACACGGGTCTGTCAGTCCCTCTGCTCTGCTCTGAGCCGAAGAGAAAACATTTATCGTATCCTACAGTTTTTATCCAATGAGGAGAGAGAACGGCATGCAGGGCTGTGTGTGCAGCCAAGGGATGCGCCTGAATGTGGTGACGTAGGGACGAGGACTGTTATGGTGCGTTCAAGGCAACCCGTAACTGGTGTTTTTCCGACCTGTGAAGTGGTACCAGTTCGATCTGGTACGAGTTCACGGGTCAGAAGTTACGAGTGGCCGTTATAGTGACTTTCACAGGTAAAACAGGTCGGAAAAACACGAGTGGGTTGCCTGGAACGCTACAAAGTCGTAAGTTGTGACTTGAAGCTGTAATTTACGATTTCAAAAGCCTGCCTGGAACGCAGCATTAGCCAAAACGACCGGATCGCTTACTTCTGCTTTAAGTGTAAAGGAACTTGAATTTACAATTGCAGAAGGAAGTCTGGGAAAGTTTGGGTGTAGGAACGTCTCAAGTGATTAAAACAAAGGAATATTAAGATTTACCATTACAGTGACTAATTGTGTCTCTCTCTCTCTGTCTCTCTGTGTGTGTCTGTAGGCGTGTGCTCCTCTGTACCAGTGGTCGACCTTCGGTGTCTCTGAGCGAGAGCCAGTGGGGACGTGTTACCTGAAGAAAGAAGACACAGTGGTGGAGTATTCTCCCTGCAGATCCAGTACGTCCTCCTCTATGTCCTCTATGTCTCCTCCTGTCTCCTACCTGTGATGATGATGATGATGATGATGATGATGATGATGATGATGATGATGATGATGATGATGATGATGATGATGATGATGATGTTGTGTCTCTGTGCAGCGGCCAACTCCCCTGAGGGTCAGGGTTTCTGTCAGGCCGGCTTCAGCGCTGACTTCCTGAAGGTCAGTGACAGTATACATACATATTTAAGCAATATATCACGACAGGCCGTGGTATATGCTCATTATACCACTCTAAGGGGGATATAGCTTTTATAAAACGGTTACCAATAATGACAATATGAAAGAGGACATGTAGTTTTCTTGAAGCAGAATAAAAATCTGTTCCCAGCTGTCCAGACGTTAGCTCCAAGTAGCTCTGTCACTGCTCAGTCCCCTCTACCATTGTTAACCCTCTGGAGGTCAAAGTTCACCTTCAACATGTCAATTACACTACTTTACTACATTTTTAACATCCTAAAAACATCGACTGTCTGTTGCTACGGACTGCAACAGTCCGTTGTCATGGAGACATGACAACAACTTCCATTCATACCAGTCATACGTGCCTGAGGCGGAGTGATAGCCTACGCTGTGATAAGGCTTTAGAATAGTAGCCGTGGTATATGCTCATTATACCACGGCTAACAACCAATCAGATCGCCAGATTTCACCTTTCCGTTTTATAAACATGTATATACAGTAATAGTTGTTATTATAGGAGGTGTAGTATAGTACATGCAACAGTTAGTTCCGACCGGTCCCAACCGAGCAATTTGATTGGACAAGAGACGTTCCATGAGTGCTGATATACAGTATAACAGCACTGCGACTTTTTACGGACGTTATCACTCCGCTGTTCAGCTGGACAGGAGCTAAGTCAGAGCCAGGCTCCCCATACAGGAGCTGCCCCATCTCTCTGCTGCTGCTGCTGCTGCTGCTGCTGCTGCTGCTGCTGCTACAGTTATAAACGGACCTCAACATTAAAACCTGGACCTGACCTGGTCCGTCTAATTGGAGATAAATCTCTACTAAACCCGGCTGGGGAAAAAATCGCCGCGGGGGCAACTACGTTTTGACGGTGATGTGTTTTGATATTAGCATTAGCTGTTGTTAGCCACGTAGCTCAGCTACTTAGCTTCAACTGTGTTTATATTGATTACATAGCAGATAAACAAATGTAATACGGTATCGATAACGTCTCTGTGTCTTCACGCTGGTCCTGTTGCTGCGGTGCCAATCAGACACGGGCTCAGAACCAGAACCAGCACTAGAAGCAGCTCGGTGGAAAAGCTTGTAGCTAGTAGCAAGCTAGTATGAAATGTTTATGTGTTGCCTGGCAACAGCCTTGTCTCCCTTCCAGTTGCAGAACTATTTCTGTTGGCGGAGCCAAATAAATTATTAAATAAACAAACAAATCATAATCTCTTGTAGTTTATTACTGTTCTAAAATGCGCTCGTAGCACTGTTGTATAAAAGCAATATCACACTCGAGGTCGTGCTGTTGTACTGTATATCAGCACGGTGTGATTATCTGACCGAATCACAGCCGTGCTGATATACAGTACAACAGCACTCCCTCTCGTGTGATATTGCTTAAATAACAGTCATATTGTTGTTGCTATAGGAGACTGTGTGACCAGTGACTCATGAAGTTTCTCTTTTCTTTTCTTCAGAAGAACAACAAAGTGGTGGTGGGAGGACCAGGAAGCTTCTACTGGCAGGGTCAGTCAGTCAGTCTGAGTTTACAACCTGATGATGATGAAGATGTTCTTGATCTGAGAGAACGCAACGTCTCGCAACGTCTCTCAGAACTATCCTTTCTTTAAAAGGATAGTTCACCCAAAATTGAAATTTCCCTCATTATCTCCTCCCCCTCGAAGTTTCAGAGTCCTCCGTGGCTTCTCTGAGTTACAGGGGGTCTCGGCGTAGCAGTGCATGTCCATATAACGGTTGCTAATGGATACCAACTGTCTTCGTAACAAAAAGACACACCAAAAAGATAGAGATTTGGATGGACCAGGAAGAGGAGCTTCAAGAAGCTTCCGCTACAAACAAGCTTGAAATATAGACTTATTTAATTTTTTTCGGGACAATTTCTTATGTTGGGGCTTCAATACAAGAGGGACATTACATACGAGCAGCATGGAGGTATTTGGATGGTTTTTGGTGTGTCTTTTTGTTACCAAGACAGTTGGTATCCATTTGCAACCGTCATATGGACATGCACTGCTACGCCGAGACCCCCTGTAACTCAGAGAAGCCACGGAGGACTCTGAAACTTCTCCCAGCCCTTAGTCCACATGAGGGGGAGTAGGAGATAATGAGGGAAATTTGAATTTTGGGTGAACTATCCCTTTAAGGTTCTTTAAGGTTGTGTGTGTCCCTGGTTGTCCCTCAGGTCAGCTGATCTCTGACGACGTCGCTGAGATTCTCACTCGTGTCCCTAAGGATTACATCACTCCGTACGGCAACAGCCTCGCCACCAAGACCGCCGGCGCCGAGTACGACGACAGTTACCTAGGTAACCACACACACACACACACACACACACACACACACACACACACACACCTGCTGACATGTGTGGCTCATCTTTGTACTGACTGACTGTGTGTGTGTGTGTGTGCGCTGCAGGATACTCTGTGACAGTCGGAGACTTCAACGACGATGGGAAAGAAGGTGAGCTCAGCCACTGATTATTGATTATCGGCTGCCAGTCAGTCAGATAATCAGATCAATAACAGTAACTGTCAAACAGGACACCCGGACTGTCCCTTTAATTGATCGATCAGTCAATATTAAACCAATTGACCCTTTGTTGGCCCTCTGATTGGTCTGCTGATCCACCAATCAGAGCGCTTCTCCCCATGTCACGTGTTGCGCAGCGTTCGAAGGTTGGACAACTCTGGGATGAAACCACTAGGGCTGGGACGATACGCTTTTCTCCCGATTCGATTCTTCTATGATTTTTTGGATGGTGATTCGATCTAAATTGCGATTCTACGATATTGCCGATTCTCTCGATTTTTAGTCTTTAGCATTTTTAACATTTATCTGCACACAAATACTGTAGGAGCCTATAAATTAACATACTCCATTATAAAGTGAACTTAAACCCTTTTCAAAACCTGTTACTCTCTGTATGTAAAAAAGGCGAACAAATGCACATTGCACAATATTTAAAAAAAAAATTCCCCAAAAAAAAGAAATTCAAAAAAAAAAAAAAAATTCCCCCCAAAAAATTGATTTTTGAAAAAGAAATCGTCAAAAAAGATATTGCAATATTTATGTGAATCGATTTTTTTCTCCCACCCCTAGAAACCATATGAAACAAGATAGGTAGACAGCTATTTTTTGGGGCAAAAACTACTTTATCATTTTTCAGTGTCTGGGGTTCCTGCAGTAGCGACTCACGATATCCGGAACGTATTCTCAAGTCATTTTTATCCCATTCCCCAAACCCAAGACATTATGTACATAGCCTACATGTTACTTTAACCTTCATAGTTATCTAGCAAACGTAACGTTACCGTTGCTAATGTCTTTTGAAGTTTGTGAAGTTTTTTTAAGCGTTAGCTAGTAGCTAACGTTAGCTAGCGTCGTTAGCTACTAGCTAGTGAGTGACCAAAACAATGATTTTTCCCCATTTTTCAGAAAAGTCGTGTAATGCCCGTTCAACCGCTCTTTAGCCACGTCTGTCCTCTATCATGGACACTATTTTTCTGATGTATAAGTTAATTCAAATTTTCCTTACAAGCAATTTAAATCTGCCTAATTTCCAATGGTTTCCAATGGGAGTTAGTTAACCCTTCCGTGACCATTGTTTGTCCAACAACCTAGCAACAGTAACCGACAAAGGGTCAATTTAAGTGTGTGAGTCAAGGTCAGTGTTGTGCGGTTGTGTTTCCATGACAACTGTCTCCTCTGTAGACTATGTGACCGGGGTACCGCGAGGAGACAAGGCCCTGGGCTACGTGAGTGCACACACACACCTACACACACACACACACACACACCTACACACACACCTACACACACCTACACACACACACACTCTGACGCTCTGTGTGTTGATCTTTCAGGTGAGCATCTTCAACGGTCAGAACATGCAGTCCATGGAGAACTTCACAGGGACTCAGGTAAAGCTACAGCCTCACCGTTGCTATAGCAACACCGTTTGACGTCAGCCGTGATGTCAAACGGTTTATAAGCCCCGCCCCCCCCATGAGGAGTCAGCTTCCTGTATGATGTCACTAGGCTTCTGCTCGGCCACGCCCCTTTAGGGAGACCAAAGGCAGCCTGGAGTGTATTGACTCCAATGGGACAATTTAACGTGAACACAGATTATGGTCTGTCCTTTCTCCCCACGGTCACTGAAGTAAATGTTGGACTCATTTTCCACAAGCCACATCTCTTCTGAACAGTTTGACACCAACATGGACAACTTTCAGACGGACACATCAGGAGAAAATCCACTTTGTTCCAGACCTGTCTCTGTCTCTACGACGACACACTCTCGCCAGATTTGGCTCAGATCTCCATGGCAACGACAAACAAACGGCCGCGAACTCCCGTGAAAATGATTTAAATAATTTTCATCATGCTAAATATTTAATGTTATCATAAGAAAATATAAATATCTCACTTTCATCTACCTCAGGGTATCCGCGGGGTCTTGAAAAGTATTAAAAGGTGATAAATCAATTTTGGGAAAATTAAGACCCTTAAAAAGTATTAAAAAGTCTTTTCATGACTTTATAAAGTCTTAAATATTGAAGGTATTTTTTCTGAATTAGCTGTCCAAGAGTTTGAGTTGTAAAAAACATTGTAAAAGTGTGTGAATTTATTTGTTTTATTAAAAAACAAAGATGAACCGGTTCATGAAAAAGAAAAGAAGATTGTTGTTTTGGTTTTTTGAGAGTTGAGCAATGTTTTTTTTTATAAACTTTGCCTTTGATTTATTATCCCAGACTTTTTTAAATTCTGTTGTATCATAGTGGTCTATAGTCTTTATTACAAAAACTAAAACTGTTCAGTTAAAAGTGTCACTGATGTAAATGTTTACAGCTTGAAGTGGCGGTGAGGTGTTAAAAAATACTGAAACGGTCTTGAAAAAGTCTTAAAAAGGTGTTAGAATTAACTTTAAGATTCCTGTATAAACCCTGTACCTACAAATTGTATAAATCCACACACGTTCACAGACGAGGTGGTGACGGTTGGCCACGCCCATTTAGAGAGACAGGAAGTGAAACCATTTCTATCATTGGAGCAGCCGCTCATGGGGGGTCTGCACTGCAAAAACGCAAAATCTTACCAAGAATATTTTTCTTATTTCTAGTCAAAATGTCATTTCTTGTCAAAACTAATCTAATTATACTAAAAATAAGAACATACACATAAAAGTAGCTTGTTTAGACACTTTTTACTTCTTTCAAGCAGATTTTCACTTTAAATAAGTAGAAAAATCTGATAGTGGAGCAAGTTTTTCTTTCTTATTACAAGCACAAAAAAACTTGCTTTCACTGGCAGATTTTTCTACTACTTTAAAGTAAAAATTAGTTTGACACAAATAAAAATGATCTAAAAACAAGTTCATTTTTAGGTGATGAGTCTTATTTTAAGTGGAAAGAGATTAGTTTTGACCAGAAATGAGACATTTTGACAAGAAATAAGACAAATATTCTTGGAAAGAATTTGAGTTTTTGCAGTGTGGGTAAATAAAGTATCTTTGCTGTCACCTCCCCCTGACTTCCTGTCTGACTTCCTGTCTGACTTCCTGTCTGACTTCCTGTCCGTCTGCAGATGGCCGCCTACTTCGGACACTCGGTCGCTGCCTCGGACGTGAATAACGACGGGTCAGTGAACGCATCACAGCGCTGCTTTAAAAACACTTTAAAAAGTTTGTTCATCAGCTGTTTCAGAGTTTCTTCTCCTTCCTCTCCTTCTTCAGGATGATGGACCTGCTGGTCGGAGCTCCGCTCTTCATGGACCGAGGCTCCGATGGAAAACTCAGGGAAGTGGGACAGGTAGGAAACACACACACACACACACACACACACACACTGAACACACACACACTGAACACAAACACTTAACACTAGGGCTGGGACGATATGCTTTTCTCCCAATTCGATTCTTCTACGATTTTTTTTGGATGCCGATTCGATTTAAATTGTGATTCTACGATATTGCAGATTTTCTCGATTTTTAGTTTTAGCATTTTTAACAGCAGTGAAACAGTTGAGTGATTATGATTGTCTACACCATATTTCACATGTAAGTCAGTTTTTAAGATTTATTCAGCAGCAATATATATATATATGTTTACTCTCTTTTCAAAATGCTGGACTGCATAAAAGAGGCAAAAATGAAAGAGAATAAAAGAGATTTTTTTCTTTTCAAAAATCGTTTAAAAAAATTTTTGAATTTTTTTTTATTAGTTCTAAAACAAAATGTTAAAATAGATTTTTTTCTTTTCAAAAATAGATTAAAAAATGTTTTTAATTTTTTTTTTAGAATTTTTTAAAATAAAAATCGGCATATATTTATAAAAATCATTAAAAAAATAGGCAAAAAAAAGAGGCAAAAATAAGGTAAGGTAAACTGCTACATTTTAACATTTATCTGCACACAAATACTGTAGGAGCCTATACATTAAAGGTGCCATATGTAAGAATGTGGCCAAAAACGGTTACTGCAGTCAAATTCAAAACACAGCGATCTGGTTTTTCCTCCCAGTCGTAGCGGCAGCTCAGTGGACCAGACCGGAGGCTGAAATGCCACTGACGCTGCCGTGACTGGGAGAGAGCGCTAGGTGGCGCAACATGTAAACACCTAAATTCAAAACATAAACATGATTTGCAGTCTGCAAAAAAAGATTTTTAATGCGAATACTCTGGCTGTACTATTGTTGTTGGTGAGTTCATCATGTTATATGAACATTATTCCTGAGTCTCTGTGACATATTAGGAGGATTTTACGGCCAGTTGCTTTAGATTTCTTACATACTGTACCTTTAACATACTCCATTATAAAGTGAACTTAAACCCTTTTCAAAACCTGGACTCTCTGGATGTAAAAAGGCGAACAAATGCAAATGCAAAAAATTGCACAATATTTTAAAAAAAATTGATTTTTGAAAAAGAAAAATCGATTTAAAAATCGTCAAAAATCAATTCGAATCGATTTTTTCTCCCACCCCAACTGAACACACACACAGAACTGACCCCTGACCCTGTGTGTGTGTGTGTGTGTGTGTGTGTGTGTGTGTGTGTGTGTGTGTGTGTGTGTGTGTGTGTGTGTGTGTGTGTGTGTGTGGGTGTGTGTGTGTGTAGGTGTCCGTGTACCTCGGTCGAGGTGGATTCTCCTTCCATCCCCCTCAGGTGTTGACGGGCTCGGAGGTCTACGCCAGGTACGGATCGGCCATCGCCGCTCTGGGAGACCTGGACATGGACGGCTTCAACGGTAACACACACACACACACACGCACACACACACTCTCTGAGGTTCTTTAAAGGGATAGTTCAACATATTTAAGTGAATACAGAGACTGCTTGATGAAAAACTGTCCCTGAAGGCAACGAGCATCAGTCCCTCTAAAACAACTCTGTCTGGTAACGTTCTGTTATTATCTTTTTTATTTATTGAGCCTTTATTTAACCAGGTAAAAAGACCCGTTGAGATGGAGATCTCATGTTCAAGGGCGACCTGGCCAAGAGAGCAGCAGCACACGTTGTCAACATTTCCATAAAATACAAATACATTACAATATTACATTACAATAAATAGGGCCATAATAGAAGTTAAAACAAAGTGCAAGGAGCAAGGGGGCCATGGTGGCAAGGATGGTCAACTGATTTTTGTTGTCGGTCCTTTAGGAAGTGACGGAAAACATTAAAAGATACGAGTTCAGACATTTTCAGTTCAGCCTGGAGGTTGTTCCATGTTGATGTTGGTGCGGCGAAACTAAACGCTTTCTTCCCTAGTTCAGTCCGCACTCGTGGAGTGTTCAAACAGTAAATATCACTGGACCTTAAGGAATACCGGTTTTCTGCTCCACGGAGGAGTGAACATAGAGAAGACGTAACCATACTGAGGAAAGCCTTGTAGATCATCAGCAGCCAGTGGGTTTAGTGTGGTGAATGTGCAGGTCACAACTTGTCCACCAGAGCGTTGTGGAGTTGTTGGATTGTGTATTTGATGAGTTTGATGATGAGGGAAACCAAGAAATCCCATAATGAGCCTCCGTAGCGTAGCTCTGAGCAGCTCACGGCTCTGCTCCGCCGTTCTAAAAACAGCTTGCACCGACAATTAAAGGTAACGAACCTACTGCTATGACTATAGGGATTATGGCAATGGGCCAATTTGACTAAATGTTGAACTATCCCTTTAAGTTTCTCCCCTCCCCCTCCTCCTCCAGATGTGGCCATCTCGGCCCCGTACGGCGGCCCCGACCACCACGGCCTCGTCTACATCCACAACGGCCGCCCGCGGGGGCCCGACCCCACGCCCTCTCAGGTCAGTGTGGTCGATGACATCACGGTGTGGTGGATGACATCACGGTGTGGTGGATGACATCACGGTGTGGTGGATGACATCACGGTTTCAGTCTGACTCTGTGTGTGTGTGTGTGTCCTGTAGGAGCTGAAGGGCCGCTGGGCCTCCAGCTACATGCCGGCCAGCTTCGGATACTCCATGACCGGAAACACGGACATCGACCAGAACGGATACCCAGGTACACACACACATTACACACACACATGCACACTAGGGGTGGGAAAAAAAATCGATTCACATACCGTAATTTCCGGACTAGAAGCCGCTACTTTTTTCTCACGCTTTGAACCCTGCGGCCTGTACAACGATACGGCTAATTTATAGATTTTTACTGGCTAACGGCCTCCGGTGAGGCGCTCTAGCAGGAAGCACAAGTGAGACAGACATGTGGGGAAAGATTATGCGCCGAAGAAGACACTAGTTTTGCGTTTTGGTGCAGTGTTTTATTTTCTAACCAGGCATGTTACTGTGCTGTGTTGGTGCCTCCGGAGTAATTGTGACGGTTTAACTCGCTACATGACTTGTTACGAGTGAGAACGGAGGCTCTCCGTCTTCACCTGGCGTCTCACGGCTGAAAACCAACTTTGCAACATCACTACAGCACCTGGTCGCTGCCCCGTGTCCCAGCTCTCGTCTCTGCTGCACCGCAACACAAACGCGCTCCGTAACCCATAATCTTTTGTTCATGACGGTACTACACAAACACACACGCGTAACATCGTATGTTATGTAACGTTAACCACCGCTCCATTTATTGATTTTTCGCCGGCTTCGTTGTCAACAAATGCACATGGCTGAGAGGAGCGTAACCAAAACAGCGGAAAAGCGAGCGGACTTGTATAGTTCCACACATCTTCCGTGTACTGTCTTTCTGTGTCTCATGTTACAACATGATAAACCTGCGGCTTATATTCAGGTGCGGCCTATATATGTACAAAATCTATTTTCTTTTAAAATTTAGCTCGTGCGGCTTATATTCAGGTGCGCTTAATAGTCCGGAATTTACGGTAAATATCGCGATATCTTTTTTGACGATTTTTAAATTGATTTCTTTTTCAAAAATTTATTTTTTTTTTTCAAAAATTGATTTTTTTTCTTCAAAAATTGATTTTTTGGGGGGAATTTTTATTTATTTATTTTAAATATTGTGCAATGTTCATTTGTTCGCCTTTTTTTCACATACAGAGAGTAACAGGTTTTGAAAAGGGTTTAAGTTCACTTTAGAATGCAGTATGTTAATTTATAGGCTCCTACAGTGTTTGTGTGCAGATAAATGTTAAAAATGCAGAGAATCGGCAATATCGTAGAATTGCAATTTAAATCGAATCGCCATCCAAAAAATCGTAGAAGAATCGAATTGGGAGAAAAGCATATCGTCCCAGCCCTAATACACACACATTACACACACTGAGGCACAGCAGGATTTAATCCACGGACTGAAAAACAGCTGATGTGTTTCTGTCTTTCAGATTTAATAGTTGGAGTGTTTGGAGCAGACAAAGCTGTTTTATACAGGTAATGTGTGTGTGTGTGTGTGTGTGTGTGTGTGTGTGTGTGTGTGTGTGTGTGTGTGTGTGTGTGTGTGTGTGTGTGTGTGTGTGAGTGTGAGAGAGCAGTTTAATGAGCGAGGCCACCTCTGATATCAAAGAGCTGCTGTTTTATAGTCCACCTTAACCCCTTCACTGCTGCTCACTGAGCCTCTGTTACTGTACATGATTAACACACACACACACACACACACACACACACACACACATTGTGTAGCTGCTACTGTGCTAAAACGACACAGACGACACAGATCGAGCCTGGATGTTAAAACCCACAGGAAGGTTTTTACTTAAATGTGATGTCATTGCTGAGATGTCCCTGTAGTTGCGTTTCCATCCATCTTTTCTTATTCGCATTTTCAAAAATTGCAAATTACAACATGAAAACCTGACGCTTATATTCAAGTGCGGCCTATATGTGTATTTTCTTTTAACATTTAGCTGGTGCAGCTTATACTCAGGTGCGCTCTCTGTCTATAGTCCGGAAAGTACGTAAATTGTCCATGATGTTGAGTGTCGGCAAGACGTAATCTCACGGCGCACCACTCCTCCTCCTCTCCCAATAATCACAAAACACTAACGAATGGAAACGGTCATAAATTGGTATTTGTTTTTTGCGCATTTTCACAAAATCCGCTCTTAAATTCGATACATTTGGATGGAAACCCAGTTTGTGACATCGGCAGGTGTGTGGAAAAAACAGTGTGTTGAGGTTTAACTGTGTGTGTGTGTGTGTGTGTGTGTGTGTGTGTGTGTGTGTGTGTGTGTGTGTGTGTGTGTGTGTGTGTTCAGAGCCCGTCCTGTGATCAGTGTGAACGCCACGCTGGATCTGACGCCTCAGATCATCAACCCCGAGGAGAAGACCTGCACGCTCCCTGGGACCAGCACGCAGGTGTCCTGGTGAGGTCATCACAGTCTCAGCTGGACCACGCACTCACCTGATGATGTCATCCTTAACTCTGTCTGTGTGTGTGTGTGTGTGTTCTCCAGTTTCAAGGTGAAGTACTGTCTGAAGGCGAGCGGCCGCGGAGCTCCACCCACTCTCAGTAAGTGTTTGTGTGTATGTGTGTTTGTGTACGCTGCAAAAACTCAAAATCTTACCAAAAATATTTGTCTCATTTCTAGTCAAAACTAATCTCTTTCCACTTAAAATAAGACTCATCACTTAAAAAAGTAGCTTGTTTTTAGACACTTTTTACTTCTTTCAAGCAGATTTTCACTTGAAATAAGTAGAAAAATCTGATAGTGGAGCAAGTTTTTCTTTCTTATTACAAACACAAAAAAATCTGCTTTCACTGGCAGATTATTCAAGTGAAAATTTGTTTGAAACAAGTGAAAATGATCTAAAAACAAGTTACTTTGTAGGTGATGAGTCTTATTTTAAGTGAAAAGAGATTAGTTTTGACTAGAAATAAAACAAATATTCTTGGAAAGATTTGGGGTTTTTGCAGTGTACCTGTGTGCTGTGTGTATGTGTGTACCTGTGCTGTATGTGTGTTAGTGTCTCTGTGCTGTATGTGTGTATATATGTGTGTGTAACCAGCTGCTGCCCCCCCCCCCTCAGACTTCCGTGTGGACCTGCTGCTGGACCGGCTGAAGCAGAAGGAAACCACCAAGAGAGTCCTGTTCCTCCACAGCCACAGCTTCAGCTACTCCAAGAACATGACGGTCTCTAACGGCCGAGGACCGGCCTGCGAGGAGCAGCACGTCTTCCTCAGGGTCGGTCACGTAAGTTTAACGAGAACAATACGGACGAGGTTTTAGCTTTATGTCACATTTTCACGTCACTATATCACCGTTGTGACTACTCTGATGTTTATGAAGTCTATAAAACGAATCGTTGAACAAACATTTTAGATTAGCTGGGCTAACCGTTAGCTGCTAGCCGTTAGCCGTTAGCAGTGTCAATGAACAATAACTCAATAAACGGCCCATGAAAAAAATATTTTCTCCAGCGGATATCCTAGTTCCAACATGACTGAGCTAACTGGAGTAGTTTCATGGCGTGTCCCACAACGGGAGGGTTTTAACAGCTGACGTCCTGATGTTGGTTAGCTACCGCTGTTAGCTGTCAGCAGCAGCAAAGCTAACAACTACAATAACCATGACTAATTACAAAAACATGCACACAGAAATAGTAATGTTTGTTCAATAATTCGTTTTATAGACTTAACAAACATCAGATTTAGTCAAAACGGTTTTGGCAGCCCAGAGCCCCCACATTTGGTGCCTACACCGGTGGCTAACGCTACCAGTTAGCCGCTAACGCTACCAGTTAGCCGCTCACTAGAATGCTACTAAAACCCACTTCCGTTGTGGTGTGACGCAATGGATCATGGGAAAATAAAGTGGTGGATAGGCCAGACCAGACCAGACCAGACCAGGAACTAGAGACCAGACCAGATTAAAGCCGATATCAGAGATGATTGATTAGATGTAGTGAATCTGAAGCAGCTACACACAGTATCGGCTTTTCAGAATAAAAGCCCCCCTCTCTCTCTCTGTCTCTGTCCCTCAGGACGACCGTGAGTTCCGTGATAAGATCACGCCTATCTCCGTGGCGATGGAGTACGCTCTGGACTACCAGCAGGCTGCAGACAAGACCGGCCTGCTGCCCATCCTGGACATGACGGCGCCGTCCAACGTCACCAAGCAGGTAACGCCTGCTGCTGCGTGTTAGGGGTGGGCAAAAATATCGATACGGCAATATATCACGATATTTTGTATCGCGATATAGATTTTTTTCAAATAATAAATCATGTTTCAGTAAATCCAGTACAACTTCCGCACCTCTGCCCCGCGAGGTGTCACTGTACTGCTGCCTCAGACAGTGTGTTGTTCATGCAAACATGTTGTTGTAACTTGCACTTGTATAGTTACAATAAAATGGCATGGATCATTTGAATTACATTGTTTTGACTCAGTTTGTCCCATGAATTATCACTATCATCTGATGTACATACAATTTGGATATTAAGATGCATAATGCCGTTTACATTTTTCAGTATCGCAGTATATCACAAAATTTGGATATCGCAATATCATATCGTATCTCAAGTATCGTGATGCGTATCGTATCGTGAGGTCCTTGGCAATGCCCACCCCTACTGCGTGTGTGTCCGTTTGTGTGTTCATGTCATCTTGCTTAAAATTAACTTATGAGCCATCCAGAACTCTCAGGTCTTCAGATAGAGGCCTTTTATTAAAACCTAAAGTCAGAACCAGAACTCACGGTGAAGCAGCCTTTTGTTAATAGGGCCCACGACTGTGAACAGCTTCCTGAAGACCTGAGAGCAGCTGTGAATGTGGACATTTTTAAGAGCAAACTTAAAACACACCTTTTTAGCTTGGCTTTTGATTAGATTTTACTTATACTTTTACTATTTTATTAGTTTCCCTATCCTTTTATTGTATTTATCGATTATTATTTTTATTTTATTTTATTTTATTTTATTTTATTTTATTTTATTTTGTATTTATTTTTACTTTTAATCTTTTTAGTCTTAGCATATTTATGGTATAATTTTAGTTATTTTGTATCATTTCATTTAATTATTTGGTTTTATCCAGTCCCTGGTTTTTCCTCACGGCAAATTGTAGAGTAAAATAGCGCTTCAGTTGCCTTCTTTTAAGCTTTATAACTGTGTGTGTGTGTGTGTGTGTGTGTGTGTGTGTGTGTGTGTGTGTGTGTGTGTGTGTGTGTGTGTGTGTGTATGTAGCTGCGTGACTTTTATTTTTGCTTTGTTTTGTCTGCTTTTATGGTGTAAAGCACTTTGTGCTACATGTCTTTTGTATGAAAAGTGCTCTATAAATAAAGTCTGATTGATTGATTGATTGATTGATTGATTGATTGATTGATTGATTGATTGATTTGTTCTCAGGCTCACATCCTGTTGGACTGTGGAGACGACAACATCTGTAAACCGGACCTGAAGTTGACGGTGAAGAGGTCAGACACGTCCACACTTCTTTATCACGAAAGGACAAATGTTCGATGTAGGACGCGTTACCATAGCGATTGTTTTGTTTTGTTTTGGTTGCCACAGCGACCGCGATCAGATCTACATCGGCGACGACAACGCTCTGACGCTGCAGATCAGCGCCGAGAACCAGGGCGAGGGCGCCTACGAGGCCGAGCTGCACATCTACCCCCCCCAGCAGGCAGACTTCACCGGGGTCGTCCGCAGTCAGGTGGGTCCACCTAGACCCTAAAGGGATACGCCAACATTTTTTTTCTTCGTGTCTTGCCTCACTCCCGAGTCCATGACCAGCAGATAGACACCATCCTTTCGACTGTGCGTGCAGTAACAAGGGAGATAGAGCCGTATCGCCGTAATTAGCTTAGCTCAAACACTGGAAGTGTATGGGTAGTGTTAGCCTGCCTCCACCTAAAGTCGCTAATTAGCTTAGCTCAAACACTGGAAGTGTATAGGTAGTGTTAGCCTGCCTCCACCTAAAGTCGCTAATTAGCTTAGCTCAAACACTGGAAGTGTATGGGTAGTGTTAGCCTGCCTCCTACCTAAAGTCGCTAATTAGCTTAGCTCAAACGCTGGAAGTGTATGGGTAGTGTTAGCCTGCCTCCACCTAAAGTCATCAGAGAAACTCTTCAGCAACTCTAAACGGAAACCGGCGGGCCGATCTTCGTCTCAGAGCTGACAAAACTCTCCGGTAAGGCATCTTGAGCGGTCAAATGCCGCTAACGGGACGAGATCAGTCAAAACGGAGGGTTCAAGTAAAGACGGTTTATTTTGGTTCAAGCTAGCTACATCGAGGGTAGCTTAGCTTCCTATTTCAAAGTAAAAGCACAAATTCTATCGTCATGGTTTTCTGTATGTAAAGGGCAACGGGTGTTTTATTTTGTGAAAGTAACCGGAAGTGCGTTGGTCACAACGGCTAGCTTGAGTAGCGCCGAATTCGTCCAAACAAAATTGTAAACAGCTGGTATTTAGACAAATGAACGACACACTGCTGATCTAAACGGCTACTTTCTCTCCTAAACATGTTTGAAATGTGGATAAAGTGATATATTTACAGAGTTTAGAGCTAAAATGAAATCAGCTTCTGACTGTTGATCTCAGCTCGGGTAGGCAGGCTAACACTACCTATACACTTCCAGCGTTTGAGCTAAGCTAATTAGCGACTTCAGGTGGAGGCAGGCTAACACTACCTATACACTTCCAGTGTTTGAGCTAAGCTAATTAGCGACTTTAGGTGGAGGCAGGCTAACACTACCTATACACTTCCAGTGTTTGAGCTAAGCTAATTAGCGACTTTAGGTGGAGGCAGGCTAACACTACTTATACACTTCCAGCGTTTGAGCTAAGCTAATTAACGACTTTAGGTGGAAGCAGGCTAACACTACCTATACACTTCCAGCGTTTGAGCTAAGCTAATTAGCGGCACGTCAGCTCTGCCCGTATCTCCCTTGTTACTGGTCATGGACTCGGGAGTGAGGCAAGACACGAAAAAGTTGGCGTATCCCTTTAAGAAGTGTTATGAAGGCTTTGGGAAACCAGACCTGGAGCTAACAGTGTGCTGGTCTCTGGTCTCTGTCCAGACTCTGTCCAGACTGTCCTGCGCCTACAAGAAGGAGAACCAGACCAAGATGGTGGTGTGCGACCTGGGGAACCCCATGAAGGGAGGAACAAAGGTCAGAGCTCAGAGACCGGACGTGTTCAACATGTAATGACGATGTAATTGACAATATAATGTGATAACCTTTGCTGCTCTGTGATTGGTCAGATCCTGGCAGAGCTGAGGTTCAGTGTGCACCAGGTGTCGGAGGAGGACACGTCCGTCCAGTTCGACCTGCAGATCGTCAGGTACCATAGGCTCCACCCACACACACACACACACACACACACACACACACACACATACTGTATATAGTTTAGGTCTGCAGAATCACAGTGACCTGCTCACCCATGATGCATTGCAAACAGCAGCTGATAATAGACCGAATGTCCTTGTTGTTTACGTTCTACTTCCGGGTAGAAAACCAGCACGTAATGTGAATGAGATCAATAGTAACGAACGAGAGTTTAGCTATATATATCATATTTTTCACGCCCTATCACCGTTCAGACAAATCTGAAATGATTGAAGAAACATTATTATTTCTGTGTGTGTGTTTTGTGTTGCTATGTGTTGTATTTATTCAGTTTGGGGGAATCACAGTGTCTAGAAAACATCAGTGGCTCAGCTGACAGGGACAGCTAACGGTAGCTAAGCTAACGGCGGCAGCTAAGCTAACAGCGGTAGCTAAGCTAACGGCGGTAGCTAAGCCTACAGTAGCTAAGCTAACGGCGGTAGCTAAGCCTACAGTAGCTAAGCTAACGGCGGTAGCTAAGCTACCAGCAGGACGTCAGCTGTTAAAACTCTCCCGTTGTGGGACACGACATGAAACTACTCCAGTTAGCTCAGTCATGTTGGAACTCAGATATCCGCTGGAGAAAATATTTTTTCATGGAGCGTTTATTGAGTCACTGAGTTATTAAAGTTAAACAGGTAGCTAACCGTTAGCCCGGCTAATCTATGATAACCATGACTAATTACAAAAATGTGCACACGTAAATAGTAATGTTTGTCCAATCATTGGTTTTATAAACTTTACAAACATCAGATTAGTCTAAACGGTGATATAGTAACATGAAAAAGTAGATAGATGTAGTGAAACTCTCGTCCGTCACTATTGTTCTCATGCTGGTTTTCTACCCGGAAGTAGTTGTAAACAACAAGGAGATTCGTTCTATAGGACATGAGAGGAAACATAGAGGGAACATCCAGAACATGGTTATCTGTGTGTGTGTTGTCACATCAGCATTCATCACAGCAGAGAAGCTTCAATCCCAGAGCTCATTTGAATGGTAAACACACACAGCCAGGCCCCACATTCCTGTGTGTGTGTGTGTGTGTGTGTGTGTGTGTGTGTGTGTGTGTGTGTGTGTGTGTGTGTGTGTGTGTGTGTGTGTGTGTGTGTGTGTGTGTGTGTGTGTGTGTGTGTGTGTGTGTGTGTGTGTGTGTGTGTGTGTGTGTGTGTGTGTGTGTGTGTGTGTGTGTGTGTGTGTGTGGTATGTTAATGATAGGTCTGAGTCTGACCGCTCAGCTCTGACACTTAGTGAAGAACAGATTCACTGAGTGATGAACTTAGAATAAACTGTTGTTGTTGTTTGAGAGTGAAACTAAAATATCTGAACAAAGGAGAAAATCCACAGTCACTTTAAACCTCCATCTTTATTCTTCTGTCTTTTATTCTGAAGGGTTGATCCATGTAAAGATCTAAAAACCATCTCAGTGTAGTTTTCCATCTCCTCTCTCTCTCAGCTTCTCTCTGGAGCTCTAGTAACAACAGGTCAGCGTCACCCAATCAGAAGAGAGGAGGAGCCTCTGAGTCTCTCTTCTGATTGGCTGACTGTTTTCTAAAGTTATCCAATAAAAATAGAGCAGATTTTAGAATAAAACACTCAGAGAAACCAAATCCTGCAAAGTTGTTGTTGTTGGATGGTGGGTCCAGGTGGTGAGGGGGGGCGGGGCTTAGTTGTGACATCACAAAGTGACAGGAAGTCCTGACGGCTGGTTTTACGGCTCAGTTTCTGAATACAGGCTGTGTGCATTTCTCTGTGGACTGAGGCTTTGATACTTTCACAGTATTAATATAGAACCTAGAGCTGCTTTATAATCACACTACACATGAACATCTACCTTTATACTGTATGGAGCTTTAACACAAACATCTACCTTTATACTGTATGGAGCTTTAATACAAACATCTACCTTTATACTGTATGGAGCTTTAATACAAAGCCGGTGCATATTCTCATTTGCCCAGGTCATAGTATTTCAAAGGAGGTTAAATCGAAAACAACTGGACTTAGTTATTTGTAAATAAATAAATAACTAAGTCCAGTTGTTTTCGATTTAACCTCCTTTGAAAAAAAAAAAAAACTTTAACACAAACATCTACCTTTATACTGTATGGAGCTTTAACACAAACATCTACCTTTATACTGTATGGAGCTTTAATACAAACATCTACCTTTATACTGTATGGAGCTTTAATATTATTTCTAAATCAGCTGCTGATTGATTATCTGTTGATTATTGTTCAGTAAATACCAGTAGATCAGATGTAGGTCAGGACGCTGTGACATCATGACCTGCAGCAGCTCAGAGCAGCAGCTCCACCCGGTGGCGGCTTCTGGTATCACAGCGACAGAGCAACAGCAGTTTTGTTTCCATGTTTATCAGCTCATGGTGATGTTCCACTGCAAAAACTCAAAATCTTTCCAAGAATATTTGTCTCATTTCTAGTCAAAACTAATCTCATCACCTGACAATGAACTTGTTTTTAGATCATTTTCACTTGTTTCAAACACATTTTCACTTGAAATAAGTAGAAAAATCTGCCAGTGAAAGCAAGTTTTTTCGATCGTAATAAGAAAGAAAAACTTGCTACACTATCAGATTTTTCTACTTATTTCAAGTGAAAATCTGCGTGAAAGAAGTAAAAAGTGTCTAAAAACAAGCTGCTTTTTATGTGATGAGTCTTATTTTAAGTAAAATAAGATTTGTTTGGACTATAAATGACATTTTGACTAGAAATAAGACAAATATTCTTGGTAAGATTTTGAGTTTTTGCAGTGTATTGTTTGTTTGTTCAGTTGTCTCATGTTTCTCTTTGTGTCTCGTCTGTTTCAGCTCCAACCAGTTCGACAACACCAGCCCCCGGGTGTCCACCGTCACCCAGCTGGCCGTGCTCGCCAAGGTCTCCATCAGGGGGTACGCGCACACACACACACACACACACACACACACACACACACACACACACACAGAAAGGAGGATAGTGTGGAGTCAGGCCTCTCCAACCACAATTAAATCAATAGCATCTCTGTATAATCAAACCATAAAAACAATGGCCAAGAAAACCAATAAAGTGGCATCACCGTCTCACCTTGAAGCAGTAGCTATAATTTGCTTAGTTTTGACAATTTCTTAAAATTTTCGTCTGTCAAACTGGTTTTTAAGATGTGCTGTGCGGTCTCTATAGAAGACAAAATAGTGATAGGATCACCAGGGGTACGGCTAGTGGCAACTGTAAAATCTCACGCCGTAAGAAGACCATCAGCCTTCTCTATAAAGGGTTCCTTCCCAGATGTGGAATTCACTACCGACCGAAATAAAACTAACCCGAGACATTAGAATTTTTAATACAAAGGTTAAAGTCTGGCTGAAACACCATCAGAACTGTTTGCATATTTAATGTGTCATGACTTGGTATGATTTTAGATGTATTGTACATTTTATAGTGTTGTATGTAACTTTGATGTCTTTCTTCTTACCTTCTTGTTTTCTACTAAAAGCCTAACTAGGGACGGGAGTGTGAAACTATCATTAGCTATAATCTCTGTCTGCAGAACATCAGTCACATTGACTTGTTTGTAACGAGTGGAAGTGTCACTATGTTAATTAACCTGCATCGTCCCTATCAAATAAACTGAATTAAATTAAATTAAATGTGAAGGTCATTGTGGTAAAGCTGCTTCATGTGTCTGTGTGTGGTCAGGTCGTCGTCTCCTGGTCAGGTGCTGCTTCCCATCGCCAACTGGAAACCTAAAGAGCCTCCTGTTGTCGGGGACGACATCGGGCCACAGATAGTACATGTCTACGAGGTACACACACACACACACACACACACACACACACACACACTCTGATGCATGCAGCTGAAGCTAATACAGAGCAGTGATGTCACAATTATAGATTTTCTTGGCACGATTATTGTTAGACATATGATCACTGATTGTCACAATTATTATGCTTTGATTAATTTCACAACAATATGAATGTGTATAATTAAATACAGTCACAATATAATTACATATATATTACATTACATTACTATCTATTAATATAGGACCAAGTTTTAATCTTCTAGGGGACATGTTTGAAATATCCGAGTCATTAATTGTCATCTATACCAATTGTTTAAATTTATTTTAATAGTTTTTATTATTAATATTCTTATTACATAAATAACATTTAAATTCCTACCAATTCAATGTTATTTTACATGAATTGACATTAACATAATTTAACCCAGTTACTGTGCTTTTACCTTTCCTTTGGTGTACACAGCCAGGTGCCGTTTTACCACTCGGTTGTTGTGTATCTTTCTTTTCGTATTCTGTGAGTTGTGCTGATCTGCTGATACAACATAATCTTTTTTGGAAAGCGACGGCATTTAGGAACTTTTAGGATTGTGACGTTTAATACAGACTGATCTGTGCAAATCTGCAGTTTGTTCTACTGTGTCATGACTTTCTCCTTTGATTTTATTAACGACAATGATCAAAACAGTGGATATATTTGATCAAATTTACCCATAGTTATTTAGATAGTTAGTTATTTATCTTTCATTTAGTTTATTTTAATTTTAAAGGGATACTTCAACAATTGTCCCATCACCATAACCCCTATAGTCATAGCAGTAGGTTTGTTACCTTTAATTGTCAGTGCAAGCTGTTTTTAGAACGGCGGAGCAGAGCCGTGAGCTGTTCAGAGCTACGCTACGGAGGCTCATTATGGGATTTCTTGGTTTCCCTCATCAAACTCATCAAATACACAATCCAACAACTCCACAACGCTCTGGTGGACAAGTTGTGACCTGCACATTCACCACACTATGAGATAATAACACAACGTTACCAGACAGAGTTGTTTTAGAGGGAAATACAGAGACTGATGATGAAAAACTGTCCCTGAAGGCAACGTGCATCAGTGGTTTTGCATGAATTTCCCTCTAAAACAACTCTGTGTGGTAACGTTTTGTTATTATCTCATAGCGTGGTGAATATATACTTGAAAAAAAGGTTGGAAAGACTGATTATGCAGGTGAAGGCAAGAAGCTTTGCAATAAACTATTTAAAAAAAAAGATTTTATGGATGACAAACATCCCGTGACCTCTGTGTGACCTCTGTGTGACCTCTGTGACCTCTCCAGCTGCTGAACAGCGGGCCCAGCACCATCAGTAAGGCGCAGGTGGACGTGGAGTGGCCGTACAGGTTCAGGAACGGCTCGCTGCTCTACATCACCAGCTACGACACCGAGGGACCGATCAACTGCACCACGGACACCGAGATCAACCCCCTGAACGTGTCGGTGAGCAGACACACACACACACACACACAAACACACACACACACACACACACACACACACACACACACACACAAGCTACTGAAAGCATTTCATTTGTTCTCTACGTTACTATGAAAACTACAACTGATCAGACTGGGGAGTAATACTATGTATTAAAGTCCCAGTGTGTAACTTATTTGTCTTTTTATGATCAAAAATTAAATCTGTCTTTCATAAATCCGTATTTGACTGAAGGTGAATCACAGCTGCTACAAAGTAAAGCTTTCTGGTTCCTTAGAATGAGTTGTTACAAGTCGTTACAAATACATAAGTGGGCGACGCACCGAACCGAGGCGGCCATGTTGCATCGGGACCGTAGGTAACCACGGAAACGGCCTGTTAAAACTGTCACCACTGTGTAGTGTGAGGAAGGACAGAGGCACCGGTGTTGCATTCAGGTGCAGTCAGGCAGACGGCCGTCGGCAAACCAACCGGATGTCATTTTACTCCACGAGAGAAAGACGGTAAAACAATACCACATCACCATGACAACATGTTGTCACCTGTATTGTTGTTTACATAGACGCTTGTTTATCCTGTTACATGCAGCGTCTGTTGTCTGTCTGACGTCTGCCCCATTTCACCTGAATGCAGCATCAAGAATACGTTCAGATATGCAACCGCACCGCTAGATGGGGGAATTCCTACGTACTATACCTTTTTAATGTGTGTGTGTGTGTTTGTGTCTGTGTGTGTGTGTGTGTGTGTCAGAACCCGTTGACGGCGCAGAAGAACACCAGCGTCGTTCCACCACCACGAGAGCGAGAGACGGAGGGACGCAACAGGAACCACGTCCGCAAGAGAGACCTGGAGTCTAGAGACGGACTGAACGACCTGGAGACACTGGTACACACACACACACACACACACACACACACACACACACACACACACACACACACACACACACACGCACACACTCACACAATCACCTCCTGCTTCATGTGTAAATTTCACAGTTTTTTATCGGAGCATTGTGAATGAAATGTCTCGACACTACTGTTTATAATAAGTGTGTGTGTTTGTGTGTGTGTGTGTGTGTGTGTAGGACTGCACCACAACTAAATGTCTGCGGCTGAAGTGTCAGGTGGGTCGTCTGGAGAGAACTCAGAACGCCATCCTCTTCATCTACTCCAGACTGGCCGTCAACAACTTCCTCAGGGTAAAGACACTCATGTTATTAACTCATTAACTCGTTCACGACCATCGACGAGCAAACTCGTCAAAACTGTTTTTTTTTTTTTACAGATTATGATAAAAGACACTCTCAGGTACTCTGTGTGTGAATATGGTTCCTCTGATATGTAAACATATACATATATATGTAACAGCGTGCAGCGCTGTTCGGCTGTCGGCTACAGTGTTGCGACTTTCTCGCTCAATATCTGGCGACTTTCCAAACCCTCTTTTGACAAAAGCGACCGACGACAAACCTGGCGAGTTTTTCCGGTGCTGTTACAAACGTTTCTGGTTTGGAGACTCGGATCTGAAAGCCAGTTATCTCTGCTGTTTTCACCGTCTTCTTCTCCTTCGTACTCACAAACGAAACGGCGGAAAAACTCGCCGTTTTTTCGTGGAGCACGTTGGAAAGTCACTCTTAAACCACGTGAAAGCCGTTTGTTTCTAGGTGATGTACAGAGTTTGGTTCGACGTGAGATAAAAGGTAAACAAATAGCCAAAAACATGTGGTCCGGAGCAGATGTGATGAGCAATTAGTGTGGTCGCAAAAGAGTTAAAATTAATGATTTTGTGCATTGATTTTCAAGTTTAATCACTCTCTCTGAAAACGACTCTGAAACATCGGCTGACGTAGAAACAACAAACTGACCTGAGGTTGAAACGGTTGAAATTTTCACAGACTTCAAAGAAAAGAAACCGTCTCATGAACTGAGTTATGTTATTGATATATTTACATATTGATTGATTTTATCATTTATTACACCTGATTGTGGCTGTGCTGTGTGATGCTCTGGGTCATAGCTCAGTCACAAGGTGTGTGTCTTTTACAATAAACCTCCAGAGAGGGAGGCCGACAGGCAGCTGACAGGAAGTCACATCACACTGACAAATCCAGTGTGTCTAACACTTCTAATGTGTGTGTGTGTGTGTGTGTGTGTGTGTGTGTGTGTGTGTGTGTGTGTGTGTGTGTGTGTGTGTGTGTGTGTGCGCGTGTGTTTCAGACTGAGAACCAGAATCGTTCGTACGTGGTTCGATCCACGGCCTCGTTCAACGTCATCGAGATGCCGTACAAGAACCTGATGCCGGAGCTGCCGTCCAACAGCACCACGGTAACACACACACACACACACACAGCACCACGGTAACACACACACACACACACACACACACACACACACACACACACACACACATCAAATGATCAAATGTGATGAAAAGCTTCGGTCTCTGACTCTGTGTGTGTGTGTGTGTGTGTGTGTGTGTGTGTGTGTTAGGTGAGTGTGTCGGTGCTGTGGGTGGCCGACCCCCCCCCGCCGGTCCCTGGCTGGGTTGTAGCTCTGGCGGTTCTGGCCGGTCTGCTGCTGCTGGCGCTGCTCATCCTCATCATGTACAAGGTCAGTGACACGCTCAGGCCCCGCCCACTCACACCGCTCAGGCCCCGCCCACTCACACCGCTCAGGCCCCGCCCACTCACACCGCTCAGGCTCCGCCCACTCAGAACGTATATAATAACCAGTTAGTAACATAAAAGATACAGAACCCTCAAGTTCAGGAGGGCTCGCCTGGAAAAAAGCCTGGTCCCTGCAGCTATAGCGGCCCTGAACAGCAGGCCCCGCTGATCTGTCTGTCTGCTGTTTCACTGTGTCGTCATGTACTGTATGTTGTCACTGGTGCTGTGCATGTTGTTGTGTATACCGTTGTCTGTCTTGTGACGTATGTCCTTCATTGTAATGTGCAGTCTGTGAAGACAAATTTCCCCATGGGGGACAAATAAACTTAATCTAATCTAATCTAATCTAATCTAATAAATAGTAACATAATAACCAGTTAGTAACATAATAACCAGTTAGTTAACATAATAACCAGTTAGTAACATAATAACCAGTTAGTAACATAATAACCAGTTAGTTAACATAATAACCAGTTAGTAACATAATAACCAGTTAGTTAACATAATAACCAGTTAGTAACATAATAACCAGTTAGTTAACATAATAACCAGTTAGTAACAAACAGTAACATAATAACCAGTTAGTAACAAACAGTAACATAATAACCAGTTAGTAACATAATAACCAGTTAGTTAACATAATAACCAGTTAGTTAACATAATAACCAGTTAGTAACATAATAACCAGTTAGTTAACATAATAACCAGTTAGTAACATAATAACCAGTTAGTTAACATTATAACCAGTTAGTAACATAATAACCAGTTAACATTATAACCAGTTAGTAACAAACAGTAACATAATAACCAGTTAGTTAACATAATAACCAGTTAGTAACATAATAACCAGTTAGTAACATAATAACCAGTTAGTAACATAATAACCAGTTAGTAACAAATAGTAACATAATAACCAGTTAGTAACAAATAGTAACATAATAACCAGTTAGTAACATAATAACCAGTTAGTAACAAATAGTAACATAATAACCAGTTAGTAACAAACAGTAACATAATAACCAGTTAGTAACATAATAACCAGTTAGTAACATAATAACCAGTTAGTTAACATAATAAACAGTTAGTAACAAATAGTAACATAATAACCAGTTAGTAACATAATAACCAGTTAGTAACAAATAGTAACATAATAACCAGTTAGTAACAAACAGTAACATAATAACCAGTTAGTAACAAACAGTAACATAATAACCAGTTAGTTAACATAATAACCAGTTAGTAACATAATAACCAGTTAGTTAACATAATAAACAGTTGGTTAGCATAATTAACAGTAACATAATAACCAGTTAGTAACATAAACAGTAACACAATAACCAGTTAGTAACATAATAAACAGTTAGTAACATAATAACCAGTAAACATAATAAACAGTAAAGACTTGTTGGCCGTAACCAGAGCGACCTGACCTCCTCTTCCTCCTCTTCCTCAGCTGGGTTTCTTTAAGCGAGTGCGCCCCCCGCAGGAGGACTGCACGGAGAAGGAGCAGCTGCAGCCGGAGGAGAACGGGAACACCGACGCCTAGAGGCCGAGCCGGGAGGAACGCCGCTCTGTCCGTACAGAGGGAGAAATCAGGGTCCTAGAGAATTTCACTGTATTCACTGTTGAGAGGCCGATAACGGTACTGGCTTAAGTCCTAACCAATCTCCTTTTCTTTTTTTTCTGTTTTTTTTCTGTTTTTCTTTTTAATGTGTGTTTGTGCCAAATGAGAAGCTCCGCCTCTGTCTCACTGGTCACTGAGAAAACTCCTTAACTGCTCAACCATTAGTATTTTACAGTAAAGTTAAAGGGATAGTAGCATTTTTTTTAAAGTGGGGTTGTATGATCTACAAATAGCCAGCCCATAGCCCTGCCCAGAGATTTACAACAGACCCAAAGAAACGGCCTATTTTTGCGGCCTAAAAGAGGTTTTACCTGAAAAATAATACACAGTTCCATTGTTCGCTATAATATAATTTTTTCCAGCCCTTCAAAGTGCAGGAAAAACACAGTTTTTATTTGGGATACGTGAGTTGGTTAGGCGAACAATGGAACTGTGTTTTTTTTTTTCAGGTAAAACCTCTTTTAGGCCGTGAAAATAGGCCGTTTCTTTGGGTCTGTTCACAACACTGTATGTTGTAAATCTCTGGGCAGGGCTATTATGGGCTGGCGTTGCTAACGGGAGGAGTGTAGAGAGTCTTCTACTGCAATTAAAGTACTTAGGGGCTATTTGTAGATCATACAACCCCACTTTTAAAAAAAAATGCTACTATCCCTTTAACATGACAGCCAACCTGAAGCTCTGTGATTAACACGTTAGATCTGGTTTGCTCAGAGTGAGAGTGTCTGTCCGACTCCCAGATGATCCAAACGTTGTGTTTCTGTTTCTGCTGTAAAGTTAAAGGACATTTTAACATGGGAGTCTATGGCGACTGGCTCGCTGCTGGAGACTCACTCTAGTGGTCAGGAGAGGAACTGCAGCTACGACGGATACAACATGTCAATCACTGAGCGTCTGGTGGGCGGAGCTTATCCCTGGAGCCTTTTTCTTGACGTTTCATTATTTGCACTTTTTTTCACTCTTTTGTCCAAACTCAAACAAACGGTGGATGAGCCGCTGTCACAGCTGCTGATGAACTGACCCAGAGTCTGTTTTGGCCGATCAGCAGCGCCGAGCTCAGAACCTGTAGGTACAGAGCAGCGATGTGTTCCTTCCTCCCGCCGTCGCCGTGGAGATCCGTGTCTACGATCGCCGCCATGAGATGCTTTTAATCCTCCCAACGTCTGCAAAAACTCAATATCTTATCAAGAATATTTGTCTTATTTCTAGTTGAAACAAATCTCATTATACTTAAAATATGTATATTTATACATACATAGTTACACATAAAAAAAAGTAGCTTGTTTTTAGACACTTTTGACTTTTTTCAAGCAGAATTTCACTTGAAATAAGTAGAAAAATCTGACAGTGGAGCAAAGTTTTTCTTTGTTATTACAAGCACAAAAAACTTCCTTTCACTGGCAGATTTTTCTACTTATTTCAAGTGAAAATTAGTTTGAAACAAGTGAAAATGATCTAAAAACAAGTTAATTTTTAGGTGATGAGTCTTATTTTAAGTGGAAAGAGTTTAGTTTTGACTAGAAATGAGACATTTTGACAAGAAATAAGACAAAAATAAGTGTTTGCAGTGTGTCTGTGGAAAATTCAACTAAAAATAAAAATCAGATTGACAGGAAAAGAGAGAAAAACATCGTCGGAGGAATTTCGACGATGACCACGAGTATAAAAGTTCCCCGTGATGCGGTGACGAACATGAGTGTGTTTTTTTTTTTGCGATATGTGATAAATAATCAGTCGGTCAGCAATAACTGTAGAGTGACAGTGAGCAATAAGTACAGCGAGAGTGGCTCCGCCCACAACTCTATTTTTAGATAAATATGGTTTAGTTTGCTATGGGATGGAGAGCTACAGTAATATATATGTATATACATAAATATTTTGTTGTGCTTCCTTTGTGTGTGTGGGGTGGTGGTGGTTTGTTCTGCTTTGGATGCAGGTGGAGGTGTTTAGATACAGTCCTTTTGTTTCACCTGGATGGTTTTCATTCAGAAAACAGTGTTTGTTTTAGTTTATAATTTGCCTCAGAGATTGAACATTTAAAAACCGGAACAGCGATCATCCAATCAGGAGCTGAAACAATCAACCAACAGGGAAAAAAAATCGACGAACAAAATATTTTAAGCAGAATATCTCAGAACATCAGAAGATTAAGAAACGTTCAGCTCTGCAAAGCTGTGATGGAAATCCGTTTTTAACATTTCATAGTTAATCGATTAACTGACGGAATAATTGTGAAAATAATCGTTAACTGTCGCAGCCACAGTCCAGACGCAACGTTAGCAGGTCTGGCTAACTGTCTACAGTAGTAACCTAATGTCCTAGGCTAAGAGTAGCCCGTCGTGTCAGTCCTGAGTGTCGGTTGTGGGGAAGTTTTCATTGCAGCGGCTGTAGCGAACATTAGCACTAGCAAACAGAGTGCTATGCTACAACGTGACGCTTTAGCCTCAGGCTGTTAGCATGATGTCATGTCGCCTTCGACTGCTTCAGATGTTTACAACCATCTTGTTGTGTTGCTGCAGTGTATCCCATAATACATCCCACAACCTTCGTCATCTGTCCATCACAAACTTAGGATTTCTGGGGGGAAACAGTCCAAGTGAAGCTAACAGTAGCTAAACCTGCTTCCCTGCTAGAAACATCCGTAGTGAAGCCGCTTCTGCTCTGTGTTTATGAGGAAACACCATGGTAACCGTAACTAAGGTTACGGGGTTAATAAACAGTCATTTAGCTTCACTTCCTGCCCTGCACTGTCTGAGGAATCCTGTTGGTTTTTAAAATATTATTCTTGCTTTGCTGAGAACGAAACTGCAGCGTGTGTGAGTGAGTGTGAGCATGTAAAAGACAAAAAAGAATTTAAAAAAAAACAACAACTTTGCAATGAATTTACCCATATTGGGTCTGCATTATGAACTAACGTTTAAAGCTGATCAATTAGAAACGACATCAACCCAGTCAAACAGATCACAGACCTGACGTCAGTGCTCGTTTGTTTCCTACAGCTTCAACACACTTCACTAAAAGGCATTAAAACACAATCAATGCATTTTCAGCAACACCTATTTTTCTTTTTTATCGACTTTTGTAAACATTTTATTAACTCTGCAATTAATGAATAATGAGGATAATTGTTTGTAAAAAAAATTATAGAATATTGATAAATTGACATTAATCAGTGTCACTTTCAGTTCTTAATGTAGCTTAGCTTCACCTAGCTTCACCTAGCTTAGCTGAGCTGCCGTATGTAGCTTCATATTTAGTGATGGTTAGATGGTTCTCATCAAACGCAACATGAAAGTAAATAATTAAGGAAACAATAGAAGCTTTTCCCTGTAGCAGTAAATCAAAGTTCAATACTTGGAGTTTAGAACCCGTGCAGTCGTCGCTACGTTACTGAACAGAGTCTCGGTCGGGACGCCGTCGCTCGCTGAGCCAACGAGTTTCAGGCTCGTTTGGGTCAAAGCACTGATCTGAGGTCAGTGAGTCTGAGCATCATTACCTGGCTTCACTGTTAAAACGTTTTGTTTAACTAGTCTGGTGTAAAACGGCAGCACTGAGGTCAGTTCACTGTCGGCTCAGATTACTGTATTAGAGACGTGTCACCTGATGATTCACACAACACCAAGGAAGTGACGAGCTGAAGGAGCGGCATGACGCCTCCTGTCTGGTTTCAACTGTGTTTTATATATAACTCCACTGTCTGTCTGTCTGTCTGTCTGTCTGTCTGCCATGAGAAGATATGGACTATTTTTGATGTATGTATTCTTTCACCTAGAGAATAAAAAAAGAAATGATTCACAACATGATTTCACCTTTGAACTGAAATAAAATTATTTGCTCACAGTTCCATGTTTCGTTTTGATTCTGTTTCTCTTAGCATTAAAGGGATATTCTGGCGTAAGTTTAACCCATGGTCCAACGCACCGCAACACCGAGTTAGACCCCCCCTCGAGAGATTAAGTATGCTAACCGCTAGCTTCTCTAGCTGTAGCAACTTTAGCAATGACCGCACCATAACAAACAGCGCAGTATACGGATCCACTAGCAACCGATCAAAAACCAACTTATAGCCACAAATAATGCTCAGAACAGCACCAAACGTCATCAACAGTACAAACAGGGTCCCAGCCCATAATACTAGGAATCAAACATCTGTAAGCTTAGCCTGGTTTCTATTGAAACGAGACGAAAACAACTCACCCACTCTCCTCATACGCTATGCAGCAACTTTCCGTGTCCAGCATAACGTTAGGTCCAGGCACTGACAACACACGTCCGAGTCCGACTGGCAGCACAGACATCTGGTTTCAGCACAAACATCTGGTTTCACGTCATCAACAGTACAAACAGGGTTCAGGGTTTCATTTCGATGGGCGCCACTATCAGTTTGAGACCGAGTTTACTGAAGACAAGCTGAAGGAAATGGAGGAGTAAAGTGAAAGAGGGGCAGCTGCGGTGGAGGATATGTGCTGGAAATGGAGGCTAAAAGTGACAGGGGGAGAAAGCCGGTGGAGTCTATGTGCTGGACCTGGGGGAATCAAGTGGTCAGTGTGGTGGTCAATGCCTGTCGGTGGCCGTTGAAACCAGATGTTTGTGCTGAAACCAGATGTTTGTGCTGCCAGTCGGACTCGGACGTGTGTTGTCAGTGCCTGGACTCTAACGTTATGCTGGACACGGAAAGTTGCTGCATAGCGTATAACTGGAGCAGAGTGGGTGAGTTGTTTTCGTCTCGTTTCAATAGAAACCAGGCTAAGCTGACATATGTTTGATGCCTCGTATTATGGGCTGGGACCCTGTTTGTACTGTTGATGACGTTTGGTGCTGTTCTGAGCATTATTTGTGGCTATGAGTGGCTTTTTGATCAGTTGCCAGTGGATCCGTATACTGCGCTGTTTGTTATGGTGCGGTCATTGCTAAAGTTGCTACAGCTAGAGAAGCTAGCGGTTAGCAGACTTCATCTCTCGAGGGGGGGTCTAACTCGGTGTTACGGTGCGTCGGACCATGGGTTAAACTTACGCCGGAATATCCCTTTAAACAGAAAGACCAGATCAGACCAGTTTGTGTTTTAAATATGTATTTTATTTATTTTAGCATGGTTTAACAGACAGTAATCAGGTAAATAAAGAAAAAACATCAATTTCACACAAGATAAGTTACCCAACACCAATGTTCAAACACCAGTAGAGCGCTGCCGGTGACACCAGTCAGACTGCAGCGTTCCTGGAGCAGACGAAGGGATTTTCCGTGTCACAAGTTTCATCACCCCAGAAGTAATCTGTAGAGAGTTCAACAAATATGTTAACTTCAAAGTCATGACCTGAACATTGAGGAAAAACTGCTGTATTGATGTCGCTCCAAGTATCACAGTAACAGTACTTCATCTGGCCTGAGTATCATAGTAACACCTTCTTCGACATCAGTCTCAGTTAGCAACCACGTATGTGATCACTGGCTTATCATGATGGCCTGAGGAATAAAGTAGGCCTATCTATATTTAGAATAGAAAATATGAAATATTTATTTTTTTTTAAACAACATTTAAATCCTGGCCTGTTTGCTTCACTCGTCAGAAGGACAGTTTATGAATATTTGGACTCCATATATTCACTTTTCCAACTCTACAGTGGCTTCAGTGCTTTCGAGTGTTGTCCTTGGCCTTTGGCTCTTTTCCTGCGTATTACTACAACCTGGCCATTTGAAACTTCTAGAATTGTGATCTGGGGTGTATTTTTTTTATTTATTTTTTTTATTTCATTTATTTAACTATTTTATCTATCTAGTCCTTTTTTTCACAGAGAAGGCCTTTTCATTGTACTGGTCAGGTGCATGTGAGATGTGTACAGGCTGTCTGGACCAATGTTGTACTGAGCGTTGTTGTTATGTTAATATATAAAAAGCTCAATAAACATATTTGAGAAGAAAAAAAACAAACAAAAAAACATCTAAATATAAATATCATTGTTTTTCAAATAATTTGTCGGCCCATTTGCAATTCTGTCACGGCCCAGCAGGGGTTGTTCATGGTACTTCATGGACTTCAGTGCTGTCTGAGTGAATACTGTGTGACACCTAGAGATGTACAGGAGTTTGTACATCATGTATTGTTGTATATAGTTTAAAAGTTATATCCTTACAATCAACGTTGGTCTCCAGGCAGTTCTCTGAAGAATAACCATCACCATTGTCTGGTTCATAATCATACCACCGTCTGTAGTTGAATGGAGACCCATCGGTCCACATCCAGGTGCCCTCCTGCAACACAAAGGTCATTTTGTGGTCAGACAGAAACATGTGTAGATGTAACAACGCACAACAAGTGAGGGGATTTCTGTTTGGTGGATTATTTCTTTGTTGTAACAATGCTTCATGGTATAGATGTTATACTGTTGAAAAGCCTGTTGATTCCCCTCTTGACTGGAGCCACATTTGAAAGGAACATGGATTTGTGAGTTGTGCCCACACTGCAAAAACTCAAAATCTTACCAAGAATATTTGTCTCATTTCAAGTCAAAACAAATCTCATTCTACTCAAAATAAGACTCATCACATAAAAAGCAGCTTGTTTTTAGACACTTTTTTACTTATTTCAAGCAGATTTTCACTTGAAATAAGTAGAAAAATCTGATAGTGGAGCAAGTTTTTCTTTCTTATTACAAGCACAAAAAACTTTCTTTCACTGGCAGATTTTTCTACTTATTTCAAGTGAAAATTAGTTTGAAACAAGTGAAAATTAACTAAAAACAAGTTAATTTTTAGATAAAAAAAAATTTAAGTCTTATTTTAAGTGAAAAGAGATTAGTTTTGACTAGAAATTAGACATTTTGACAAGAAATAAGACAGATATTCTTGGAAAGATTTTGAGTTTTTGCAGTGCATGAAAAATCTTCTCTGAGCAGATGACTATTATTGTTAATGGACAGGAGCCAAAAAAAAGGAATAAATAAAAAGAAAAGAAGAAGTTAACTGTCAGTGTTAACGTGCAGTTTGTGATTATTGATGATGATTTGATCAGATCTGATCCAGGAATATTTTGTTTTGAGTCCGTCCCCCTCACACACCTTGTGCGCGTTGAAAGTAGCCTACAGTAAATTTATCGGTCCAAGGGCGGAGTTAAAAACATTTTGTTGTCAAGGTAAAGTGTTGTGAGAGTGGGTAAGTGCTGTTCCATTCATGTTTACAGCATCTGGACCCTCACAGACTCTCACACTCTGTCACTTAGAGCTGACGTCACTTTAGTCAGTGAGGGTTCAGGGCCTGAGTCTTCAGGGGGCGGATTGGAATTGGGGGCGAGTGACTGCACAAAGTGTGAGCAAACAGGAAGTGGTCAGTAGAGACCCGTCTGTAAACATGTGGAGACTGACTCACTCTAGTGGCCAGGAGAGGAACTGCAGCTGCTGCTCTCAGACTCTGATCTGCTGCTTCCTCTGTTCTGTTCTCTTTCGTCGACAAGTTAGAGAAACTGATACTGAAATAAACTTTGACTGTGTTTGTCATCGTCTGTGAGCAGCATCGTTCAGTGTCTCACCTCTATGGCATCGAAGCCACCGATCCAGCTCTCGTAGTCGTAGCCTGCCGATCTGTAAATCATGTTTTTGATGAAGAAGTGTTCATCAAGGTTGTGGATGGACGCCAGATTCCCACCATTGGCGATGCAGAAAGTCTAATGGAGAAAGAGAGAGATGGAGTTGATGAGTGTTTCTATTCAGCCAGAAGCACAGAGCTGCTAACTGCAAAAACTCAAAATCTTTCCAAGAATATTTGTCTAATTTCTAGTCGAAACTAAACTCTTTTCACCTAAAATAAGATTCATCACATAAAAATTAACTTGTTTTTAGATCATTTTCATTTGTTTCAAACAAATTTTCACTTAAAATAAGTAGAAAAATCTGCCAGTGAAAGCAAGTTTTTTGTGATTGTAATAAGAAAGAAAAACTTGCTCCACTATCAGATTTTTCTACTTATTTCAAGTGAAAATCTGCTTTAAAGAAGTAAAAAGTGTCTAAAAACAAGCTACTTTTAATATGATGAGTCTTATTTTAAGTAGAATGAGATTTGTTTTGACTAGAAATGAGACAAATATTCTTGGTAAGATTTTGAGTTTTTGCAGTGCTGATGGTTCAGCCGGTACCTCTGCTTCCAGCCAGGTCCTGTAGTTCATGTGGAAGATGAAGCAGCGGGAGCCGTACTGAGTCCAGCCTGGAGGACAGCTAGGAGCTGCAAGCCAAAGCCAAAGTTAGAACAACATATACTACAAATATATTAAAACAGATTATGTACAAAGACTATAATATAAATATCTAAAGGCCTAGCTACTGAAACAAGTCACAATTCAGAGGCTGCAGCCTTCAGAGGACTCGGCCTACGCGTTCTACAGAGGCAACGACTTTGGAGGCTCCAACGACGACGTGTCAACCATTGGTCAATAGGACGGTCTCGCCTTCGGAGCATTTCCTGATTGCTTCCGAACGTAATCAGCGTCCTAACATTGAACATCTGAAAGTGGCAGCTATTTTACCCTTCCAACAGCTCCTCTCCTCGGGCTGTGCAGCCAGCAAGTCCCACCCACTTTTTAGGACCAATAATATTGGACCAACTCACTTTTACCGTCTTTAATTCAGAGGAAGCAGCTGCTGAGCCGGGACACAGCTACAAACTTAAAGGAATTGAATTGAATTGAAAACTTTATTGAACAACGTTAAAAAGTGTTCAAAAGGATTAAAACACAATAAAGCCGAAAGGCTTGTTTCCATTGTGGTCCTGTGAGATGGTAGACAACATGGAATTAAAACAAGGAAGACAACACACAGCACATGGAATGACACTAGGACACATAGACTACCACATTTAAGAAAAAGAACAAGACGAAATAGATAAGACAAGGGAATTAGGTCCCAAACAAAAACAACAAAACATTTGACAGACATACAAACAAACAATAGCCTACATAATCTAGTGCTTAACTGCTCTTTTTATTTAATTTATCGATTGGCTAACCATTTTTTTATTGAGGACTTAAAAAGAGAGTAGGAGGAGGTAACAGTTTTAAGATTTAAAGGAAGGCCATTCCACAAGACAGCTGCTGAGTAAAGAAAGGAAAACTTTCCCATACAGCTCTTAAAACGGCAGAGCCTGTAGTCAGTGGAGCTCCCCCTGGTGGAGTAATTGTGTGTGTCACTGACTTTGGAGAAGTAGTTTACTAAATACTTTGGTGCCAGGTCATTTTTTATTTTATAAACTAAACACAGCTTGAGTTGAGAAACTCTCTCCTCCACTTTGAGCCACCTGAGGCTGTAGAAGTGGTCAGAATGGAGGTGTGTTCTGGGATGAAGTTTATGTACTACTCTAATCAATTTGTTTTGACATGTCTGTAGCTTTACTTTGAGGCCTTTAGAGGTGCCAGTGTACCAAGATGTACAGGCATAGTCAAAGTGGCATTGTACAAGGGCATCAGCTAAGGTTTTTAGGGTGTAGCTATCCAATAGGCTAGAAATTCTTGCCAGGAACTTAGTCCTTTGGCTCACCTTTGAGATGACTCTTCGGGCCATAAACTCCCCTGTTAATTTGTTGTCTAAGATACAGCCTAGGTAGGTGACCATTTCCCTGGCTGTGATTATAAAATTACCTAGTGTGACCCTAAAATCTTGTGACTTTCTTAATTTGTAACTGGACCCGAAAAGAATTGATTCTGTTTTGCCAAGATGAAGAGACAGCTTATTATCCACCAGCCATTCACTGAGTTTGGAAAGTTCAATACTAAGCAGCCTTTCCACCTCTGATTTCTCTTTATGAGAGACTAGAATGGCCGAATCATCAGCAAATAGATACAGATGGCAATCTATGGCTGACGGCATGTCATAGTAGCAGCAGTAGTATTTTTTAAAGTGGGGTTGTATGATCTACAAATAGCCCCTAAGTACTTTAATTGCAGTAGAAGACTCTCTGCACTCCTCCCGTTAGCAACGCCAGCCCATAATAGCTCTGCCCAGAGATTTACAACATACATTGTTGTGAACAGACCCAAAGAAACGGCCTATTTTCACGGCCTAAAAGAGGTTTTACCTGGAAAGAAATACACAGTTCCATTGTTCGCTATAATGTAATTTTTTCCAGCCCTTCAAAGTGCAGGAAAAACACCGTTTTTATTTGGACCTAACCAACTCACGTATCCCTCCGCCCAGGGTTAGCGCCCGCCGATCAGCAGTTGGTTAGGTCCAAATAAAAACTGTGTTTTTCCTGCACTTTGAGGGGCTGGAAAAAATTATATTATAGCAAACAATGGAACTGTGTATTTTTTTTCAGGTAAAACCTCTTTTAGGCCGTGAAAATAGGCCGTTTCTTTGGGTCTGTTCACAACACTGTATGTTGTAAATCTCTGGGCAGGGCTATTATGGGCTGGCGTTGCTAACGGGAGGAGTGCAGAGAGTCTTCTACTGCAATTAAGGTACTTAGGGGCTATTTGTAGATCATACAACCCCACTTTAAAAAAAATGATACTATCCCTTTAATGCTAAGGATAGCATGCTAACGTAATGAGCAGCTGCTGCTGTCTTAACTCTGATACACTGAGGACACAACCAGGTCTACCAGACTGTAGTAGTAGCCTATTATGACATGGGAGTTGTAGTTCTTGGAAAGCCATAAGACATGTTCAAATCATTTCTATGGTGTCTTTCTATAAAAACAGATTTTCCTCCTTTTGTGATTATTGAGGAGATAGTTTTCAGAATAAAAGCTCTACATCAGTCACTTTGTTCAGTCCTGACTCTGATCAGAGACGAACCGACTCACAGAATAAACAGAGAATAAAAGATGGTTTTTAAAACAGCACTGACCTCTGTCGGCGTCGTCACAGCCCTGTGGACACAGAGCATCAGTCAGTGACATCAACACCACTACAATATCAACACTCATTCTGCCCTCTGTGTGTGTGTGTGTGTGTGTGTGTGTGTGTGTGTGTGTGTGTGTGTGTGTGTGTGTGTGTGTGTGTGTGTGTGTGTGTGTGTGGTTGTACTCACGGACGCTGCAGCCAGCAGGCCAGAGGTCAAACCCAGGAGGAGCAGGAAGTGAGAAGCAGACGCCATCTGAGCAGAAACACAACGTCAGTGACAGTGGATGAAGAAGTGACAGCTGTGAGCAGCACATCTGGAGGAGACAGGTGAGTCTTACCTTGTAGCTCAGGTGATGTCTCTCAGAGAGGAGCAGCTGATGACTGACACAGGTGGAAACACTGCTTATATAGTCTGTGAGCGCTGAGGAATGTGAGACATGTGACTCCACCTGTAATCAGTCTAATAATGTAATGATGTTTGATTACTGTCTGTCATTATCAACACTGCTCACAAATCATAATTAGGCAGTTTAGTCCAGAGAAACGTGACAACTCAATGTAAAGTTTGATAATTATAATATAATAATATATGGGTACTGTGTACTTCTTATGTATTTCTTTTTTTACCCAGGGACTTAGAGATGTACTTTTAATGGTGATATTTATTAGAATTCCCATTTTTAATTATGTATTAATTCATTTTCTTACATGCAACTAGCAGACTTTGCACACAGCTGCCAACTGTCTTTTCTTTCCTGGTTTCTCTGTTATGTTATTTGTGTGTTTGTGCTGTTATCATTGGATTGGATTGGATTGGAGTGGATTGTACTTTATTGTCCCGAAGGGAAATTTGTTTTGGGCTCGGAGCCACTGCATACACAAGACAATACATACGAGACATTCATACAAAATACTTTCACACCTTTAACACACATTCAAAACAGTGAAGGGTGCTTCCACTCTATTACAAATAGGTCAGTAAAAACAGTCTGTAGAACTGATCGAATCAGCAGCAAATGTTATGCTGTTATGTGTTTGTGCTATGAGCATGTGGTGTGCGAGCCACCAAATGGAATTGCCCTTTAAGGGATTAATAAAGTAGTCTTGAGTCTTGAGTCTTGAATTATATTTGATTTATTGATTAATTTGATTTATATTCGCGTTTTCTTTTTATTTTATTCACCTGCAGGTTCACACTGTTTAATACTGAGTCTCGTTAATATAAAGTAAAGACAGAAACAATGTAAAGTACATCAAATCTAAGATAAACACATTTACAGTACATCAGTGTGTTGTTGTTGTTTCTCCTTCCTGAGCCACAGAGCCGAGTAATGACCACAGCTGTCCACCAAAGTAGAATCAGTTTATCGTTGAGTGTGTGTAAAACTCATTGCATCTCTAACCCTAACCTTAACCAGTGGTGCATTTGTGTGCCGTTGGACAAAGAAGTTCCATAGCTGTTTAATAGAAACATTCCTCAGCTTCAATATCTCAAATGTTTATTATTGATTCCTGTTTGTTTTGGTTGATTTTGAATGAGTTTTGTCTGTGAAGCTGTTTGTGTGTGAACGGTGGCTCACACTGACCTCACATGTTCCAGGTCAACACACGTGTTACCTGTGTCCTCTTCCTCAGAGCGTGAAGCCGCCGCTCTTTGAGCTGCAGCGTTTGAAGTGACATGTTGAAATGCCACAAAACAACATGTCTTCATATAATAGTTTGCATATAATTGAAAGTATAATGTCAAATTAATTTAAACGTTCTTCTCAGAGTTCAGTTAATTGGTTAAATTGTTGTGCACACACTGAACATAGAACAGCTTAATGACAGCTCACGTGATTTCTGTCAGACATGCAACATCCAACTCGACCTGCACTATTACACAAATGTCAGAAAAAATAGTCACATGTCACAAACACTCCTCTACTTACTTGGTGTGGCTACTTTCTACTTTATCCTTTTTTTTAAGCAGAAGTCAGTGAGCCTCTTATACAGGGATTTCTTTTACCTCTCTCTCATTTAAACTGTTTAAACTACAGCTGCATCGGACGGTGTTTGATTTATCACGGTATAAAATTCAGTATGTTTTATCTACCTCTGTGGTTGAGAGGTTAGTTTGCTGGGTTGCCAATCACGAGGTCCAGGGTTCGATTCCTGAATTAGCTGCTTGTGTGACCTGCCATTCCTGTTCCTGTGCCATATGGCAACAATATGCAATCGTGGAAAGTCCCATAAAATCAACATTTTTGACCAAAAACTAATTTTATTTAAAGCAACACTCAACAAATCCATCTCATACTCAACCAAAACTAACAAACAAACATTTATACAATAAAAACATTGTATAATTTCAACAGTTAACCTATCTAAAATGTCTGAGAACCTGGAACCTGGAACCCGTCTCAATGAAGTACATTGAATCACTCATTTTATGCCATTTCATTCAGTTATCTAGAAGATATAAGTGCAAGTCCATTTAGATAATATGTTACAAAATACCTTTAATCACAAAATATAAAAAAAATATAATGTTTTTACCTTTAAAATATAAGAAAAGGTTGTGAACATAGTCTCAGGGTTCATGCTATGTAAGTCAATGGGACTCCATTGCGTTGAATGCACCAGGAATTTTCCATATTTGCATACTGTTGCCATATGGCAACAAATGTATTTTAGTATATTACAAAAATACTATTACATCAAAACTGAATTAAATTTAAAAAAAAAAAATAAAGTTTACTTTCCCCAGATAGTGATTTCAGTTTTTTATTTGATGAAAATTTTCCAAAATTCTGAATAAAAGACAGTCTTTGGGAGCCCCACACAATGATGTTTACATGGCAAATGTCCATGAGCAAAAGGGACTGGCAAACAGGATATCTTGGTCATTTGACCTCATAAATTGTATGTCCTTCAAAGTAAAAGCCCCATTTTCACACCTAACTGTAAAAACAAACAAAAAATATCATAGCTTTTTAGAAAAATGAAGATAAAGTAATTGTTGTCATATGGCAACGCTATGCAATAGAGGGTTAACATTGAGGGTTGCTCATAAAGCATAATTAGGCACACAGTTATAATGACAGACAGTAATCAAACATCATTATTAGACTGATTACAGGTGGAGTCACATGTCTCACATTCCTCAGCGCTCACAGACTATATAAGCAGTGTTTCCACCTGTGTCAGTCATCAGCTGCTCCTCTCTGAGAGACATCACCTGAGCTACAAGGTAAGACTCACCTGTCTCCTCCAGATGTGCTGCTCACAGCTGTCACTTCTTCATCCACTGTCACTGACGTTGTGTTTCTGCTCAGATGGTGTCTGCTTCTCACTTCCTGCTCCTCCTGGGTTTGACCTCTGGCCTGCTGGCTGCAGCGTCCGTGAGTACAACCACACACACACACACACACACACACACACACACACACACACACACACACACACACACACACACACACACACACACACACACAGAGGGCAGAATGAGTGTTGATATTGTAGTATTGTTGATGTCACTGACTGATGCTCTGTGTCCACAGGGCTGTGACGACGCCGTCAGAGGTCAGTGCTGTTTTAAAACCATCATTTATTCTCTGTTTATTCTGTGAGTCGGTTCGTCTCTGATCAGAGTCAGGACTGAACAAAGTGACTGATGTAGAGCTTTTATTCTGAAAAATGTTGCCTACTTCCTCAATAATCACAAAAGGAGGTAACTTTGGCTTGTTCAGTTCTGTGCTGCTGTTACAAGTGAATGAGTGGGATTAATCAGAAGTCTTGTGTGTGTTGTGCTGCAGCTCCTAGCTGTCCTCCCGGCTGGACTCAGTACGGCTCCCGCTGCTTCATCTTCCACATGAACTACAGGACCTGGCTGGAAGCAGAGGTACCGGCTGAAACATCAGCAGCTCTGTGCTTCTGGCTGAATAGAAACACTCATCAACTCCATCTCTCTCTTTCTCCATTAGACTTTCTGCATCGCCAACGGTGGGAATCTGGCGTCCATCCACAACCTTGATGAACACTTCTTCATCAAAAACATGATTTACAGATCGGCAGGCTACGACTACGAGAGCTGGATCGGTGGCTTCGATGCCATAGAGGTGAGACACTGAACGATAGTATAACATCTTTACCATGAAGCATTGTTACAACAAACACCAAACATAAATCCCCTCACTTGTTGTGTGTTGTTACATCTACATATGTTTCTGTCTGACCACAAAATTACCTTTGTGTTGCAGGAGGGCACCTGGATGTGGACCGACGGGTCTCCATTCAACTACAGACGGTGGTATGACTATGAACCAGACAATGGTGATGGTGGTGATTCAGAGAACTGCCTGGAGACCAACGTTGATTGTAAGGATATAACTTTTAAACTATACACAATACAAAACCTTGTGATGTCAATACAGCAGTTTTTCTCAATGTTCAGTTCATGACTTTGAAGTTAACATATTTGTTGAACTCTCTACAGATTACTTCTGGGGTGATGAAACTTGTGACACGGAAAATCCCTTCGTCTGCTCCAGGGACGCTGCAGTCTGACTTTCACCCTACTGACCTTAGTGACCGTGACGGTGGACGCTCTGTGCACCTGCAGTCTTCACCTGGGTGTTTGAACATTGGTGTTGGGTAACTTATCTTGTGTGAAAATTTATGTTTTTTCTTTATTTTGCTGATTCCTGTCTGTTTAACCATGCTAAAGCTGAAATAAAAGACATGTTTAAAATAACAAACTCTGGTCTTTCTGTTTAATGCTAAGAGAAACAGAATCAAAACAAAACATGGAACTGTGAGCAAATCATTTTATTTCAGTTCAAAGGTGAAATCATGTTGTGAATCATTTGGTTTTTATTCTGTCGGGGGGCTTCAACGTTTTTCAGGTAAGGGACCCCCAAACTGATGGAGAGATGGAGCAGGGAACCCTATATTGTATAAAATAGTGTTTTATATTTAACTGGATCTAGTGCCATGAATATACATACCTAATCTATTCAAATAATACACAGGTTCATATATTAAACATAGGGTGAGTAGGGTGGCCGTGCCACTGCCATTTATAAATAGATCTTGTTAACTGATACCAATGTCAATATCAACAATGTCTGTCAAATACAAGAAAATCATGAATACAAGCTATTCAAATTGATGTCTTTATTTGAAACAAAAATGTGAAAACACATGTGGGCGGGTCCTCCTCTGGAAACTTTTTACTCCAGAAAAATAGGCCTATATTGATAGATGTGGAGAGGGATGAGGACAGCTTGTCTTGTCGGTGGTTGAGAGGTTTTCCAAATTGGCAACCAAATTCGGCCACTAGATGGAGCAGGCGGAGCATATCCGCAGCTGTCAGAGAGAAAGAGCAGCCTCGTTTAGTCGCCCCCCCCTGCCCCTCCCTCCTCCCCCCTCCTCCTCCCTCACCAGGCTGAATGAACGTGCAATCGCGGGAAAAAGAAAACTCGCTAGTGGAAGCGGCAGCTCTACGTCGCGCACAACCACAACAACAGCAACTGCAACTTCCTCCTTAATAACGCTGAGAGGACAGCTGAAGAAAGACACAGGGACGTGGAGACAAAGTGTTCTACCGAGCGATTCAGTGACTGTAAGCAGCCTAACACTGCTACATTACAATTTACTGTTGCATTTTTCCGATCGGATTTGCGAGTTCCGAGTGCAATCGAACGCAGCAAGCGTCGGGCCAGCTTGGATCATAACAAAGACAAATGCTGCATTTGCCCCACGGACACTATACTGTTGGCGATTTTTTTTGTAAATTTAGTTATGGCTCCCCCCGACCCATCTTTTGCATATTTCAGCTTATTTTATGCTATTACTGCTGTATTTGCGATAATGCTCCTTTAAAGGTATGATATGTAGGAACTAGAATTTGTATTTCCTGGAGGAAATACGTGTGAATGCTGAAAGCAGCTGAGCACCATTGCTGAATTAGCAAACGCAATTGACAAATAGTGCAAGTAGTGATCAACATGCAAAGGGAGGAATCGAACTGACAAGCTCATGGTCAATAGACCTTTAGGATCATCAGCCCAGTGATCTAACCACTTGACTACAGTTGCATTCAGAGGCAGGGAAAAGAAACCCCTGTATAACAGGCTCACTGACTTCTGCTTTAAAAAAAAGTGTAGATAGAAAGAGAAAAGGTGGGGGGCATATGCATTATCAAGGTTGCTCATGCATCACATAATATGCAGAGTTTCTCACTGCCATGAATTATAGACTGTGTAATGATAGCTGAATGGTAGAAAGTTTTTTAAATTAATTTTCATAAGTAACAAGCAATCAATGAGTCTCTTAACGAACACCTGTAGCTAATTGAAAGCGGGGGAGGGGAGGTGAATTCTGCCTGTGACATTCATCAGAAGGCAGCGCAGGACAAGAAATGACAAGACACAATGTCTGAATGGAAATCATTGAAGAGCTTTGCTTTGTCTCTGCCACTGCCTTGAAGTTCAAAGTTTCAGTGCATTCCAATCTGAGAGCATCGGTATAAACAAGAAACATGTTAACATAAACCAAGAGAGAAAGACAAAGAGGTAAAGAGACAGATCAGGTGGAAAGTGCATCAACAAGGTTATTGAGGTACAGGAATGGCATGTAACACAAGCAGCTAATTCAGGAATCGAACCCTGGACTACATGATTGGCAACCCAGCAAACTAACCTCTCAACCACAGAGGTAGATAAAACATACTGAATTTTATACCGTGATAAATCAAACACTGTCCGATGCAGCTGTAGTTTAAACAGTTTAAACAAGGAGCAAGTTACCAGAAATCAACAGAGGAAGACTGGGGTAATGATTCACTAACAAAGTTGTTGGGGCGAGATTTGAACCTGCAACCTTCAGGTCATCAGCCTAGTGATCTAACCACTTGACTGTAGTTACATTCAATGAGAGAGAGGTAAAAGAAATCCCTGTAAAAGAGGCTCACTGACTTCTGCTTTAAAAAAAAAGAGGAATAGAGTAGAAATGAGCCACACCAGGTAAGTAGAGGACTTTTTTCTGACATGTGACTAGTTTTTGGTGAATTCAAACAAAGTATAATGCCCATTCCAGTGAATTACTCACCCTATGTTTAATATATGAACCTGTGTATTATTTGAATAGATTAGGTATGTATATTCATGGCACTAGATCCAGTTAAATATAAAACACTATTTTATACAATATAGGGTTCCCTGCTCCATCTCTCCATCAGTTTGGGGGTCCCTTACCTGAAAAACGTTGAAGCCCCCCGACAGAATAAAAACCAAATGATTCACAACATGATTTCACCTTTGAACTGAAATAAAATGATTTGCTCACAGTTCCATGTTTTGTTTTGATTCTGTTTCTCTTAGCATTAAACAGAAAGACCAGAGTTTGTTATTTTAAACATGTCTTTTATTTCAGCTTTAGCATGGTTAAACAGACAGGAATCAGCAAAATAAAGAAAAAACATAAATTTTCACACAAGATAAGTTACCCAACACCAATGTTCAAACACCCAGGTGAAGACTGCAGGTGCACAGAGCGTCCACCGTCACGGTCACTAAGGTCAGTAGGGTGAAAGTCAGACTGCAGCGTCCCTGGAGCAGACGAAGGGATTTTCCGTGTCACAAGTTTCATCACCCCAGAAGTAGTCTGTAGAGAGTTCAACAAATATGTTAACTTCAAAGTCATGAACTGAACATTGAGAAAAACTGCTGTATTGACATCACAAGGTTTTGTATTGTGTATAGTTTAAAAGTTATATCCTTACAATCAACGTTGGTCTCCAGGCAGTTCTCTGAATCACCACCATCACCATTGTCTGGTTCATAGTCATACCACCGTCTGTAGTTGAATGGAGACCCGTCGGTCCACATCCAGGTGCCCTCCTGCAACACAAAGGTAATTTTGTGGTCAGACAGAAACATATATGTAGATGTAACAACACACAAGTGAGGGAATGTATGTTTGGTGTTTGTTGTAACAATGCTTCATGGTAAAGATGTTATACTATCGTTCAGTGTCTCACCTCTATGGCATCGAAGCCACCGATCCAGCTCTCGTAGTCGTAGCCTGCCGATCTGTAAATCATGTTTTTGATGAAGAAGTGTTCATCAAGGTTGTGGATGGACGCCAGATTCCCACCGTTGGCGATGCAGAAAGTCTAATGGAGAAAGAGAGAGATGGAGTTGATGAGCGTTTCTATTCAGCCAGAAGCACAGAGCTGCTGATGTTTCAGCCGGTACCTCTGCTTCCAGCCAGGTCCTGTAGTTCATGTGGAAGATGAAGCAGCGGGAGCCGTACTGAGTCCAGCCTGGAGGACAGCTAGGAGCTGCAAGCCAAAGCCAAAGTTAGAACAGCATATAAAAATATATTAAAACAGATTATGTACAAAGAATATGATATAAATATCTAAAGGCCTAGCTGCTGAAACAAGTCACAATTCAGTGGCTGCAGCCTTCAGAGGACTCGGCCTACGCGTTCTACTGAGGCAACGACTTTGGAGGCTCCAACGACGACGACGGCCGCGTCAACCATTGGTCAATAGGACGGTCTCGCCTTCGGAGCATTTCCTGATTGCTTCTGAACGTAATCAGCATCCTAAGGAGTGGGCTCAAATTAAATTTTCCTTTCTGTACACCTTTAATGCTAAGGATAGCATGCTAACGTAATGAGCAGCTGCTGCTGTCTTCACTCTGATACACTGAGGACACAACCAGGTCTACCAGACTGTAGTTTTATGACATGGGAGTTGTAGTTCTTGGAAAGACATGTTAAAATTGTTTCTCTGGTGTGATTATTGAGGAAGTAGGCAAAATTTTTCAGAATAAAAGCTCTACATCAGTCACTTTGTTCAGTCCTGACTCTGATCAGAGACGAACCGACTCACAGAATAAACAGAGAATAAATGATGGTTTTAAAACAGCACTGACCTCTGACGGCGTCGTCACAGCCCTGTGGACACAGAGCATCAGTCAGTGACATCAACAATACTACAATATCAACACTCATTCTGCCCTCTGTGTGTGTGTGTGTGTGTGTGTGTGTGTGTGTGTGTGTGTGTGTGTGTGTGTGTGTGTGTGTGTGTGTGTGTGTGTGGTTGTACTCACGGACGCTGCAGCCAGCAGGCCAGAGGTCAAACCCAGGAGGAGCAGGAAGTGAGAAGCAGACGCCATCTGAGCAGAAACACAACGTCAGTGACAGTGGATGAAGAAGTGACAGCTGTGAGCAGCACATCTGGAGGAGACAGGTGAGTCTTACCTTGTAGCTCAGGTGATGTCTCTCAGAGAGGAGCAGCTGATGACTGAACAGGTGGAAACACTGCTTATATAGTCTGTGAGCGCTGAGGAATGTGAGACATGTGACTCCACCTGTAATCAGTCTAATAATGTAATGATGTTTGATTACTGTCTGTAATTATAACTGTGTGCCTAATTATGCTTTATGAGCAACCCTCAATGTTAAGCATTAGGGCCACATTGACAAATAAAAATAAAGTCGTAAATTTACGTCTTTATTCTCGTAAAATTACAACTTTATTCTCGTAATGTTATGACATTTTTCTTGAAGGAAATGTATGACTTTATTCTCGTAAATTTACGACTTTATTCTCGTAATGTTATGACTTTATACTCGTAATGTTATGACTTCATACTCGTAATGTTATGACTTCATTCTCGTAGGAAATGTACAACTTTATTCTCGTAAATGTACGACTTTATTCTCGTAAATTTATGACTTTATTCTTGTAATGTTATGACATTTTTCTTGAAGGAAATGTATGACTTTATTCTCGTAAATTTACGACTTTATTCTCGTATTGTTATGACTTTATACTTGTAATGTTATGACTTTTTTCTCGTAGGAAATGTACAACTTTATTCTCGTAAATTTACGACTTTATTCTCATAATGTTATGACTTTATACTCATAATGTTATGACTTTATTCTCGTAGGAAATGTACGACTTTATTCTCGTAAATTTATGACTTTATTCTCGTAAATTTACGACTTTATTCTCGTAATGTTATGACTTTTTTCTTGTCGGAAATGTATGACTTTATTCTCGTAAATTTACGACCTTATTCTCGTAATGTTATAACTTTATACTCGTAATGTTATGACTTTTTTCTCGTAGGAAATGTACGACTTTATTGTCGTAAATTTATGACTTTATTCTCGTAAATTTACGACTTTATTCTCGTAATGTTATGACTTTTTTCTTGTAGGAAATGTATGACTTTATTCTCTTAAATTTACGACTTTATTCTCGTAATGTTATGACTTTATACTCGAAATGTTATGACTTTTTTCCTGTAGGAAATGTACGACTTTATTCTCGTAAATTTACGACTTTATTCTCGTAATGTTATGACTTTATACTCATAATGTTATGACTTTATTCTCGTAGGAAATGTACGACTTTATTCTCGTAAATTTACGACTTTATTCTCGTAATGTTATGACTTTATTCTCGAAGCCTGTGTTTGTTTTTTTCTCAATGTGGCTCAATACTCCATTATAAAAACCAGTCGTCAGTGTGCAGTGACCTTTGACCTTCTTAATATAAAATGTCATCGCTTCATTCATGTGTGTGTGTCCAGGGCAGATAAAACTCATTGCATCCACAGGGTCAGATGTTAAGTAGGCTACCTGAAGGGCTCACACCTCGGGGTCATCTGAACCAGTGGTGCATTTGTGTGCCGTTGGACAAAGAAGTTCTGTAGCTGTTTAATAGAAACATTCCTCAGCTTCAACGTCTCAAACATTTACTATTGATTTCTGTTGTTTTGGTTGATTTTGAATGAGTTTTGTCTGTGAAGCTGTTTGTGTGTGAACGATGGCTCACACTGACCTCACATGTTCCAGATGAACACACGTGTTACCTGGTGTACAGGTGTGTCCTCTTCAGCAGCGTTTGGAGTGAACTGTTGAAATGCCACAAAACAACATGTCTTCATAGCAGAGCAGGGGGGAGGGGTGTGTGTCTGTGTGTGTGAGCAGGGTGGGTGGTGGGGGGTGGGGGGGCAGAGACACCTGTAGAATGAGGACAATTAGAAATAACAACATAATGATGGTATGGAAGTACTCTGTTAATGATAATGACTCGATGTCCTCATCTTAAATCAGCGCTGACAGCCACAGTGATCTGAATTCATCTGAAACATCTCACGTGGAACAAAGAACATACTGTATGTTTAATATATTTAATATATTCAGTATGTGTATTAAAAGTGCAGGTTATGAATTTTAAAAATAAAAATGAAGTATAGGACTTTACGCTGAGAGGGGGGAAATAGTCAACATAGTCTTTCAGCAAGAGTTTTATTATTATTACTGTCAGTCTACATGTTCCTTTGTTTTGCCACAGACTCAATCATCATGTAAAGAGGGAAGAGTGTGCAAATTATCATTTATTGTCTATAAACTGTTTCGACTGTAGCTGTAAGAATCCTAGGTCTGACCAGTTGGGTGGGGGGAATGCTACTAATATTCAATATATTTCATTGTATTGTACCTATAACATGAACAGATAAATCTCTCTCTAAAAAAAAAAAAAAAGTCCAGGTTGCACCAATCCAAAATGATTTGTGAAATAATTACTAAAAACATCCTAAACGATAAGAAAATGATTCTAATTCAAATCATATAAAATATAAAACTGCAGAACAGAGAAAAACGCAATAATCAATTATTTTTGCACAAGTGTGTAAGTAGCTATATGCTCCTGAATTCCGTAGATTTTGTTCTTATCTAAGAACAAATTCTGGATAAGAAAAAATTCATGAATGCCACAATCTTAGTAAAAACTTCATAAGTAGGACTTAGGAACAGATTTGCTCTTAAGGACGGTGGTTTGTGAATGGGGCCCGATGAGGTTTTTGTGCTGTGTAAGTGTTTGCTGGATGAAAGTGTGTGTGATTTACATCAGGACTGGACTGATCTGGTCCAGACCTGCAGTGGAGATGGGCCACAGCAGAACAGATCCAGATGTGACTCAGTTTAACTGTGATCAAGTAAAACAAAAGATGAAATCAGACAGTGAGTAATGATCTGTAAATCCATGGTTTTATTTCCCCATGCAGAGTGATACAGAGTCTGAGCAGCTGAGAGGAGGAACATTTTCTGTATCACCATTTGTGGAGTAAAACTGTGGAATAATATGAGTACTGAACTCAAAAACATTTCAAGTGTAATCATGTTTAAAAAGAGACATAAAGAAATGATTCTCCAGAGGTACATTGAATAATTCACACAAGGTGTTTTCTTGCTTACTATTTGGATTAAAATGTGTAATGTGTAAAATGTTTAATTAGAACATATAGTTAAAATTATAGGGGTAGGATTAGATAAGTTTATACTTCTTCCTACTCCTTTTCGCTCATGTAAACTGCGCTGCTTATGAGATGTTACTTTTTTTGTGTGTACATTTTTGCTGTTCACTTATTTCCTTATTATATTATTATTTTATCTTTTTTTTTCTTCTTTTTTTTACATTGTCGTTTACATGATCGAAATAAAGATATCAATCAATCAATCAATCAATCAATCAATCAATCAATCAATCAATCAATCAATCAATCAATCAATCAATCAATTTACACCAGGTTGTGAGTCTCGGTCAGCCACAGTCATGATCTGATGAGGCAGAGTTGGAATAAACAAACAACCTGAAGGATATAAATAATATTATTCCAAACTCGTGCAGAATAATAATATCTGCACGATTGTGCAATTTCTCTTTTTGTCTACATCCGTGTTAGGTGAAAGAACATGTGATGACAAACTGCAGATAATTTGACATCTACAAACTACAAAAGCACTTTACTTCTAAACAACAGAGGCTGAGTTGTATTATTGGGTTTTCATGAAGGAACTAATTTGCGTGTCCTGCACGATTTAAAAATAACTCCTCTGATCTGGGGCAGGTTCAGGCCGTAGATCAGCGGGTTAATGATCGGGGGGATGATCACAAACTTCAGAGATAAAGCAACAAAGACAAACGGATTCACTTCTTTCTCCTTGAGGCGACTCAGTGAAAGTTCACAGAAAATTGCTATACTAAAGTTCACAAAGGTCACGATGTGAGGCAGGCAGGTCTGTAAGGCCTTTCCTCTGAACTCAGACGAGCTTCTCCTGCAGACGATCAGGATGCGCAGGTAGGTGTACAGCACGAAGAACAGAGGGAGGAAGATGTGCAGTACAGAGAGTACTCGACCCAGGAGAGCGTTTGCACTCGTGTCCACACAGGAGAGTTGAACCACAGGCCAGTTAGAGCAGAAGATCCTGTGCACTGTATTTCCACACAGAGGCAGTCGGATACTGAGGTAGAGAGCTATACCCAATATGAATGGGGGGTAGAGGAGAGCAATGCTCACAAGACCCCACACAATCCTAAAGGACATTTTACTGTGATAGTGTAAAGGCTGGCAAATAGCAACAAATCTGTCGTAGGCCATGACACTGAGGAGAGTTAGTTCATATGTCGCATACGTGTAAATCACAAAGATCTGAATGTAACAGAACGGACGTGAGATCAGGTGAGTGTCAGACAGTGTGTCCATCAGAAACCTGGGGAAGAAGCCGGCTGAGCCGTACAGAGCGTTTACAGACAAACAGCAGATTAACACATACATGGGCTGATGCAGAGACTTCTCCAGACTCACTGTCAGAATAATGACAGTGTTGGCAGAGATTATAGTCACATAGATCAGCAGACTGACACTGAAGAACAGATATCTGAGGGGCCCGTAGTCTGAAAACAGAGTCAGGTTAAAGTAGAGAGGATTCAGGCTGGTGTTGGTCCTCATCTCGACACAAGACACTGAGCTGAAATACAACAAGTCAGTGATGGACAGAGGGAGGTAATTAGATAGACCTCAGAACAGAAAATTGAAATAGAGTGTTGTCTTTAAAATGTCCTCATAATCGACCAAGACTGAAAACACAACAAGTCAGCATGCATGGGATTCACATCAGCCGCACACAATATACAACAATACAACACAATGCTTTGCTATATAAGTTAGAAGAATCATTGAGGAAAGAGTCAGTTCATGTAAAGACGAGCAGCTTCCTCCCCCCTCTGATCTGAACACAAGCAGCTGACACATTTATACTGTTGATCTGCTGCACTGAGAGCAGCCACTGATACAAACAGGCCCAAAGGGATCAAAAGTGTTTTTACCTGGTTGTTTACATGGCAGGTGAGACACACAATGTGTATACACAACACATACTTTTCAGAAGGACTGTGTTTATTTTATTTTATTTTTTCTGTAACACAGTTCATTTAGCAGTTTTAGTCTGAAAAGAGCAATACAGATAAAGTCTGACAGATTGACTGATAAGAGACACACGTCAGTGTAGCTGGTTGTTCTCACATAATTGCAAAATAAATGTCAAATTCATTAAACAGCTTTTGTCAGAGTTCAGTTAATTGGTTAAATTGTTGTGCACATACTGAACATAAAGCAGCTTAATGACAGCTCTCGTGATTCGTGTCAAACACGCAACATCTAACTCAACCTGCACAATTACATAAACCTATCAGCACTTACTGACTGCTTTTTTATTTTACTTTTATTTTTGTTTAACCTTTATTTACCCAGGCAAGCAATTAAGAACAATTTCTTATTTACAAATGCAGCCTGAACCAAAGAGCAAAGGCTCTTTGAAGGGGGGGAGGAGATGCTAAAAATAAAAAACAAGGTTTTATAAAATACACAATAAACAATTAATAAATACAACACAATAAAAGTGAAAACAGTGAAACGTGACAAGTAGGCCTACTCAACAGTGGTGAGTAGTGAAATGAGCACCTGTGGCAAAACAGATGGCAGAGTGGTGAAGAGGGTCCAATTTACTGAGGGTGGAGTGATATGTCATCCTGTAGAGTGTGTCACCATAGTCAAATATGGGCAGGATGGTCATTTTGACAAGTGTGTGTCTGGCTGAATGGGTGAAGGAGGCCTTGTTGCGATATAGGAGACGAGCTTTGACTTTTGACTGCAGGTGCTTGATATGGGTGGTGAAGGAGAGGGACGAGTCCAACCATAGGCCAAGGTATAACAGGTCACAAACTCCAGTTCAGAGCCGTCGGCACAGAGAATTTTAGGGTGCAGTGGTTGAATAATGTTTTTGGTCAAAAATGATACATTTTGTTTTCTTAGTATTGAGGAGAAGATGAAGGCTGTGGAAATACTGCTCAATAGAGGTGAGACTATGGTGTAGTGTGGATGCTGCAGAGTGAAGAAGTGTATGCCTCTTGTCAGGCCATCATTGTAAATAAGAACATGTTCTTAATTGATTTCGCCTGGTTAAATAAAGGTTAAATAAAAAAAATTTTAAAAAAGGAGGGCCCTCTGAGTATAAGATGGTGTCATCGGCATATAGGTGGATCTTGGAGTTGCCGGCATTGTTGGCTACATCATTAATGTAGATAGAGAACAGCGTTGGGCCTAGGATAGAGCCTTGAGGCACCCCTTTAGTGATGGTGAGAGGGTCAGACAGGATGTTTTCGGTCTTAACTTGCTGGACTCGATTGTTTAGGTAGCTGGCGAACCAATTACAGGAGTGTGGTGACAGACCAATGCTAGAGAGTCTCTGTAGGAGGATGGAGTGGATGACAGAATCAAAGGCCTTAGTATGATCGATGAAGGCAGCAACGCAGATCTGCTTAGAGTCCAGGGAAGTGATAATGTCATCCAGGACCTTCAGAGTAGTTGTGGTGCACCCATGGCCCGGCCGGAACCCAGACTGCAGGTCGGACAGGATGTTGTTTGAGGCCATGAAGTGACTGAGCTGTTAGTGAATGCCAAGTATGGTTTTGTAAATGAGCTGAAGCCAATGGTAGAGTCGTCTGGTGTGGAGGGATGTCCAGTCTACTAGGTTGTATAGGTCACAGTGGTGAGTAGTGAAATGAGCACCTGTGGCAAAACGGATGGCAGAGTGGTGAAGAGGGTCCAATTTACTGTGGGTGGAATGAGATGCCATCCTGTAGATGGTGTCGCCTTAGTCAAACATGGGCAGGATGGTCATTTTGACAAGTGTGTGTCTGGCTGAACGGGTGAAGGAGGCCTTGTTGCAATATAGGAAGCTCAGACGAGCTTTGACTTTTTACTGCAGGTGCTTGATATGGGTGGTGAAGGAGAAGGACAAGTCCAACCATAGGCCAAGGTATTTATAACAGGTCACAAACTCCAGTTCAGAGCCGTCAGCACAGAGAATTTTAGGGTGCAGTGGTTGAATCATGTTTCCGGTCAAAATTGATACATTTTGTTTTCTTAGTATTGAGGAGAAGATGAAGCCTGTGGAAATACTGCTCAATAGAGGTGAGACTATGCTGTAGTGCGGATGCTGCAGAGTGAAGAGAAGGGCCCTCTGAGTATAAGATGGTGTCATTGGCATATAGGTGGATCTTGGAGTTGCCGGCATTGTTGGCTACATCATTAATGTAGATATAGAACAGCGTTGGGCCTAGGATAGAGCCTTGAGGCACCCCTTTAGTGACGGTGAGAGGGTCAGACAGGATGTTTTCGGTCTTCACGTGCTGGACTCGATTGTTTAGGTAGCTGGCGAACCAATTACAGGAGTGTGGTGACAGACCAATGCTAGAGTATGTATGATCGATGAAGACAGCCACGCAGATCTGCTTAGAGTCCAGGGAAGTGATAATGTCATCCAGGACCTTCAGAGTAGTTGTGGTGCACCCATGGCCCAGCCGGAACCCAGACTGCAGGTCGGACAGGATGTTGTTTTGAGGCCATGAAGTGACTGAGCTGTCTGTAAACCAATTTCTCTAAGACCTTGGCCAAAATTGGTTCACAAACAGCTTTCGCTCCACACTATGTGGATGAAGTTGTCAGGTCTATCAACCGCTCAGGTGTGGATCCAAAAGCGCAACTTGACTCTGTCAGTTCTACAAGGATGATGACTTTATTAAACACACAATAAATCCACAGGAATATAAGAAAGGCAGCCTGATCTCAGAGGGCTAGGCTTAATCAAGGTAAAAAAAAATAGAAACAGAATCAAGAAAAACAGTAAGGCAAAACTGGAAATCAGGCTGGAACACTAGCAACAAGGGCGTTGGATGAACTGGCACAGGGTCAAGGTAGGACGCAGACTAAACACACACAGCAGGCGGGGATATTGAGGCCGAGGTATAACACATCAGGATGGGCAAACAATCACAAAGGCGAAAAACCCAAGGGGAGAAAGTGGATCTGAAACAAGCAGAAGAATGCTTGGATATCTGCTAGTATACTGCAGATCTGGGTTCAGGTAAAGCCACAGTGTGGAGATCCCCACCTCTTTGAACTAACCAGAACTGTTTCTAACTGTAACTACTTCAAGTCATCAGTTGATTGATTGGTTGATTTTATTTGACACTTTGTTATAAAACATGATACATTTCTGCACCATAGTTAAAACAGAAGGTTGGGATAACACAATAAAGCCACAGGGTTTATTTCCTTTGTGGTCCCTAGATACAACATCATGAGTCCTGAAAATCACAGTAGTCCAAGAAAAGTAAATTCATACAGTAAATGCACTATGATTGGTGTCTGAGCCATTTTTTCAGTTCCTTTTTTTTTTTTTTTTTTTTTACCTTTCTGTACTGCTAAAAGACTTAGGAGTTCTGGGTAAGCGATTCCACAAGATGGTTCCAACATACACAAAAGATTCTTTACCCACATTACCCAAAACTCTTGGGGGCACAAAGTCTGTCGAACTGCCCCTAGTAGAGTACATATGGACCTCAGTAACCCGATTAAAATAATTAATAAATTAGTTGGGAACATATTCAAGAACGATCCTGTGGACGTTACACAGCTGTAACTACAGTACACTGCAAAAACTCAAAATCTTACCAAGAATATTGGTCTTATTTCTAGTCAAAACAAATCTCATTCTACTTAAAATAAGACTCATCACATACAAAGTAGCTTGTTTTTAGACACTTTTTACTTCTTTCAAGGATTTTACTTGAAATATAGAAAAATCTGATAGTGAAATCAAGTTTTTTGTGCTTGTAATAAGAAAGAAAAACTTGCTCCACTGTCAGATTCTACTTATTTCAAGTGAAAATCTGCTTGAAATAAATGTCTAAAAACAAGCTGCTTTTAATGTGACGAGCACAAAAAACTGCTTTCACTGGCAGATTTTTCTTCTTATTTCAAGTGAAAATTAGTTTGAAACAAGTGAAAATTATCGAAAAACAAGTTAATTTTTAGGTGTTGAGTCTCATTTAAAGTGGAAAGAGATTAGTTTTGACTAGAAATGAGACATTTTGACAAGAAATAAGACAAATATTCTTGGAAAGATTTTGAGTTTTTGCAGTGACACTCGATCTTGTACTTTTAACCATCCAATCCTATCAAAATGGATCTAGGTGGGTTCTCGTGGGGAGATTCAAGATGATTTTTATTGCCTTGTTTTGTGAAGTTTGAAGTCTATGTTTTAGTTTCATTGTAAGGCCATGAGCCACAGGAATAATCAAAATATGGCTGGATTAAGGCACCTACCAATGAGTTACAACTATCACATCCCGTTTGTACCTACTGGGAGGCAGAGATCTGAATTAACAGTGTGACACCTGTACTCCAGTTCACTGTATGGTGAAAAGTTCAACTGTTTTATTTACCCGAAAACACTGAAAGTCTACAAGCAAAACTGACATATCAGTCCTGGTGGTCCACTATCCCAACACTCCCCACCAGCTGCAATGAATAATGACAGTTTTAAGGGTGTGTACTCCATAAGTACTTTACCTGTGAATAATTGAAGCTTAGCTACTATCTGTGTATATTGAGTTTTCTTGCAGGAATCTTGAAAAATCTAAAAAGAACCCCTTTGATCTGGGGCAGATTCAGGCCATAAACCAGAGGGTTATTGATCGGGGGGATGATCAGAAACTCCAGAGAAAAAACAACAATAACAAATGGATTCACTTCCCCAGGCTCTAAACGACTCAGGGAAAGTTCACAGAAGACAGAAAAAGAAAAGGTGACAAATGTCACGATGTGAGGCAGGCAGGTCTGTAAGGCCTTTCCTCTGAACTTAGACGAGCTCCTCCTGCAGACGATCAGGATGCGCAGGTAGGTGTACAGGATGAAGAACAGAGGGAGGAAGATGGTGGTTACAGTCAGTATACGACCCACTGTGGCATTTAGAGTTGTGTCCACACAGGAGAGCCGAACCACGGGCCAGTTAGAGCACAAAATCCTGTGTAGTTTGTAACCACACAGAGGCAGGATGACAGTGAGGTACACAACAACACCGCATACAAATGCAGGGTAGAGCACAGCAAAAATCACAAGAAGTACCAATGTCCTACAAGTCATTTTTCTGTGATAGTGTAAAGGCTGGCAAATAGCAACAAGTCTGTCATAGGCCATGATGCCGAGAATCGTCAGCTCGTTTGATGCATAAGTGTAAATCACATAGATCTGAATGTAACAGAACGGACGTGAGATCAGGTGAGTGTCAGACAGTGTGTCCATCAGAAACCTGGGGAAGAAGCCGGCTGAGCCGTATAGAGCGTTTACAGACAAACAGCAGATTAATACATACATGGGCTGATGCAGAGACTTCTCCAGACTCACTGTTAGAATAATGACAGTGTTGGCAGAGATTATAGTCACATAGATCAGCAGACTGACACTGAAGAACAGATATCTGAGGGGCCCGTAGTCTGAAAACAGAGTCAGGTTGAAGTAGAGAGGATTCAGGCTGGTGTTGGTCCTCATGTCGACACAAGACACTGAGCTGTCAGTGAACAGCAAATTGAAATACAGTGTTATCTTTAAATTGTATTTTTTCAACTCATAATTGACGAAGACTGAAAACACAACAAGTATGCATGGAATTCACATCAGCTGCACATAATATACAACAATACAACACAATGTTTTATGAGTTAGTAAGTTAAAAAATCATTGAGGAAAGAGTCAGTTCATGTAAAGTGAGCTGAGACGAGCAGCATCCTACCCCCTCTGATCTGAACACAAGCAGCTGGCACATTTATACTGTTGATCTGATGCACTGAGAGCAGCCACTGATACAAACAGGCCCAAAGGGATCAAAAGTGCTTTTATCCCATTTGTTTATGCGGCAGATGAAACAACTGGATGAAGGCCACAACATATAGATTTAAAGGGACAACAAGGAGTTTGTATTTGGTTATAAAAAAGTCTCCACTTGTTAATGGGTCAATTTTCGATAAATATATCGTTTTGTCTTTATCGTTATTTTGTTATCATTATTTAGGCAAGGCAAGGCAATTTTATTTGTATAGCCCGTTTTTTACAAACAGTTTGTCTTAAAGGGCTTTACATGGCATCGTAACAACATCCTCTGTCCTTAGACCCTCACATCGACTGAGGAAAAACTCCATAGAAAACCCTTTTAACAGGGAAAAATCGGAGAAACCTCAGGGTTAGCAACATGCTCATGCATGTGCATATGCGTTGTCCAGTTAAATCAAATTCCAATCGCATTATCTGGGTGTCTTAATCGGAGTTGGAGAACTCCGAACAGAGGAGCACAGAGACAGGGCAGGAGGGTGCAGCCCCATTCCGTAGGCAGGGCAGGACCAGGAGGGAGGTGGACCGCTGACTGCAGTCCCAGGGAAGAGGTGGGTTGTGCTGGCAGATGGACTCTGGTGACAGGAGCTGGGCTGACAACCGGCTGGACAGTGGCGACCGGTGTTGAGCAAACCTCTGGGTGGACGCTCGAGACAGGAGCCTGAGAGGCCTCCAGCTGGAAACTGGAAACAGGGGTTGAGCACTCTAACAGCTTGACACAGGAAACAGGAGCAGGACGGGCCTCCTGCTGGACACTGGAAACAGGAGCAGGACGGGCCTCCTGCTGGACACAGGAAACAGGAGCAGGACGTGCCTCCTGCTGGACACTGGAAACAGGAGCAGGACGGGCCTCCTGCTGGACACAGGAAACAGGAGCAGGACGGGCCTCCTGCTGGACACTGGAAACAGGAGCAGGACGGGCCTCCTGCTGGACACAGGAAACAGGAGCAGGACGTGCCTCCTGCTGGACACTGGAAACAGGAGCAGGACGGGCCTCCTGCTGGACACAGGAAACAGGAGCAGGACGGGCCTCCTGCTGGACACTGGAAACAGGAGCAGGACGGGCCTCCTGCTGGACACTGGACACAGGAAACAGGAGCAGGATGGGCCTCCTGCTGGACACTGGACACAGGAAACAGGAGCAGGATGGGCCTCCTGCTGGACACTGGACACAGGAGCAGGACGGGCCTCCTGCTGGACACTGGAAACAGGAGCAGGACGGGCCTCCTGCTGGACACTGGACACAGGAAACAGGAGCAGGACGGGTCTCCTGCTGGACACAGGAAACAGGAGCAGGACGGGCCTCCTGCTGGACACTGGAAACAGGAGCAGGATGGGCCTCCTGCTGGACACTGGAAACCCCTCGCCTGGAGGCTGGGAACCTGGGACTGCTCGTCACGAGGTTGGAGACAAGAGACCACGAGCTCTGGCACACCAGAGCTGTGGGGTGCTGAGGATTGGCATCCTCGCCACCTATGTCTCCTCCTCGGTGCCCTGACCTCCACTGCTGAACTGAGTGCTGCATCGCATGATGCAGGAGCAGGGGTGACGCCAGCTGAGAACCCCGACGCCGGAAGAGGAGTGGCGTCTGCCGGGACCCCCGACGCCGGAAGAGGAGTGGCGTCTGCCGGGAATCCTGACACCGGAAGAGGAGTGGCGTCTGCCGGGAACCCCGACGCCGGAAGAGGAGTGGAATCTGCCGGGACCCCCGACGCCGGAAGAGGAGTGGCATCTGCCAGGACCCCCGGCGCCAGAAGAGGAGTTGCGTCAACCAGGACCACCAACGCTGGAACTGGAGAGGCATCCGAGGGTGGCTGCATCAGAAGCCAGGAAGCTGAGCAGCTGAGAGGCCGAGGCCGGGGCCGGGGAGCTGGCCAGCAGGGGCTTCAGGGACTGGGCTGATGACTTCCGCACAGCAGGTAGGGGACATGGAGGGTACGACACAGCCAGAGAAGGGACTAGAGGCAGCTGCAGCTCAGCTGGGGCAGGCGGTGGTTGCAGCAGAGCAGGGACAGGAGATGACGGCACTTTGAAAAGTGGTGGGGACAATGACCTTATGCACCCCAACCCCCCGCCCACCTCCCCACACTGCCACACTTGACAACGACTCCCAGACCGTCCCTCGGCTACCATTCTCAAATAAAAGCTGAGTCTCAGACTCTGGTCTCCTTTAGTGGACCGGGTCTGGCTGCAAGTTGGAGCAAATAAAAGCCGGTCTCATAAGAAGCCGGGTCTAGTATCTATTTTCTACAAGTTCTTGTGAATGTAAAATCCAGTCATAGCCAATGATCGCCAGAACTGTTTCTAAGCTCTGAACAGTGTTGAAGCCTGGACCCTGGAGCCGATGCGGTCGGAATCACAAGCATTAAGGGGCTGTGTCCACCAGACACGTTTTTAGCGCTCTGGGCGTCTACTTTCCATTCAAACCCTATTGAGTTCGGCGCTCACATCGCTCAGCGCCCTCGGCGGAAAAACGCCCTCGGCGCTTGCTTCTTTTTGTCGCGGCGCTCAGAGCGCTTCGAGTTGAAATCTGTTCAACTTTTAGAACAGCGCCGCGCTCGTCAATGTCACTTTCCCCCGCACTGACCAATCAGAATCTAGAAGGGGCGGAACACACGTTACCACAGCAACACAACCGGAGACGTGGCTCGGTTTATATCATGACCCACACTTGTATTGAAGGTAGGCCGACCTCAGGGTCCATGTCAAAAGCTGCCGCTAATGCTATTGTGTATTTCTGACACTCGTTGTAGTGTTTACATTAAACAAGGCAGGAACACGGAAGTGTCAGAGGACTTGTTTTGTAACCTAGCAACAGCGGCATTCTGACAAGGGAGAGAGAGAGCGCTAAGCGCTGGGAAAGCAGCGCTGTCAGCGCTAAAAACGCATCTGGTGGACACGGCCCCTAATTCTTTATTAATTCTCTGTTGGACCGCAGCAAAAAAAAATAAAAAATAGAAGCCTGTAGTTGTATTCATAGAGACGTGACAGGTAGCCAGCTGTGGTCACTCAATTGTTAGACTACACTACAGTAGGTTATTTCAATTTGCGCATCTGTGTTTTTTCCTTTTTATTTTTTTATGAGAAACAACGGGTGCGCACCAGATGGTTGACCTGCAAAAACTGAAACGAGACGGTTAAAGAGAGGAAAACACAGAATATATACAATAGGCTATATGTCAAGAGACGTTGTCCCATCGTCCCGACATGAGCGAGGGAGGATCTGATGGTGGCTCAGGTTTAGTGATGAGGAAACTGTCACTGTCAGCTGCACATCTGTCAGCAGCTGCTCCAAACAGACATGTCACAAACTTTAATTTGAAGGGACAGATTAGATATTGATTTTGATAACAGTGACTTTGTTGCATCCAAACAATAAGTATATATCTGTCGGCTGCTGTCTTAACCGGTACAATTTGATTGATTGTTCAGCCCTACCCCAGGAAGACCCGAGGGATTTTATATCCCTCCTAGCCTCCTAGGAGCTGGAAAGCGTTGCCAGGGAGAGGGATGTCTGAAACTTTCTGTTTAACCATAGCTGCCACCACGATCCAAATAAGCAGAAGGATGCTTGGATATCGGCCAGTATGCTGCAGATCTGGGTTCAGGTAAAGCCACAGTGTGGAGATCCCCACTTTGAGCTAACCAGAACTGTTTCTAACTGTAACTACTACACATCATCAGTTATAACTACCACACCCCCTGTCTGTACCCACTGGGAGGCAGAGATCTGAATTAACAGTGCAACAGCTGTGCTCCATTTCACTGCATGGTGAAAGGTTTAACTGTTTTATTTATCTGAAAACACTCTCTGAAGGTCAACAAGAAAAACTGATGTATCAGTCCTGGTGGTCTACCAACCCAACGCACTCCCATGACCACACCAACTGCAATGAATAATGAATAACATCACCTTAAACTGGCATTAAGAACACAAACATTAACTCTCACATTAGTCTGTGCCGACATCTTCAGTCTGCAACCATGGAGGTGGTTTTACCCATGTGGGTTTGTTAACAGGAAACAGAAGAGACAGATACAGAGGAACACACACTTTTACTGGATGGAAGGTCTCAGTCAGTCACACACATTTCATGAGGCAGTAGAGGTGGAATGAACTTTGACAATCTGAATAATATTATGAATGAATGTAATATGTGTTTTAAGGGTGTGTACTCCATAACTACTTTACCTGTGAATAATTAAAGTTTAGCTACTGTATATTGAGTTTTCTTGCAGGAACCTTGAAAAATCTAAAAAGTACCCCTCTGATCTTGGGCAGATTCAGGCCATAAACCAGAGGGTTATTGATCGGGGGGATGATCAGAAACTCCAGAGAAAAAACAACAATGACAAATGGATTCACTTCCCCAGGCTCTAAACGACTCAGGGAAAGTTCACAGAAGACAGAGAAAGAAAAGGTGACAAATGTCACGATGTGAGGCAGGCAGGTCTGTAAGGCCTTTCCTCTGAACTCAGATGAGCTTCTCCTGCAGACGATCAGGATGCGCAGGTAGGTGTACAGGACGAAGAACAGAGGGAGGAAGATGGTGGTTACAGCCAGTATACGACCCACTATGGAATTTAGAGTTGTGTCCACACAGGAGAGCCGAACCACAGACCAGTTAGAGCACAAAATTCTGTGTAGTTTATTATCACACAGAGGCAGGAGGACACTGAGGTACACAACAACACCGCATACAAATGCAGGGTAGAGCACAGCAAAGATAACAAGAAGTATCAACGTCCTACATGTCATTTTTCTGTGATAGTGTAAAGGCTGGCAAATAGCAACAAGTCTGTCATAGGCCATGATGCCGAGAATCGTCAGCTCTTTTGATGCATAAGTGTAAATCACATAGATCTGAATGAAACAGAATGGACGTGAGATCAGGTGAGTGTCAGACAGTGTGTCCATCAGAAACCTGGGGAAGAAGCCTGCTGAGCCGTACAGAGCGTTTACAGACAAACAGCAGATTAATACATACATGGGCTGATGCAGAGACTTCTCCAGAGTCACTGTCAGAATAATGACAGTGTTGGTAGAGATTATAGTCACATAGATCAGCAGACCGACACTGAAGAACAGATATCTGAGGGGCCCGTAATCTGAAAACAGAGTCAGGTTAAAGTAGAGAGGATTCAGGCTGGTGTTGGTCCTCATGTCGACACAAGTCACTGAGCTGAAACACAACAAGTCAGTGATGGACGGAGGGAGGTGAGAAGACAGACCTCAGAACAGAAAATTGAAATAAAACTTTTCTTCAAAATGTTCTTTTTCAACACATAATTGATCAAGACTGAAAACACAAGTCAGCATGCATGGAATTCACATCAGCTGCACACAATATACAACAATACAACACAATGTTTTGCTGGATAAGTTAGACAATCATTTAGGAAAATGTCAGTTCATGTAAGCTGAGACGAGCAGCATCCTACCCCGTCTGATCTGAACAAAAGCAGCTGACACATTTATACTGTTGATCTGCAGCACTGAGAGCAATCACTGATACAAACAGGCCCAAAGGGGTGAAGTGCTTTTACCTGGTTGTTTACGTGACAGATGCGACGATGGAATGAGGGGCACAACACATTGATTTCATAATATTAATTGAGTGAACTTACAGTACTTGGTACCAGAGCACCTGAGGCCTAAGGTCAATGATCAACTTCATGGTTGTGTCATCAGACCTGCAGCCGCATGTTCTAGCCACTAAGGTCAAGAGAGGGGCAGAGTTGACAGCTGAGGCCTCAGGGTTGTTGGTGCCTGTTGTGGTGCTGGTGAACACCCGTGGTGAAGGAAAGCATCAAGTTGAAGAGGGAGGCCTTTAGTGTGGTTGATCCAGAGGTCTCCAGAGGCATCTGATGGCTACCAAGTGGCCAGGAGGGCCACAGCAGTTGCAGAAGTGCAAACTTGGGTGTAGGAGTTTAGAAAGGCCATGGAGGAGGATTTTCAGTCGGCCTCAGGGAAATTCTAGAAAACCATTTGCCAACTCTGGAAATGGAAGCAGGGTTTGTCCAAGGCTGTGTTCAGTTGGGAGAGAGAACTGCTGGCCCAGACTGGGGATTTCATTGGGGAGTGGAAGGAATACTTTGAGGATCTCCTGAACCTATAACTGACACATCCTGTGTGGAGGATGCCGTCTTAAGGGTCAGGGGAATCTTCACCCATAACCCTGGCAGAGATCGCTGAGGTGGTTAAGAAACTCTTCGGTGGTTAAGAAACTCTTCAGTGGCGAGGTGCCAGGTAGATGAGATTCGCCGTGAGATGCTGAAGGCTCTGGACATTGTGGGGTTGTCTTGGATGATATGCCTCTTCACTGTCACATGGGCAGTGCCTGTGGATTAGCAGACCAGGGTGGTGGTTCCCATCTTTAAGAAAGAGGCATTAGAGGGTGTGCTCCAACTATCAGGGATCACACTGCTCAGCCTCACAGGGAAAGTTTGCACCACGTAAATGGTAAATGGACTTGCACTCATATAGCGCTTTTCTAGTCTCTCGGACCACTCAAAGCGCTTTACACTGTAGGTCACATTCACCCTTTCACACAAACATTCATACAGCGCTAAACACAGCACAGGAAACTAACCATTCACACACATTCATACACCTGATGCACACATCGGGGGGCAAGTGTGGGTTCAGTGTCTTGCCCAAGTACACTTTGACATGTTGACTGGAGGAGAATCAAACCTCCAACCTTCCGGTTAGGGAACGACCCGCTCTACCCCCTGAGCCACAGCGGCCAGGGTGCTGGAAATGAGGCTGGGACCAATAGTCAAATCTCAGGTTCAGGAGGAACAATGCAGATTCCATCCTTGGTGTGGAACAGTGGTCTAGGTCTTTACCCTTGCAGGACAGAGTGCTGAAGGGAGCATGGCAGTTTGACCAGCTGGTCTTCATGTGTATTTTAGACTTGGAGAAGGCTTACAACCATGTCCCCCTAGGGACTCTGTGAGGAGTACTGCAGGAGAATGTGGTAACGGTCAGGATGGAGCAGGAGATCAACAGACAAATCGGGATGGTGTCAGCAGTAGTGCAGACCTTGTACCGGTCTTTTGTGGTGATGAAGTTGAGCCGTAGGGTGAAGCACACAATTTACTGGTCAATTTTCATTCCAACTCTCACCTATGCTCATGAGTCGTGGGACTGAAAGAATGAGATTGTGGTTAGAAGCAATGGGTTTCCTCTGCAGGGCGGCTGGGTTCAGCCTTAGAGATAGGATGAGGAGCAAAGACATCCGAAGGGAGCACGGAGTAGAGCCACTGTTCCTTCACATTGTAAAGAGTCATTTGAGGTAGTTCAGGCATCTATTAAGGATGCCTCCTGGGCAGCTCCCTTTGGAGGTTTTCCAGGAATGTCCAACAATGAGGGTACACCAGGGCAGACCTGAGGGATTATACACTACCTATAAAAAGTATTCATGCATTCATGCATTTCCGGTGGAATTGTACTTTTCCATTTCCATGGTTTTCAGTCGTTGTCATAGTTGCGGTAAACGCATGGATATATTAACGCTGGCTTTTAACACGGATGTAAATTTGTGTGATATCCATTGTTAAAAGTTGGTGTGATGATCCATGCGTTTTACAGATTTTCCTTGAAAAAAAAAATCCATGCATTTACCGCGACTACCAAAACCATGGAAACGTGAAGATAAAATTCCACCGGATTACGTTTTTGACGTTCGGAAAAAGGTGGATTGACAAAAACACTTCCTCCAAAGACTCTTTAATGTCAATGTGAAACTGGATTTTTCATGTCATGTCAATTAATTAAAACTATATAATGTTGAAGCTATGGTCTACGATCTGATGATGGGGCGGTCTACTGTGATGGTCAGAAAGTAACATTTTTATCTCATCAGACTGAAGAACCTTCTTCCAATTGACCTTGGAGTGAAGCCTTGGAGGGTGAATACTTGTTATACTTCTCCCAGGCTAGAACTTTCTGTTTAACCAGCTGCCACCACAACCCAAATAAGCAGAAGGATGTTTGGTTATCGGCTAATATACTGCAGATCTGGGTTCCAGTAAAGGCACAGTGTGGAGATCCCGACTTCTTTGAGCTAACCAGAACTTTTCTAACTGTAACTACTACACGGCATCAGTTATAACTATCTAATATATAAAAAACTAATTAACAGTGTAACACCTGTACTCCATTCCACTGAATGGTGAAAGGTTTAACTGTTTTATTTATGCGTGTACACTGAAGGTCAACAAGAAAAAGTGACATATCAGTCCTAGTGGTCCACCAACCCAACACTCCCATGACCACACCAACTGCAATGAATAATATAATGAATACCCTTTATAATGAATAACATCACCTTAAACTGGTATTAAGAACACAAACATTAACTCTCACATTAGTCTGTGCCGACATCTTCAGTCTGCAACCATGGAGGTGGTTTTACCCATGTGTGTTTGTTAACAGGAAACAGAAGAGACAGATACAGAGGAACACACACTTTTACTGGATGGTCAGTCTCAGACAGTCACACACATTTCATGAGGCAGTAGAGGTGGAATGAACTTTTACAATCTGAATAATATTATGTATGAATGAATGTAATGTGTGTTTATAAGGGAATATGATGGTGAAATTATTCTATTTACTGACCGTTTTAAGGGTGTGTACTCCGTAACTACTTCATCTGTGAATAATTGAGGATTAGCTACTATCTGTGTATATTGTGTTTTCTTGCAGGAACCTTGAAAAATCTAAAAAGTACCCCTCTGATCTGGGGCAGATTCAGGCCATAAACCAGAGGGTTATTGATCGGGGGGATGATCAGAAACTCCAGAGATAAAACAGCAAAGACAAATGGATTCACTTCCCCAGGCTCTAAACGACTCAGGGAAAGTTCACAGAAGAGAGAGAAAGAAAAGGTGACAAATGTCACGATGTGAGGCAGGCAGGTCTGTAAGGCCTTTCCTCTGAACTCAGACGAGCTTCTCCTGCAAACGATCAGGATGCGCAGGTAGGTGTACAGGACGAAGAACAGAGGGAGGAAGATGGTAGTTACAGTGACTATACGACCCACTACGGCATTTAGAGTTGTGTCCACACAGGAGAGCCGAACCACAGACCAGTTAGAGCACAAAATCCTGTGTATTATATTACCACACAAAGGCAGGAGGATGTTGAGGTAGAGAACAGCACCACATGAAAATGCAGGGTAGAGCACAGCAAAGATAACAAGAAGTATCAACGTCCTACAGGTCATTTTTCTGTGATAGTGTAAAGGCTGGCAAATAGCAACAAGTCTGTCATAGGCCATGATGCCGAGAATCGTCAGCTCGTTTGATGCATAAGTGTAAATCACATAGATCTGAATGAAACAGAACGGACGTGAGATCAGGTGAGTGTCAGACAGTGTGTCCATCAGAAACCTGGGGAAGAAGCCGGCTGAGCCGTACAGAGCGTTTACAGATAAACAGCAGATTAATACATACATGGGCTGATGCAGAGACTTCTCCAGAGTCACTGTCAGAATAATGACAGTGTTGGCAGAGATTATAGTCACATAGATCAGCAGACTGACACTGAAGAACAGATATCTGAGGGGCCCGTAGTCTGAAAACAGAGTCAGGTTAAAGTAGAGAGGATTCAGACTGGTGTTGGTCCTCATGTCGACAACAGAGGTTGACTGAATGAACACACGTCACAGCAGTGGAGGGTGAAAAAGGAAAGTTAATGACCAAGTCCAATTTGACCAAGTCCAATTTGACAAAACTTGTCCCAAACCATATACAAGATAATCACATTTTACATAAGTCAACCTACACTTCCATAACAGTGTGCATACATACATCCAACCAATGTTAAATATCCCACATGCAGACCCAGAGAATGTACAGGATGAATTAGTTATGAATCAGAAGTCGTTAAAGTTAATGACAGATTATAACAGATCAGAGTCAGAGGTAAAATGTTCTCTCAACAACAGAGGACCTTGGTGATGTCATAGTGAAATGTTTCAGAATTACAGTCCAGAGATATTTACTTTCCAGATTAGTGGTATTACTGCAATACACTCATAGTGCTGCTGTATTGATTGTCCTCTGTGTTACCAGTACAGAGGAAGTCTACATAATAGGTTTCCACTGACAAAAACCTTGAATGAAGCCTTCACCTCACTTCACAACTGACTATCTGACTGACTATTCAATGAAGACTTCACAGCTGAAGTCTCCACGCTGCACTGATCCAAACTGAAGCAGCGGTGGGAAATTTATCTTCTGTTGCTGCTGCCTGGATAGATGGAAGCAGTGATGAGTCTAGCCAGAGTCCAGAGGGAGGTAAAGCCATACACCTGACCTCAAACACCACACTAACACAGGGTGGAGTCGCCTTTGGTCTCCAACAACTACAGCTCTTTGTTGCATGATGGAAACTTTTGTAATATTCTGTTCTACCACATCCCAACGATGTTCTACTGGATTCAGATCTGCAGTCATGAAAGGTCACTGAAGGTGACCTGGAGCCTTAAGGCCCCCACATACTCGGGCGTTCTAGACTCCAAGCATACTTGAGGCGGACTTAGTGCGGACCCAAAGCGGACGTCTGCTGGACCCCCCCACCCCCCAACTATCCAAGATCCTCAACTTCCACACTCCAGGGTTTTCCATGGAGTTTTTCCTCAGTTGATGTGAGGGTCTAAGGGCAGAGGATGTTGTTATGATGCCATGTAAAGCCCTTTGAGACTTACTGTTTGTAAAAACGGGCTACACGAATAAAATTGCCTTGCCTTGCCTTGCCACTCTCCCACACCTTGCCACTCTCCCACACCATAGCCCTGAGGCCTGTACTGCGAAGGAGGCTCAACATACCTAGGCTTTGTGCTCAAGATGCAGCTCAACAAACCCTCAAGTCCGCAATCAGAGCTAAACGGTACTGTGACGGTGGTTATCAACTTAATTAGTCAAGTCCGGTTCTCAGCTTTGTGCTCTGCGCGCGTTCACATAAAAGGGGGCGTTTGACGTCATATTATTCTACTTCCGCACGAAATTGATCCACAACGGGCTGATTTCAGCCAAGACGAGTGAATATTGTTTTAATGGAGAGAGTGAGCGATATTAAAAAAAAGCACGATCACAGCCTGAAGCAACAGTGTTGCTGCAAATATGACAAGAGAGGAGGCTGCTTTTAATTTTTCTGACAGCTCTTGCGCTACTTTTAAATATGAAGCTTTATCCATATAAACTAGAGCAACATCAACTGTCATTTTAAATTGTGTTTTATATTGTTATATATTTCACTGATCGCAATTATAACGCGAGTGTGTGTTTTATTGGAAGCGAGGCTGGATAGGTTACAGTGAGGTTTTTTTTAGGTGCTGTAGCTACAAGCAAATCTCATAAACAAAGACCTTTTTAAATGTGAAAACAGCGGAGACTTATTCAAGATTTGCGTTTGGGCAACACTGAAATATAACAGGCGACACATCGGAATTAATTTATTCACGGCCACATTAAGTGAAATTATTAACTTTACCGATTATCCATCTGATTATCTGTCCTGCTGTGAGCGAACAACTTCTATCAGTGGTGACTGACTGTATATAAAAGTAAAATATAGGCTATAGTCTAATATATAATGAGCTCCTGACGCTCAGCTCAACGGGTGAGGAGGCGGAGACTCAGCGGAGACGCTCAGAGAAAGTCAACAGCAGCGATCAGCTGATCTCTCCCTCCGTACAAACGCTCCGTTCTGATCCAGCTCCACTGGACTTTCAAAGTAAAGGTGCCGCCAGCTGTAAACGAGTTAAAATAGTGAAACAGCGGCGCTTTTATAGCCGGTTTTATGATTAAACTCGGAACATAACCTGGTCGGGACCAGGTTATGAGCTAAGCATAAGTTACCATGGTGATCTAGCCTCGTTAAAAGACAGCCACCGTCGCAGTACAGGAGAGGCTGGCTTTACACTCAACATACCTCGCTAACCCACTAAACTGGCTTCGCAGTACAGGCCTCTGCTCTCCTCTTTATCAACCCCCAAAACATCTTCAAACATTCATCCTCATCTCTACAACCGTGGCCAAAAAAATATTCTACTCAACTGGAAAGACCAAACAAAACTATCACTTAAACACTGTTACAATCTGCTAACTGAACACTCAAATTCTTACATTTACCATAAAAGTATCACATAACACCTGGTCCCCATTCATGCAATTTATCCAGAGGTATTATATGTAGTTTTTGATAATTCCCTGATCAATCACCATGATCATTTTTGGAGAAATTATGAGATTATAATGGGTGTGTATTGCACGGAATGTTCGTGTCAGAGTGCGTGACATCATCGGTTAGAGTGGGAGAAGTTGTCTGAAATCATCTGAAACTTTTCTCTTTCCACACTCCTCCTGGACACAATTTACACTCTACACACATGATTTTTTCAGAATTTGTAGACAATCTTGTTATCTATCTCATCATGTGCTCAAAATATCTGAGAGACTTACAAAATTCGAATTGTCAGCCTCTAAGTGCGGCCACGTCTGTCTCTGCTCCTCATTGACTCCAATACAAAGATTTTCTGTGAGAAGCGGAACGGACCCCTGTTTTAGAATTGCACATTTCAGCAAAATATTTACTGTAGAAACACCAAAATCACACCAAAGTGTTCAAGAAGTCCTTGTGACGCTCACGGGGTGTGTTTTTTTCTGATAGGAGTTACCGTTTTGTCAGAATAAGCCTAAATGCGAGACCAGTGCAGAGGCAGAAAATCGCTCTTTTTCTCCACGTTTCTGTCTGCCTCAGCCTGGGGGCCCCCTAGCGTCATTTGCAACCGTCTCAAGTTGCCATGGTAACCTCTGAGCCTCAGGCCAGAGCTCGTTAAGGTTCATAAACAATCCACCTGGCGCTTATTAACATGTTTATAAACAATCCACCTGGAGCCACACATACCAACACATACAGGTAGCTTCATGTGATTACAGTTACAGACACACACACACCAAAACACATTGGTAACATACACATACTGTACGTGCACTCCTCTCCCACACACAGAAACACACACAGGTAATTAAATGTTATTAAAGAGATACACACACACAAACACCAACACACAGGTAATTTAATGTGATTACAGCTCCTCAGTTTCTTATAGAAAGATGATCATGTGTCTGTCTGATCAGCTCTGTCTTGACCTTAAGGTCGTGGGTTTGATTCCCATGTTGACAGAGGTAGCAAAACCGGCAGTAGCCCCCCGTGGTCCTATCAAAATTTCCCAGAGGAAATTTTCTAGTTATCAATATTATGAGCTCAATCAATGAGCACAAAGTTATTCATATGGTATTACCATGAAAGACACACATTATCCATTTGAATGTGTCTATGTTCTGGACAAAAACAGCATTTGTATCTAACTAATTGTCATGTCAGAAAATACCATCATTCATCTTTTAGATTTAGTTGTTTTCAAATGAAATATGAACTGTATCACATCAAATAATCAAACATGATGGGTTTTTCAGAAAGGTGTAATGAGTTCAAAGTCAGGGGCCCCAGTAATGTTTAATGTGCATTTGTCATAGAAACAAACAATAATTGAAAATATTTTCTTTAAATATCACATAGTAACATCACATCTGTACATTTGCTTCAGCATTAATACATCAGATAATTTTGGCTGGAGAGAACAAACTCTTCAGGTGTTTAGAGATTTCTTTCATTTTCAGTCCATACATTATTGGATTAAACAGAGGATGATACGTCACTATTTGCAAAGTCATTATTAAACTTACAGTTTTTGGAAAATCCGATTCCAGCCGAATTGTGATAACTTCATACGCACACGAACAGGAAAAGTTGATTAAAACCAGCAGGTGAGGTAAACAGGTCTGTGCAGCTTTCTTCCTCACTTCTCTGCTGCTTCTATAGGAGATGACCAGTATCCTGGTGTATGTGAACAGGATGAAGAGGACAGGCAGAACTATAACATTCAGCAAAACCATCATATCGTATATAACTTGTGCACTCGAAAAAACACACTGCAGTTTATAAATAGCGTTGTTACAGAAAATTGCTTTCAGAGTGAAGCTGCAGAGTTTTTCATTCGCACTGAGTACGGTCGACACAGCAACCTGAGAGGCCGGCATGAGCCATGCTAAGATCAGGAAAAAAGTCACTGTGGTTCTTCTCATGATAACTGGATATTGCAGAGGTTTACATATAGACACATACCTATCATAGGCCATGGCTGTCAACAGTAAGAACTCTGAGCCACTTAAAGAATAAAATATATGAAACTGAAAGAGACAAGCTGAATAAGATATGACCTGTTTTTCAGACAGAAAGTCAATCAGCAGCTTTGGGTAGATGACGGTGCTCTGAAAAACAGAGTTCAGTAACAAAGCTGCGATGAAAATGTACATGGGCTCATGCAGGTTCTGGTGAGTCCATATAAGGTACACAATGGTGGAATTACTGCAAATTATAAGAATATATACTGTAAAGATAATCACAAAATATATATATCTGTATCTGTCCACTTCCACATGCCCCCCAAGAGTAACATAAGTCACATTAAATTCATCATCCATTAATTGACCTTATTGATAGAAGAGGCAGATTATACAACAGGCAAATTAAAGTATCAATAACGGAAGGTATCAGCCTGTACAATGTAGCCACATGTAAACTGAGAGTATTTTCATTCACAGTTACCTGACCCCTCGGAGCATGTTCATCTCCAGTTTTCACACTGAGGAGGTTGAGTATGAGTACGGACTTTTATCAGATCGCTTTACCCTTCATGGCTCGAGCTGTCAACACATGGACAGCCTCATGGAACTCTGGGGGTTTTGCAAAGAGTGGAAAAGAGACTACTGCCCGGTACACACTGTGCGAGTTTGGGCCGTCGCAGACGAAAGACGACCATCGTAGGAGAATCGTGGCGAAATCTTTGGTCGTGGCTCTAAATCGGCCGTCTTACGTCGCACTGTGAGATAGGTTCTAGGACGGCCGTTGTCAGCGTCTTGCGACCAAAGACGACCTGCGATTAAATTCTGACAGTGTCAGAAAACTGCTACGACGTACGTCTACTAATCAGCTGATGGACGTCTATCAGTTTTACTATGGTGGCGCAGATGACAGGGATGAGCAATTATTTCCGAGTAAATAGTCATTCAATTAAAAAAAACGAATAGTTTATGTCATCTTGTCTGGAAAAGTGTTTGCTTCCTTTTACTGTCGCAGAAGAAGGAGGAACATAGGCTACAGCCATCAGAAAGGTTGTGTGTGAAACTATGTCAAAAAAAAAAAAAAAAAAAAAGAAACCCATGTGCAGACTGTGATGAGAAGCGGTCGCCTACCAGAGAACATTGATGTGTTTACGCCGGGAGAGGTGACTTCGTCCTCGTAGATAGCTCTTATTATGTGACGGTACCGCTGTGATGTCCTCCGGTACCAATACAGGCCGTGATTTCATTTTTAAATAACGGACGGCGCTAAACGACAACTGGTGGTGGGCTACTGCTCCTCTGGTGCCGGTGACAGACACGTGTGTGTGTGTCTGTGTGTGAAGAGGGAGGGAGGGAGGGTAGCGGGCGACCTGCGATTCAGTAGAACGATCATCGTACAGTCTGCACACGTCAAACTTGACGTCGTACCAAAGATGATTAGATCCATGTCGCACAGTGTGTCATGCAATAGTCTTATAAGACTGCTAAAATCGCACAGTGTATAGAGGCCATAAGAGGAGGATGCTCCAGGACCAATGGAGGCAGGTGATGTCATCACGGCCACGAGGCTCGGAGCAGGTGAGACAGCTGCTGACAAACTGACCCGGAGTCAGTTACACCTGGGGTCCCTTTCAGAAAGCGAGATTAGTGGAAACTCTGATGTTGAGCCTGCTTCCTGAAACGGACCCCTGGCGTTAACATTCGTCTCCATGTCCACGTTGAGATCCAATCACATGTTTGCACTGGTAAATCAAAAAAATAAATAGTAGAAGAAGAGAAAACTGTAGCGTCATCCTCACTCCATCCACGAGTATCCACAACGTCTCCACAGTTTCTGACGCTGACCCTCATTCCTAAATTTCCTCTCTTTGTCAATTTCTTCTGCTAATTCAGCATGGCTTCAGCTATGGCTTTCAGCATTCATACACATTTTCTTCAGGAAATGCTCTTTCTAGTAATTCTCACATCTTCCGGCATTTTTTGCAGTCCAACTAGTCCTGTATACTTTGTGCTACTTCAACAATTAAAACATCAAATTGTGCAGCTTCTTCTGGATATTCATTTCTTTAAATACTTTTTATACTTTTTTTCAAATATTACACTTTTTCAGATTTTTTTGTCCCATAGAAAATGCATTGGAATGGTCCTCAAAATGTCAGGACAGGTAACTGTAGCCGTCATCATAGGAAATGCATTGGACCGGTCCTCAAAATGTCAGGACAGGACACACACCTGTTAGTACAGAACACACCTGTTAGAACAGAACACACCTGTTAGAACAGGACACACCTGTTAGAATGCACCTGACCAAGATAATCTCTGTAGAACCATAAACACCTCACTGCTCTTTGTATCAGTCGCTGTAGCGACTAGAACCAGATCATGACCAGATCAGAACCGGACCAGAACCAGGTCAAAAATGGACCAGAACCAGGTCAGAACCATGTCAGCAGGTGGCAGCTCTATCACTACCACTAACCTGTGTGAACTGAAGTCTCCCCCTCTGCCCGTATTTGGACTGGCTGGGATTAGGGGGTGGGGCCTCGTGCTGCCAGGTGTTGAGCTCCAGGACCAATGGAGGCAGGTGATGTCATCACTGCCACGAGGCTCAGAGCAGGTGGGACAGCTGCTGACAAACTGACCCGGAGTCAGTTACACCTGGCGTTAACATGCGTCTCCATGTCCACGGTGAGATCCGATCACATGTTTGCACTGTCAAATCAAAATAGAAAAAATAAAATAAATAGTAAAAGAAGAGAAAACTGTAGCCGTCATCCTCACTCCATCCACGAGTATCCACAGCGTCTCCACAGCTTCTGACGCTGACCCTCATTCCTAAATTTCCTCTCTTTGTCAATTTCTTATGTTCAGCATGGCTTCAGCTATGGCTTTCAGCATTCACACGCATTTTCCTTATGGAAATGCTCTTTCTAGTAATTCTCACATCTTCCGGCATTTTTTGCAGTCCAACTAGTCCTGTATACTTTCTGCTACTTCAACGATTAAAACATCAAATTGTGCAGCTTCTTCTGGACATACATTTTTTAAATACTTTTTTTCAAATATTAAACTTTTTCAGATTTTTTTTGTCCCATAGGAAATGCATTGGAACTGTCCTCAAAATGTCAGGACAGGACACACCTGTTTTTCAAGTACAGATTCACACCCTGGTATCTCGTCATGCGATCTTGTTTCATCTGTTCAAATTTGCACTTGAGCTCGTTTTGGCCCTCTCCTTTCTTCTGTGCACGGCCCACGTACACTTGCCTGCCGTTCAGCTCTTTACCATTCATGTCGTCTATGGCCTTCTGTGCGTCTTCGTAGCGCTCAAAGCTAACAAAGCCAAAGCCCTTGGATTTGCCGCTCTCATCAGTCATAATACTGAGTGCAGGTCCAAATAACTCCTTAAGCTTCTCGTCGTCCATGTCCTCCCCAAAGTTCTTCATGTCAACTTTGGTAAACTCTCTGGCCCCGAGCTCAGACTCTCTCTCTTTGCGAGATTTAAAGTGTCCAACAATAATACTTTTCTGTCATTGAGCAACATGCCATTCATTTTCTCAATGGCCCACTCAGCAGCCTTGTGGGTCTCAAAGTGTACAAAGTCGTAACCCTTTAAGCCATTTTCATCACAAACTACCTTGCAGGAAAGGATGTTTCTGAACGCAGAGAAGGCGATGGACTTGTCCAGGTTCTTGATGAACATGTTTCCCACTCCACTCTTCCTCAGTGAGGGGTCACGCCACATGATGCGGAGGGGTCTGCCTTTGATTACATCGAAATTCATGGTGCCCAGGGCTCTTTCAGCGTCAGCTAGCTGTTGGAAGTTGACATGGCATATCCGAGGGATCGACGGGTGATCATGTCTCTGCATACTCTGATGGAGATGATGGGACCTGCCGGGCTGAATTTATCGGACAGCATGGCATCGGTCACGTCAGAATGCAGGTCCCCCACATATAGGGAGGCCTTTAGTCCATGAGCCAGACCACCAATCGCAATCGAAAGGGTGGGCAAATTCTTGTTGCTATTTTATTATTCCTATATATGTCCAGATTATTAATTGGTATGATAACCTTCGCACAAGAGTAGCTTAACAATATTTATCATGCATTCACTATTTTGACCATAAAAATGCCATATACACCAATTATGGCCATTCTCCGATGTTGCACATTTCATAATTTGTGTGCCACTACTGATGATTTAGAGCGCCTTTGCAGTTGCAGAAAGGCCCTGCAGATAATATTTGTTTGCACCACTAGTTGGCGCTAATTCCACTGGGTGCATGAGGGAGCGAGGGGGAAAATCGGCTTTAATACTGCTGTTAGCAGGAAGTAGCAGAGGACTTATGTGAAATCACATTATACAGGGAACATTTTTAATGTTTATATATACATCCAAGGTTAAGAAGGCTAAGATGTAGTGAGTAAAGATGACATTAACTCATTGAGTGCCAACCACGTAATTTCTCGTTTTTCGTTCCCATGCGTTGAGTGCCAAAAACGAGATTTTTCGTTTTTTGCCTTTTTTTTAAATTATGAAAATAGACACTTTAATACACATTATATGTAAATTTGGGGACTCTATGACGAGGTGAACTGAAATAGATGACGATCAAAGTCACATGACAGCTCATGATCTGGAAGTTTTTATCATAACTCGGCTTTTGCAAAAGGAGTTCTGCATGCAGATGCAGCAGCTGCTCTGCTCTCACCCGCGAGGCTGCAGCAGCAGCTCGGAGCAGAAACAGGAAGCTCTCAGCCGACTGTCCCGCCCGGTCTTCATCTGGAGCAACACCGTGTCCTCCCCAAAGTCCTCCCGCGGTAAAATCTGATGGTCTCTGGGCCAAAGCAGACCGGCATCACCGACCCGTACCACAGAAGGACCGCGACCACCGGCGGGACCGGTCTTCCCGAGGCGCTGTGGCCGACAGACCCTCACGTTCCGCGGCTAGAGGCTGTGACACGGCACGGTGCGTCTGTGTTATTGTTGTTTAGTGGCGCCCCCCCGCCCCCGATGGTGGTTTTGTGAATAGAACAACAATTGTTGAATATATTTATCTTATACGAGCCCTTTGATCCAGAAATGCGAGTGTGAGAAGAGCGACAGGCACAAACAGAGCAGCTTTCATAAAAGACGCTCTATCTCCTTTTCTAGAAAAAAAGGAGGGATTTTGGTGAAACCCAGCCATGTTTAGCTTGACTTTTCTCAGGAACGGTGGCACGTAGAAACAAACGGTTTGTGGTCATTTGAAGCATAAAGTTAAACCTTTCAATTGAGCTACAGTATGTGTTGGTGGCAATAATATAGAATACACTATGGCTCTACATAAAAAGTCAAAAATGGTCTAAATTGCCGGTACACTTGACTAAAACTTTGGAAAGGAGCGCGGCACTCAATGAGTTAACATTATAGCATATTACATCCATAGGTTTAGGGGGAACTGGGGCATTGTTCATTAGGCTGACTGCAGAGAGGAAGAAACTGTTCTTGTGGCGTGAGGTCCGGGTCCTGGAGATGTACAGCTCTTGAAGAGATGGGAGGCTGCAGCCGATCGTCCTCTGGGCAGAGTGAATGACACGCTGCAGTTTGGCCTTGTCTCTGGCTGTAGCTGCAGCACACCAGACTGACATGGAGGATGTGAGGATGGATTCAGTGGTGGCAGTGTAGAAGTTCACCAGCATCTTCACAGGGAGGTGAAACTTCTTCAGCTGCAGCAGGAAGTATAGCCTATCCTCTGCTGAGGCTTCTTGGTGAGGGAGCTGATGTTCTGCTCCCATTGGAGCTCCTGGGAGATGGTGGTGCCCAGGAAGAGGAAGGACTCAACCAGGGTTGCTGTAGAGTCACAGAGGATGACAGGGGGGAGGGCAGCTTGGTCCTTTCTGAAGTCCACTATCATCTCCACTGTCTTCAGAGCGTTGGGCTCCAGGTTGTTCATGCTGCACCATGACACCAGAGGGTCCGTCTCGCTGCTGTAGGCCGACTCGTCCCCATCAGAGATGAGGCCGATGAGGGTGGTGTCAGCAAATTTCAGGAGCTTGACAGACTGGTGTCCAGATGTGCAGCTGTTGGTGTACAGGGAGAACAGCAGAGGAGAAAGGACGCAACCTTGGGGGGATCCAGTGCTGATGGTCCGGGTGTCAGAGACATGCTTCCCCAGCCTCACGAACTACCGTCTGTCAGTCAGGAAGTCCGTAATCCACCTGCACATGGAGTCAGGCACATTAAGCTGGGAGAGCTTGTCACGGAGCAGAGCTGGGATGATCGTATTGAAGGCAGAGCTGAAGTCCACAAACTGTATCCTGGCGTAGGATCCTGGGAAGTCCAGGTGCTAGTGGAGGGCCATGTTTACAGCATCATCTACAGATCAGTTGGCTCTGTAGGTGAACTGTAATGTCCTTAAGGTGGGTCAAGACGAGGCACTCAAAAGTCTTCATGACCACAGAAGTCAGAGCAACGGGTCTGTAGTCATTAAGGCCTGTGAGCCTTGTCTTTTTGGGAACTGGAACAATGGCTGAGGCCTTGAAGCAAGCTGGCACATGACAGTTCTCCAGTGAGGTGTAAAAATGTGTGTGAACACCGAAGACAGCTGATTGGCTCAGTGCTTCAGGGTGGAGGGGGAGACTTATACCCCTTTCCCACTGGCCAAAAAACCCATTTAAACCCACAAACGCACCGACCCGCGTCAACCCGGGACGTCTGTCTGACTACCCATTTCTCCGACCATACATTTCTTTATTTTTGAGTCCATTAGTCCGACCTCCCATTTCTCCGACTTAAGTAGCCCTAACCCTCAACCTTACCCTAAACCTAACCTTAACACTGTAGAATGGGTAGTCGGAGAAATGAGCTGTCGGACTTTTCAGTCGGACTGATGTATGCCCCCCCGTCGACCCGCGTCAAATGACTCAGCAAGCGACGCGGGTTAAAATCGCCTTCAATCGGCTCGGCTCTGATCGGCTTGCAGTGGGAACACCAGACCCGGCTCAACCCGCTAATTTATGTGATGACATTGGGTGTTACGTGATGCCACATCATCGCACCAGTCGCGTCTCACGTAGGCTACCAAAACAAAGCTCTGCTTGCATTCAAGACTGGGATTTGAAGATCAAAGAACACTGACCAAAAAAGATTGGAAAAAAAAGAAGCGACAGTCTGTTTAACTGACATGTTGTGCCGCGGACGTCCATCATAAGGCGGCCGCGGCAGACTCGCTGTCCTCCGTGGCGGGCGGCTGGGGCATGACACGGTGTTTCTCGCACTGCGAATGAAAGCGGGGCGACTGGTTTATGCGGGGGTTAGACAGACAGACCCGGCTCATTTTGGTCAATGGGAAAGGAGCCAAATGCCGATTGTTAGCGGGTCGACCCGCATTTAAAAAACCTGCGTCGACCCGCTGATGTTAGTAGGAAAACGGCTAGAGTTTGGGCCTGCAGCTTTGCATGGGTTCAGCCGTTTAAACAGTCTCTTCACCTCTCCTTCTTTGATTTGATTTGATTTCTATGATGGAGAGAGGTGTGAGAGGTGTGGGGGAGGGTGGCACTTGGGTGTGGGGCTGTGTAGGTGATCCAGGTTTGGAGGAGCTGTTGCTGATCGATGGCTGGTGGTTGGAGCTGTGGGGGATATCAGGTCTGTTCCATTGTCTTTCTAAGCGGCAGTAGAACTCGTTCAGGCTGTTGGCCAGGCGTAGGTCATTGACAGATGGACACTTGAAATACTGTACTGGCAGTATGCTCCACACTATTTGTGACAGAAGGAGCAAGCTCTTTAGTTGATTTTAATTGTGTAAAAAAATATTTGTTTGTTCTTGTTATTGCATGAAAAGTAAAACACTCTAAAAACGTTGGCTATTTCATGTGTATGTTCTAATTTTTATCACATTTTCATTCACATATTCCTGAGGTGAGTCTATTATTATTACAGTAGGGTCTTGATAAAAGGGAAAAACATCCTTGAAGTGATTTAGGCACTGAGTGGTCAACAAACAGCATAATACCGAACAAGCACTATACACAGTTTTCAAGTTTCCACTCTACCGGTCCACCTATTCAACACATGATAACCACCACTAAGCTACCTGTTTGCAATGGTTATCATGCCAAACTGTTCACTAGAGATGTCTACCAAGTCAAAAAAACAAACTAGAAATTGCCCACCCGTTCGATTGCGGGAGGCCAATTTTGGGGTCTTGGCTCATGGACTACTTAGGGAAGCAAGGCACGCTGGGATTCATGTCTGACGACGCATGTTCACCGGCAATTCAACGATTTTAAGGGGTTATACTAACTATGTACTTGATTAACAACCGTCTCCCAATGCCGGCCGTCAAAAGTGCAATGGTTATTTGTCTTGGTCTCTTCGATATCTTCACGAAAATTGAGAGCATAGCCACTAGTTACTGGGTATCCTACCATTAGCAACGTGGGCTACGTAGTTAGCTTGATTAGCAAAATGTCGGCGCATGGCCAACTACCCGATGTGGCTTTTCACAGCTACTAAGCGGAACTGCCAAGTGGTAAAACGGCGCAGATTTGCTCTCGTTAACAATGATAACTGGAATGACAAAGCCCTTAAACAGGGGAGAAATATGTTGGTTTAACAATATAACTGACTAAACATTAATCACACATGGCTTTTCAACAATGACGCTAACTGATCAACGTGCTAACGTTCCTCTCATTCCGTTCTTTCATTCTTTTTTCGAAGGCAGCCTCTTCTTCTTCACATTGCGTGGGGTTTGGCAAATGAAATCCTGCTTCACCGATTTTTTTTGTTTTTCTTGTAAAAAATATGTCTGCGTGGGGGGCGCAGCTGAGCAGCGACATGTGAGGACGTATTTTTGTGAGCTCTGCCTAGATTGAACATTAACTTAATATTCATCCTCTCCCTCCCGTCTTTCCCGGTGCAAACGTGTCTCTAAAGACCCACCCTCCTCGAATTAGGTGTGTTTTTAAAAGAAATTTGTTTTAAAAGCTGCTCGTGATGCCCAAATCTCACAATCCGAAGCAAGGGCCGGAAGCCTCAGACTCGCCCGACATGGATCCGCCCGCGGAAGAGGGGTCAGGGTCGGATCTCGACGCAATCATGGCTGCCATAAAACAAACGGAGCGAAGCGTGCTATCCAGGATCGACTCGTCTGTGGTGGCTGCTGCAGGTGAACTGCACAAGAAAATAGACACCTTGGCGAGTGACTTAAGAAGAGAAATCCTAAATGTGCGCGCAGATTTCACAAAGGTAATTGGAGAAGTACAGACACAAAACGCCACATTCTCAACCCGCATCGGAGATCTCGAGGAGGAAGCTAATGACCAGGCTAACCGTGTTGTAGCACTTGAAACTAAAGTCAGTTCGCTAACTGCACAAGTCACTCGGCTGGCAGACAAGACCGAAGATTTGGAGTCCCGACAGCGACGAGATAACTGCAGACTAGTTGGAGTCGAAGAGGGATTTGGGAACATACGACCAGAGAAAGCCGTGGCCGAATTGCTAAAGGAAGCGCTCGCCCTCGACTATACGCCGACGCTCGATCGCGCACACAGGAGCCTGCAACCGAGACCAAAGGATGGGGATGCCCCGCGGCCATTAATCGTCAAGTTCCACTACTTTCAGGAGAAAGTAGATGTTCTGAGAAAGGCTGCGAGTGCAGGTCCCATCACCCACAAAGGCAAGCGTTTCAGCATCTACCCAGACTACTCGGCCGCCGTCAGAAAAAAGAGAGCAGCTTTCACCGAGGTGAGAAGAATGCTTCGCCGGTGCACGGGCGTGAAATACGGTCTCCTGTATCCAGCGACACTGAAGATCACGGCCCCAGCTGGCGAGCAGGTATCTTTCGAAGACCCGGCGGAGGCAAAACACTACATCGAGACCAAGCTGCACCCACGAGAGACGGAGGGAGAGTGACAGTTAATTCACGGGCCCAACAGGTATCATATATGCTGACATGTACATGCTGACTTATATTTTGACTGAGGAACATCACCACACTACGGTTGGATGCACTTTATGTTTGAACTATGGACAAGGCTAAGTGACATTTTACAGTTATCTAAGGAATATAAATGAAGGAGGGGGAAAAAAGAATATGGACTGATGACACATGATGAATATGCAGTGTTGGGCAGTAGCGTCGTTACAAGTAGCGGCGTTAGTAACTTAACTACATTTCTCAGTAGCGTGGTCGTAGCGTCGCTGTTTTCTACATCAAATAGCTTTTCAGTAGTTAAGCTATTTTATTGATCAGTAGCGCGGTAGCGTCCACAGAAGCTACATTTCCCCAGGCATCTCTAGACCTTAAATGCACCGCTTCCATGTGATGTCATGTACGTATCTGCTGATGCCCATCTGCTGCAGCGGCGCAGCACGCAGCAGGTGACAGAGGAGGAGGGATAGTTAAGTTCGTGAATCAGAGCCGTAGCTGGACAACTTTATCGCTGCACAGCGACCGCGCGCACCGTTGCACGTCGCTCCAAGAGCCCGGTGCGTCCTGTCTGCAGCGGAGACACGGTCACTGAGAGGACTGAGCGAGGGGACAGTTCACGTAGCAACGCGCCTTTTAATGAATCATCTAAAAACCAAACACCCTGAACAGCATGAGAGGGAGAGACGGCTGCAGCAGTTAAGACGAAAGCTCCTCGTCCCAGCTTGTCGCCCACTCCGTCCGTGGCCGACGTCTTTTAAAACAGTGTTTCCCAACCTTGGGGTCGGGACCCCACGTGGGGTCGCCTGAAATTCAAATGAGGTCGCCTGAAATGTCTAGTAGATGAATTAAAAAAAAATCTGACCAAGAAAGGTTAGGAACCACTGTTTTAAAAGACACTTGGGTTTTTTGGGAATGTACATGCATAGATCTTTCAGCACTCACAATGGGCCGATATAAATGAAAAACTTTATTTCACTTCTTGTGCTTTTTTGATGAGCAACGGCAACTGGCATATTCAAAAACTGTCAGAATAGTCAATAAACATTTACTTTCTTTGAAAATTAAGTCTAAAAAAATATTTTATTTATCCAATAGGCCCTATTAAAAAAACAAAAAAACAACAACTTTAAAACCACTTTCAGTATTCGGTATTAATCGGTTATGTGGCCAAGCGTTTTGATTTTATTCGGTATTCGGCTTCGGCCAAAAAAATGCCACCCGGTGCACCCCTACTTGGAATTAAATTGGTTTGATGTAAAAAAATAAAATAAATAAAAATAGCTTTGATGTAGCTAAGCTACTTTTGTCATTTTATTGTAGCGTAGCTTGCTACATTTCTCTGGTGGGTAGCTTTAGTGTAGTGAAGCTTCATTTCATGTAGAGTAACTTGTAGCTTAGCTCACTACATTTTCCAAGTAGCTTGCCCAACACTGTGAATATGCATATGTTACTACATTAAGGGTTTATGTAGACACCACTTGCCGGAAAATATCTTAATGTTTCATTCTTCCCTGTTTTTCTTTTTTTTTTCTACCACGTGAATGCAAGCATTTAATGTTAAGTCTCAATCTGTCACCATAACCCTTATGTTTAGCTTCTGATATTTATTTTCTAACGCCCCCCCCCCCCTCCCTTCTTTGCTTAATGAATCCCCCTATCACTACTATTATCAATAATCTTGTTTGATTGTTGTTTATTTTATTTTTATTCTTTTTATTTTTTTATTTTCCTTATGGGGATATCTTCCAACTGTAAGTCTTAAGAATCGTACCACCTTGTTACCAAATAAGAAAAGCCAGCACAACATGCAGCAATGATAATATTAAGAGGGAAGCCCTACTGTATTTTGTTCTGCCCTTTGCAGAGTTCGTGTAGGAGTTCAGGTTAGACTAGTAGACGTGTTATATGCATAGGAGGGAGGGGGGAGTTGTCAGGGCAGTCTTAGGTTTAAGCAAGACCAGCCCAGGAGTCCAGGATGGTAAGGGGTTTATCTATGTCTATCTGTCTATCAGTTTTCCTTTGGGCTTATTTGTGGTTTATGGTTTGACTCAGACATGTACTGAAATACTTAGTCATAGCCAACATGTAGGACCGTATCATTTCAAATTGTTGCAATATGGTTTTGGGTAATGTAAACAATCAACAAGGAGCAGTTTCGTTCATTAGCTGGAACGTCAAAGGATTAAATAATTTGGTTAAACTGAGCAAGGTATTTAGCCATCTGAAATCGTTAAAACCTGATGTAATATTGCTGCAGGAGACACATTTAAACATTAGTTCCCAAAAAAGACTAAATTGTAAATGGATTGGACAAATATATCATTCACGTTTTAATTATAAAGCAAGGGGAACAGCAGTTTTAATTAGAAAAGGGATTCCGTTTGAACACTCTGAAGTAATATCAGATGCTAACGGCAGATATATTGTTGTAGTGGGCAAACTTTTTAATACACCTATAATAATAGCTAATATTTATGGACCAAATTGGGACAATGCACAATTCTTTATTAATTTTTTTTCAACTCTTCCAGATCTTAATTCATATAAACTAATTCTAGGAGGGGACTTCAACTGCGTCCTTAATGCCCAGCTAGACAGATCAAGTGTAAGGTCCAATACTCTCTCGTCAGCTGCAGTGGCTATTAACTCCTTTCTTCGTTCTTATGGCCTATCAGACCCCTGGCGGACAAAAAATCCAAATACGAAGCATTTCTCCTTCTTTTCTCCTGTGCATCACAGTTACTCCAGGATTGATTACTTTATTGTCGATAACCAGCTCCTCCCTCTAATTTCTAGCAGCAATTACCACAGTATAGTGCTTTCAGATCATAGCCCAGTACAGATGGATCTAATTTTTCCAGCCAATGTAGCTCCCCAACGAACTTGGCGGCTAGATCCGCAACTACTTTTATGTGAACATTTTAGAACATTTCTCAACAATCAGATTGACTTCTTTTTGGAAGTTAATGACACTCAGGATGTGTCAAGGGGAGTTTTGTGGGAGTCTATGAAAGCTTATATTAGAGGCCAAGTTATCTCTTATGTGGCACATAGGAATAAAGAGCGTTCCAAAAAACTTAAAGAGCTGGCCGACAAAATCGCAGATATTGACAGGCGCTACGCTCTTTCACCTACGCCAGACCTTTATAAGGAGAAACTACTGTTGCAATCTGAATTTGATGCGCTTATGACATGGAAAGCTGAAAGAAATATTTTTAAATCCAGACAGGTATATTATGAACATGGAGATAGAGCGGGGAGGCTCCTAGCACTCCAACTTAAACAACAGTCAGCTGATCAAATGATCCCTGAAATTAGCACAGGTGCTGACTCTGTATCTCGGAGCCCCCAAACTATCAATGACCAGTTTAAACAATATTATTCTACTCTATATCAATCGGAGGTAGATGGTAGCCCATCGGAGATTTACTCGTTTCTTGACTCGCTCGATATCCCAAAAATTTCTCCAGATGCGCAATCACTTCTAGAGCAGCCACTGTCGCTTGAGGAAATAGTGAATGCCATTAGGACATGTCAAGCAGGAAAGGCGCCAGGTCCGGACGGATTTCCCGTCGAGTTTTACAAGGAATTTTCTTCCAAACTTGCACCCATTCTTAAATCAGTCTATGATGAGTCTCTGGCCAATGGGAAATTACCACAAACACTTACTCAGGCCACCATTTCAGTTTTGCTAAAAAAAGATAAGGATCCTGTACAGTGTAGCTCATACAGGCCAATAAGCCTCCTGTGCTGCGACTACAAAATTTTAACAAAAACTCTTGCACAACGTTTAGACCCAATAATCCCCACAATTATTAATGAGGATCAAACAGGTTTTATCCCTGGACGGCAATCATTTTTTAATTTGAGAAGATTATTTAATGTGTTATTTTCCCCCCATTCAACTGTGCAACCCGAAGTTATTCTAAGCCTTGACGCTGAAAAGGCGTTTGATAGAATTGAATGGACCTATCTTTTTGCAACCTTAGGAAAGTTTGGAATGGGGCCTAGTTTTTGTAAGTGGATCAAAGTCTTATACTCAACACCTATGGCTGCTGTCAGGACAAATGGCCTGATCTCAGAATATTTTTCGCTCCACAGAGGTACAAGGCAGGGTTGCTGCCTGTCGCCCTTCCTGTTTGACATCGCAATCGAACCACTGGCAATTGCTATTAGATCAGATGACAGGATTAAGAGTATATCCAGAGGAGAAATAAATCATAAAACCTTGCTTTATGCTGATGATCTGCTTTTGCAAATATCAGACCCAATTGAGAGCATGCCCCACCTTCTCCATTGGTTGCAAAAATTCAGTATATCAGGGTATAAAGTTAATTTGTCAAAATCTCTATTATTTCCATTAAATGATCTGGCAAAACAGATAACGTATGAAAATTTCCCTTTCAAAATTCAAATTGATAAATTCACTTACCTAGGAATAGAAATAGCAGGCTCAATTAAGGCTATTTTCCAGTACAACTACAGGTCAATTTTAGACCGTACCAAGACTGACTTGGATAGGTGGTCTAAACTACCATTCTCACTGGCAGGACGGATAAATGCAGTGAAGATGACTGTAATGCCCAGGTTTCTTTATTTATTTCAAATGATTCCTGTTTTTCTCCCCAAATCCTATTTTGCCCAGCTGGATCGCCTGATTTCTTCGTTCATATGGAATAAAAAACCTGCACGTATTAAAAAGGCAAGTCTGGAGAGAGCTAAGCCTGATGGTGGTTTGGGTTTACCTAATTTTTTATTTTACTACTGGGCGGCTAATATTGTCAAGCTGACATATTGGATCACCACGTTCGCGGATAAGGAAGGTCCAATCTGGGCTGATATGGAGCTGAGAGCTACACTCCCGATCTCCCCAATCTCAGTCTTAACTGCCCCTCTCCCACTAAAAATCAAAGCATCTGAACTGAACTCAAATGTGGTGGTCCAGAACTCAATTAAGATCTGGGGTCAGTTCAGAAAACATTTCAATTTGACAAATATATGTAGTTTCTCTCCAATAATGTTTAATCATCTTTTTGCTCCATCTCAAATAGATCAGGCATTTGCAGTCTGGCACAGAAGCGGCCTGGTTTACTTTCAAGACCTCTTCACAGACGATGGCTTTGCTTCATTTAAATTTTTATGTGATGACCATAGTTTACCAAAGTCTCATCACTTCCGATATCTTCAAGCCCGGAGTTTTGCCTCTAAGTCTTTCTCAGGGTATCCATCTCTGCCCCCCAAAGACTTACTGTACTTAGTCCTTAATGTAAATCCACATAACAAAAGAGCAATATCAAAAATATATACATTAATTCTGGATAGCTGCCCTCATACGTGGGACAAAATCAAGGCAGCATGGGAAGGAGAAGTTGGAGAAATAATACCGGAGGACACTTGGAAGAATACTATACAGCGTATACACACATCTTCTCTCTGTATTAGACATGGCCTGATTCAATTCAAGGTTGTTCATAGGTTGCATTATTCTAATGACAGACTGGCGAAATTATACCCTAACGTTGAACCAAACTGTCCTAGATGTCAATACTCTCCTGTTTCTTTGGGACATATGTTTTGGTCATGTCCATCTTTGTATGGCTTCTGGTCCTCAATCTTCCAATCGCTCTCAGCTATACCTGGAAAAACACTGCAGCCTGACCCTTTAATAGCTATCTTCGGAGTAGTTAGGGATGAGCTAAAGTTGTCTCACCTCCACAAAAATGCAATTGCCTTCGCATCATTACATGCCCGCCGTTTGATACTACTGAACTGGAAGGGGAAGAACCCTCCTGTTTATGTTCACTGGATTAGAGAGGTAATGTTGGGGTTGGCCCTGGAAAAAACCAGGTATACAATACGTGGGTTAGAGGACAAGTATGACAGAACCTGGTCACAATTCATAACACACATCAAGAGCCTGCCTTTTGCCTGACTTGCTTATTGCTTATTCAGTAATTCATTTGTCTTCCTTTCTCTCTCGGGCTACCATTCTATAGTCTCCCCAATGTTCATACTCTGACTGTTGGTACCTGTTTTTTTAGTGGTCCAGAATGTTGGTGTTCTTACTATAACGATTAACACAGATTAGTCTGAGTCTTTTCTGTCTGAGTGTTTTGTTTTATTTTATTTTATTTTATTTTATTTTTTTATTATTATTATTATTATTATTTTTTGTACTGGTATATGTTTGTTTTCTTCTTCTTATGCTGTTGTGTACCTGTTAGATATGTGAGTGTTACGTATGTGTGTTTGAGGGGATGCCACCTGGATGGGGTGGGGGGTGGGGGCGGGTTCACAACTTTTGTACAAAATGCTTAAACAATTACCTAAATGTTTTCAATATTGAAAAATGAAAAATAAAGTTGTAAAAAATATGTCTGCGTGTGCGCTCTAGCTTTTGGTTTGTTTCATAATAATAAAATGTGTGCCGAGACTAGCTCCGGAGCACACCCTATGCTGACGGATTACAGGAATGAAAAAAAAAAAAAAAACGTTTTTTTTTTGTTTTTTTTTAACAGTGTTTTTCTCTTGTTTTTCATTCCTTATACTCCCCCTGGGTCAGTCTAGAAAAACGTGACCTCGCCCGCTGAGACTTTTCCGGAACAGCAACAGTCAAGAACCCCCCTCTCCCTCCTCCCTTCTCCCTCTTCCCCCCTCCCCCCTCCTGTTTTTATTTTATTTCATTTTTTATCAAGGAAGTAAATGCATCTCTGCATTTGGCAAGGTTCAACAGACGTGGATTATATTGTGCTTTACCTGCAGTGGAGATCATTATGCTCTAATAACATTGCAAAATGAAGAGACATGGTTCCTTCTTTGATCATACAGAAGTTTTTTTTATTGCAAATTTGTAACATCAAACCTGAAACCTTGAAGTTTTTGACCTGGCACATTTACTGTCTTCTGTCACTACACGCTTGCAGATTAAAGTGCTTTTGTTTGGCACAAACTGAGAATCACAACCTGCTCAATAAAGGCACCAGGTCATTGTACAAAAAGACACCATTTAACTGCACATTCATTCTATATCTGTAAAGTATTACTGTTATTATCAATATTATGAGCTCAATCAATAAGCACAAAGTTATTCATATTGATATGGTACATGGTGGCAAGACACACATTATCCATTTGAATGTGTCTATGTTCTGGACTAAAACAGCATTTGTATCTAACCTAATTGTCATGTCAGGAAATACCATCATTCATCTTTTAGATTTAGTTGTTTACAAATGAAATATGAACTGTATCACATCAAATAATCAAACATGATGGGTTTTTCAGAAAGGTGTAATGAGTTCAAAATCAGGGGCCCCAGTATTGCTTAATGTGCATTTGTCATAGAAACAAACAATAATTGAAACTATTTTCTTTAAATATCACATAGTAACATCACGTCTGTACATTTGCTTCAGCATTAATACATCAGATAATTTTGGCTGGAGAAAACAACCTCTTCAGGTGTTTAGAGATTTCTTTCATTTTCAGTCCATACATTATTGGATTAAACAGAGGATGATACATCACTATTTGCAAAGTCATTATTAAACGTACAGTTTTTGGAAAATCCGATTCCAGCTGAACTGTGATAACATCATACGCACACAAACAGGAAAAGTTGATTAAAACCAGCAGGTGAGGTAAACAGGTCTGTGCAGCTTTCTTCCTCACTTCTCTACTGCTTCTATAGGAGATGACCAGTATCCTGGTGTATGTGAACAGGATGAAGAGGACAGGCAGAAGTGCAACATTCAGCAAAATCACCATATCGTGTATAATTTGTGCACTTGAAACAACACACTGCAGTTTATAAACAGTGTTGTTACAGAAAACTGCTTTCAGAGTGAAGCTGCAGAGTTTCTTATTTGCACTTAGTCCGGCCGGCACAGCGACCTGAGAGGCTGGCAGGAGCCAGGCTAAGATCAGGAAGAAAATCACTGTGGTTCTTCTCATGATAACTGGATATTGCAGAGGTTTACATATAGACACATACCTATCATAAGCCATGGCTGACAACAGTAAGAACTCTGAGCCACCTAAAGAGTAAAATATATGAAACTGAAAGAGACAAGCTGAATAAGATATAACCTGTTTTTCAGACAAAAAGTCAATCAGCAGCTTTGGGTAGATGACGGTGCTCAGAAGAACAGAGTTCAGTAACAAAGCTGCGATGAAAATGTACATGGGCTCATGCAGGTTCTGGTGAGTCCATATAAGGTACACAATGGTGGAATTACTGCAAATTATAAGAATATATACTGTAAAGATAATCACAAAATATATATATCTGTATCTGTCCACTTCCACATGCCCCCCAAGAGTAACATAAGTCACATTAAATTCATCATCCATTAATTGACCTTATTGATAGAAGAGGCAGATAATACAACAGGCAAATTAAAGTATCAATAACAGAAGGTATCAGCCTGTACAATGTAAACTGAGAGTATTTTCATTCACAGTTACCTGACCCTTCGGAGCATGTTCATCTCCAGTTTTCACACTGGAGGATGAGTCTGAGTACGGACTTTTATCAGATTGCTTTACCCCTCATGGCTCGAGCTGTCAACACATGGACAGCCTCATGGAACTCTGGGGGTTTTGCAAAGAGTGGAAAAGAGAGAGCGACCAAGAGAAGATGTTTGAAACTTGTATAATGTGTCAGGAGACCAAAAGGTCTGCGCTGGAAAATGTGGCCTTTGATTATTCAGTAAAAAGTGAGCTTCAATTCTCAGTGTGTAAAGTGCATCAATATATTAGCCTATACATTTAATATAAGTGTTTAATTTATATTCCTGCGACCAGTGTTGGTTAGTAACGCATTATTAGTAACACCGTTACATAACGTCGTTATTTTATTCAGTAACTAATAACGTAACGCGTTGTTTTTTTAAATCCAGTAACTCAGTTCCTGTCACCAAACGCTGCGTTACTCCATTCCTTTTGGTGAGGTTTTACAACGGCACACAGTTCCCTTAACATTTTAGCGATCAATAAAGTTTTATTGAATTCAAAGAAAGACAGAGCACACTGTGAAAAACAAAGCACTTGGTGCCCTCTAGCGTCCCACACGTAATCAAACACGCTCCATGAAGAGGACTGGACAGGTTAGGTCAGGGCACGGCATGACGGCGAGCTAAGCTAATGTTAGCTAACGCAGCATCCGAGACCGAGAGTCACAGCGAGCACACACAAGCACCTACTCCACCCAAGCAGCAGCGGTTGGAGTTTGACAGACGGACTCGAATTATGAAACGTAAACACAGCTGATTGATCGGGAAAAATTACCGTTCGAGTGAATTTACTTCCGTCATTGAAAGCAGGCTCTTAAATGTAACTCGGTCAAAGTAAGACGTATCTTCAAGATTGTTTTGCAGTTCTGTTAGGTCATGCTGCTGTACATGCTGACATCATGCAGCATGATGATGATGATGGTAAAATTTTACAGATGAAAATACGTTTTTTCATCAGCATCAGTACAGAACTGAAACGACAACAAGAGGGGAATTCAATCAGAATCAGAATCAGAATCAGATTTATTTGCCAAGTATGTACAGACATACAAGGAGTTTGACTCCGGTTTATGCACTCACTTGTACACACATAAGAAGAACAGCAACAAGAACTGAGCAATGGCATAATACAACAGAGAACAATGACACAACATAGATAAGTAAAGCGACAGGTGGATTACGGTGGTCAGTCGGTAGTGCAAATAAACAATCAACCTTTATTTAATGGGAGCATTGGAAAAACGAAATAAAGTAATGTGGCAAGGTGAAGAGAGCCCGGGCAGGGATTGAACCCACACCTAACGGGTAAGAGTCATGCGCCAGTCACCCAAAGGGACATCCCCTTGGCCAAGTAGCCAGGGCGCATGATTAATTGGAGGCATAGTGACAGGAACCTCAACTGTCACAGTAACAAAAAGTTACTTTCTCAGTAACGCATTACTTTTTGGTTTAAGTAACTGAGTTACTTTTTTATGAAGTAACTAGTAACTGTAACTAGTTAATATTTTTCAGTAACTAGCACAACACTGCCTGCGACTGACCTTCAAATTAATTTTTTCCCCCTGGTATTTCTTTAAGACCGGATAACCAAGCAGTAAGAAAACTTGTTTGAGTTTGAGCTGTTTCCGCTGCTTTTGGTCATATTTACACTTACGTAGACAGTCAAAGAGGTTGTGGACCAAATATTACTGTGGTTTTAAAAGGAGATTTTTCCCTTAAACTCTTGTCTTTAAGGGGATACAATAGACCATTTCTATGTTTATAAACATTGATGACGTATGTTGTGGGCGGGGCTTCACTGGTGGCAGAACGTGACAGCTGATCTGGTGTCAACAGTGGAAAGCCTGCATCAAGAGCGATCAAATCAGAGGAAGATGGATCATACAGAGGCCTTCTCTGATTATTTTAATGTTTTGTCAACAGAAAACAGGTTGTCATACCTGAGTAGGCTAAGTTAACGATTAGCAACGGAGTGTGTTGTGTGTTACGGACCGACATACTGCCTAGCCAGCGACAGGGACACAAAACACTGCTGTATAAGACGTGGGAGATCATCAACAAGTCCACCAACTACGGTATGACAGCAACCTGTAGCCTACTTGTATGGCTGTATATTACAGTTTATTTAATGGATCCATGTCTGTTATTTCTGTATTAGTCAGACCGTTGTTAGGCTATATATCACAGACCGTTGCTAGGGACCGCTCATGACCCGATGTGTGTAAAAATGAATGAATGAATGTCAAAATAAATGAATAAGAGGGTGAACGTGTACACGTGTTAACGTTTACACTGAATGAAACAGTAAATGTTTAACAAAAATCCCTAAACGATGCACGCAATAGGCTATCTACATATAGTTTATACACTGACTGATAAGAGTATTTTTTCCGTCGAAAAAAGTTGTAAAGGACGGGTCGTCTTATATTCGGGGTCTAGATATTGTAGCCTACATGTGCAAATCAGCGGGTGACACCAAACAACGTCTGCCCAAGCAAGTCAGAGCTTTTATTTCTCTCACACTCACATACCAGTGACCTAGAGATGCAGCCGCATCTGAGGGGACGCGCGTGTGTTGCCGCTTCTCCACTACACAGTTACAGCTCGGCTCTACTCGACTCGGTTTAGGTCCTAGTTTAATCACAGCTGAGTTCTTTATAGTTCCTCCTCAGCAGTCGTTGTATCACCCCAATTTCCACCGGGTCCGTCAGCGCGGCGGTCACCGCTGATCGCTCCCTCTCTAATCAGCATTTCATCGGTCTCGCCGCAGCACGACTCTCTTTTTTCTCTCCTTTCGTCAGCTCCAAACTCACTGTTCTGCACCGCGATTACGAAAATTAAATAAAATTCACCCTCTAATGTGGGCTCATCATCACAGATTAGGGTCGTGCTGCAGCCAAGCAGCTGCGCTGCTTTTTAAAGTTGAGCTGTATGTCAGGACCTATGGTCAGGACGTGTATTTGTTGCTTACTTCCGGTATTTTTCTGCCACCAGTACGTCACTGTGACGTCGACGCCGAAGTGGTCTATAAGCTCAGAGTGAGCTTAGTTGCCATCTTGGCAGTGGGGACGGCTCTCCATTCCGACACACCTCCATTCCGACACCCCGCTGTTCCGAAACCCCCTCACTCCGAAACACCGCTATTCCGAACGTCCGACGGAAACACCGCTGTCCCCCCCGCAGCTGTCCCTGGTGCTGAACCGCGTGACGTTTGTTTACATTCTGCGCTGTGGCTTCTGTGAAACGTGCGCTGCTCAGGGACTGGGCAGATCTGTCCCACTTGCTTTCTCACCCACTCCGTTGTGGGAGATCTCCACAGAGTAAAAGAAATACACTTTTTATTCTCTCCCCCGCTGCGCTCGAGTGTGGCTGAACCCGGATTGAACACGGGCGCGAGGCTGCTGCAGCCGCCGCTCCTGCTGACAGCAGACTGAGGGAGAAAAATAAATACATTTTGCTTTGGTTGGGCTTAGGCAATGAAGAAAGGAGTTGGTTAAGTTTAGTAAAAAGACCAGGTAGAGGCTAAACAGGCTAGAAGCATAATGAACGTTATATGTCATTAATATGAAGTATTTTCTTGTTTTGCAGTTAATTACGCACATGATCCGTTTGACCCCAAAAAGGAAAAAATGCGCATTGCGCACTGCACAGCCTCCGGTTCCTTTCTGATTATGTCCGTCTGTCCGTTCGGAGTGGGTCGGTCTCGGAATGGAGGGGCTTCCCCAATAGCCTTTTCGGAATAGCGGGGTCTTTAGAAAAAATAGAAAACCCCGCTATTACGATGAATGGAAGTCTATTTTCGGAAAGGTGGGGTTTCGGAAAGGCGGGGTGTAACCCTTGGCAGTGTTTGACTCCCAACTAATCCAAATATGGTAAAAGAGGAAGGGTCTGTGTGGAACTGACATTGCTGTTCATGCTAAATTTGCGGCTGTGCTCACCCAGCTGTCAGTCAAAGAGGCCCCACCCCCAGTCCTCCACACCTTCAGGTGAGTTCAGTAAACAGTAGGGATGTCAGATATTGGAAATTAGCTGATATCCGATATGCTGATATTGTCCAGCACCTTAATTTCTGATTTACGATAATAACTGATACCGATATGTGGACTAATCTATCTATCTATCTATCTATCTATCTATCTATCTATCTATCTATCTATCTATCTATCTATCTATCTATCTATCTATCTATCTATCTAGGGTGGGAGTGCTGGACAAGGTGAAAGCTCGGCTGTCTAAATGGAAATGGTTGCTCCCTCAGCTGTCCTACAGGGGGAGAGCTCTGATTGTCAACAACCTGGTTGCCTCGTCACTCTGGCACAGACTGACTGTGTTGGTGCCACCATCAGGCCTGGTGGAGGAAGTGCAGCAGCTCCTGGTGGACTTCTTTTGGTCGGGTCAGCATTGGATAAGGGCATCGGCCGTTTACCTCCCTGTGGCAGAGGGAGGGCAGGGGCTGGTGGACATCCTGTCCAGGACAGCAGCTTTCAGGCTCCAGACTGCGTAGAGGCTGCTGTACAGTGGGGGACATGGCTGGGTTTCCACCGCTCTGCTGCTGCTCAGGAAGGCTAGGGGGCTTGGCCTGGACAGGATGCTCTTTCTGCAAGCGGATTTGACTGGACTGGTACCTTTCTACCAGTCCTCCCCATTGAGCTGGCCAGCTCTCCCTGCCCCCCCCTCCCCCCGCCTTCACCAACTCCTGCTAACATTTCCATATTTCGCACATTCTGTGACATAAACTGTAAACTGTCTTGTCTGTAACAACATCTATTGCATGTCTGTCCGTCCTGGGTGAGGGATCCCTCCTCTGTTGCTCACCCTGAGGTTTCTCCGATTTTTCCCTGTTAAAAGGGTTTTCCCTGGAGTTTTTCCTCAGTCGATGTGACTGTCTAAGGACAGAGGATGTTGTTACGATGCCATGTAAAGCCCTTTGAGACAAACTGTTTGTAAAAACGGGCTATACAAATAAAATTGCCTTGCCTTGCCTTGCCTTGCCTTGCCTATAGGTCAGCGATCAATGCCTGGCAGATCTTAAAGGTCACACTGACCTCAGGCCAGGGATGTGGCTGTTTGAGGAGCCACTGGTTTACAACGACTTCTTCAACAACACCATGGTCTCTTCTTCCACCACACTCAGGACTAAGTTCATCGAGGCCGGAGTCACCAAACTGGGACATCTGGTGGGGGCGTCGCTGGACCAGCTTGGCGGCGTCCTGAACATCAGGTCCTCCAGAGTCCTGAGGAACATCATGGACGAGGTCTGGGGGCACTTGTCACCAGCGCAGAGGGGCTTTGTCAACAGGATGGCTGGGCAGTGGTCTGATGGTGTGGGCCATGGTTTCCCAGAGCTGGAGGTCAGTCCTGCCGTCCAGGGGTGGAGGGAAGACAGTGGACTCCTCCTTTCCTTCATGGTTCCAGCTCTCGGCACCTTTGCTGCATGTGGGAAGAAGCAGCTGTACCAGGTGTGCGTGAAGGTGCTGACTTTCCGCTCCCTGGCCAACGTCAGGGCGTCGAGGTGGACAGAGGGGTTGCTGTCAGACTTTTCCCCTAAAGGCAGCTGGCGGGTCCTGTATAAGCCTCCTGTGGAGAAGCGTGTAGCTGATCTACAGTGGAGGATTATACATGGAGCAATCGCTACGAACAGACACAGAGCTCACCTTGATCCAAGCGCTGGGGAGGAATGTCCCTTCTGCAGTCAGAGGGAGACCCGGGAGCACCTGGTGGTCCAGTGTCCTCGGCTGGAGGAACTGTTTAGGCAGCTGAAGCGGTGGGTGGAGGCTCTAGGGGAGGTTTTCTCTTTTCCGGAGCACACATTTTACTGCTTGACCAGTAACCTGGAGCAGTTCAGAGCTCAGTGGGGGATCTCAACTTTTAGGTGTGTGTGTGTAAGGCTGTGAGGTAATGTATTATTAATGATGGTTTTATGGGCAATAAGGAAGTGTAATTAATTAAAGTTGGATGAAAAGTCAAAAGTCTTTCTTTCTTTCTTTCTTTCTTTCTTTCTTTCTTTCTTTCTTTCTATCTCTATCTACCCCTCTCTGTCTTTTTCTTTATTTCTTTCACCCCCTTTCTTTCTTTCTTTCTTTCTTTCTTTCTTTCTTTCTTTCTTTCTATCTATCTATCTATCTATCTATCTATCTATCTATCTATCTATCTATCTCCCTCTGTCTTTCTTTCTTTCTACCCCTTTCTCTGTCTTTTTACTTGCTTCTTTCTTTCCTTCTTTGCTTTGTGTCTACCCTTCTCTATCTCTTTCTATCTACCTCTTTCCATCTATCAGTATCATACCCCTCTCTCTGCCCCTTTTTTCTCTCTTTATCTTCTCTCTTTATTTCTACCTCCTTCCTCTGTTTTTTTACTTCCTTATTTCTTTCTCGCCTCTTTCTTCCACCCATAGAGAGCCATTCATCTCTCAGCCTTCAAGTTTTATGTTTTAGCTTTAGCCTTTTTCAACATTTCCTCAACAATTTCTTCAGCTCATTCAGCAATAGCGTTCAGCTGCTTTTAGCATTCACTATATTTGATAGTTTTATTTCATTTTTTATCAAGGAAGTAAATGCATCTCTGCATTTGGCAAGGTTGAACAGACGTGGATGATATTGTGTTTTACCTGCAGTGGAGATCATTATGCTCTAATGACATGATTCCTTCTTTGATCATACAGAAGTTTTTTTGTATTGCAAATTTGTAACATCAAACCTGAAACCTTGAAGTTTTTGACCTGGCACATTTACTGTCTTCTGTCACTACACGCTTGCAGATTAAAGTGCTTTTGTTTGGCACAAACTGAGAATCAAAACTGCTCAATAAAGGCACCAGGTCATTGTACAAAAAGACACCATTTAACTGCACATTCATTCTATATCTGTAAAGTATTACTGTTATTATCAATATTATGAGCTCAATCAGGCCTACATTATCCATTTGAATGTGTCTATGTTCTTGATTATGGACTAAAACAGCATTTGTATCTAACTAATTGTCATGTCAGAAAATACCATCATCCATCTTTTTGATTTAGTTGTTTACAAATGAAATATGAGCTGTATCACATCAAATATTTTTCATTTCATTTAACATTTTCATTTAGTTTTTCATTTAAAGCAGATATCAGCTTCACGGCCGTTTCGGCTAATGCTGCGTTCAAGGCAGGCTTTTGAAACCGTAAGTTACAGCTTCAAGTCACAACTACGACTTTGTAGCGTTCCAGGTAACCCGTAGCTCGTGTTTTTACCATCCTGTTGTCTGTGAAAGTTCCCTATAACGGCCACTCGTAACTTCCGACCCGTGAACTCGTACCAGATCGAACTGGTATGACTTCACAGGAAGGAAAAACACAAAGTACGAGTTTCTTTGAACGCACCATGAGTTAGCAGCCCCCGCCCTTGTCAGGCATCAATTGGTCCTCGTGCTACGTCACCACATTCACGCGCATCCCTTGGCTGCACACACAGCCCTTCATGCCGTTCTCTCTCCTCATTGGATAACACTTGTATCCCACAAGGAAAATTTTCTCCTCGGGTTACAGCAGAGCAGAGTGACGGAGAGACTCGTGTTTAGGCTGAAATACTTCATGTAAGTGATTGCTGATGGAAAATAGGACTATTTAGGACTTATATTAACAAAAACATTCCACTGATATCTGCTTTAATGTACGTAAGAAACTGGCCACTCAACTTATACTCCCAATTATAGATTATTGTGATGTTATATATCAAAGTGATCATACTGTAAATCAGACCTTGCTTCACTTAACATAGCCTACAATAGACTCTGTAGATTTGTCCTTGGATGCCCTCTTCTTACCCATCACTGCACAATGTACACTAGACTCAACTGGCCAACATTGAATATGAGAAGACACATGCACTGGTTACAGCTGATATACAAATGCATTTACTTTAATTACCCATCCTATCTACAGCAGTATCTTACACCATATACAACAAGTTATCATATTAGACATTCATCACAGCCCTTTTTTTCTGTTCCCAATGTCATTAAATCATTTGGTAGAAGAGCTTTTATGTTTAAAGCACCAGCAGATTGGAACAACCTTCCTGCTAATATCAGATTCAGTACCTCTCTTGGTGTCTTCAAGCATGTGTGGCGAGGTGGAGTGGTGAGTAGTTGCCAACAACGCCACCTGGGGAGTTTCGCCCCGGGAAATAGTTACTGTTTTTTTATAAAAATGAAAAAGGTCACGCAGGCTCGAATCACCACAGGGGAGAGTTCAGGTATAAAAAGAATAATAATTTATTGTCACAATATTGTTTCTATAAAACTTCAATAGTTGCCAAAATATTTCACATTCACAAAAGACTGGGCCAAAGAAAGGGGAATGGACAGGGCTGGGCCAGCCACGGCGACCTTAAACCAAACCAAGGGGAAGGAGAAACAAACCAAGAAAAATAATATCACCCGTGACACTGCATACACACGCAATGGAGAAGTGAAGAAGCCACCACCAGGGATTGGGCCGCCGCGCTGGACTACAGCACCTGTCCACAGGGAGAGAGGGAAAAATTAAGATGGCCGCAGTCTAGCTGACCTCCTCACACACACACACCAAGAACAATTAGATATTATTTATAATACAAAACCAACATAATGAAGTCTTCTTAAAATATTCAAATACAAATTAGAGGAGAACAATTAAACAATTATCAAACCCGCCCCCCCACAAAAGAAAAAGGAAAACAAGAAAGAAAATAAATTAATTGTTAAATGTCTCCGAGGTCACTATCGTCGGCAACAACAATCATTTAATCAAAACCATGTAATCGAGCCAAACAAAACAGCAGCAAACATCGTGGTGGCCGATGACCGGAACACACCAGGACGCAGGATAGTGTGCAGAACTAGGAGAGTGGGGGCCGCTGGTTACAGCGCCCCGCTGTAAAGCAAGAGAGAGACAGTGTCACAACTAGTGCAATGATATAAAACTGCAACAGCAGACAATTAGAGCAGCCTACCTCTGAGCTCTACTGCACCCAACACGCGCCCACCAGAACCGCTCGCTCCCTCCGGCTCACCGCCGCTCCGAGCACTTAGTGATATGACGGGGAGACTCGGGCATGCACGCCAGCCCGCTCACCGAACGCGCCGCACAGCAGAGGCAGAGAGGGAGAACAGCGACCAAACACACCTGTCCCAATCACACACACACAGCGTCGCTCCACCAGCTCGCCGTTGCTCCAACACTTAATGATACGACGGGAGGACACAAACAAGCACGCCGGCCAGCTCACCGGACGCACCGCACAGCAGAAGCAGAGAGGGAAAATGTCGACCAACACAGCTGTTTTAATCACCTAACAGTGCCGTCCCCCCATTAACCTGCGCCAGGCTGACAACAGCGCCATGCAGTGACCAGGAGGGAGATGACTCACCCGGTCACATCTACCCCACCTTTCTTGCATCGGCGTCCCGACGATGAACCACCGTGAAACCTCAACTCCAAGGCCTAAAGTGAGCAGACTGAGCGGTAAGTACGGGCTGCTCATTGGTAGCACCATCTACCTGACCGATGGAGCGTGGGAGATGATAGACATTTGAGTGCAGACCAGCTGTTAAACGAGGTGTACGACGTGGAGCCTGCTGACTGGAACAGGGTGGATCCCTGGGAGGGTGCGACGGAGCTGGTACAGAACCTCCCGGCTGTGGAGCAGCGCCGGGGCTGGACCCACCTCCTAGGTGGTCTCTCCGAAGTTGGCGTGAGGAGCCAACCGAGCTTGGCACCACTAGGGTGCGGGGCAATGAGGTTTCTGGAACCAGCAAGTAAAGATCATCAACAGAAGAGTCGCTGTCAGCTTCCAGCACAGCTGGGGGAGGTTGCTCCTCCGGGGGTGGAGTAAGGGGCTCGGGCCTGACGACAGCCTTCAACATGTCACGGTGTACTGTCCGCTCTTGATGCAACGCCTCCACAGGAGCGATAGTGTACACTGCACCCTGACCTGGAGCTTTCACTACTTGATAGACCAAAGAGCTCCAGACATCCTGAATTTTGTGCCGACCTCTGACACCAAGGTCCCGCACATATACCAACTGACCAACCTGAAAAGGCACCTCTCTGACTCTCTGGTCATGCCTCTCCTTTCGGCGGCCTGCAGCAGCCAACAGCCGCTCCTTAGCACCCTCAAATGCTACCTCAAGTCTCGCTTGATGCTCAATGATCCAATCCTGTACCTCGCCTGGGACCGGGTCCTTAACTCGACCAAGAAGGAAATCGATGGGAAGCTGTGGCTCCCGCCCACACATCAGGAAAAAGGGGGACTCGCCAGTAACCTGATGTGGTGTGCTGTTATAACTGAAAAGCAGCTGTGGCAAACAAGAAGCCCAGTCCTGTTTCTGTGAAACTGGCAGGGTGCGAAGAAGATTGTGGAGAGTTCTATTGAACCGTTCGCACTGCCCATTCCCGGCAGGGTGGTATGGAGTGGTGCGGGATTTATTAACACCATACAAGCAGCAAAGTTGTTTGATCAACAGACTCTCAAAGCAACGACCTTGATCTGAGTGGATGCGACTCGGAACCCCGTACCGGTAGAACCATTCATGTAACAAAACACGAGCAACGGTACAAGCCCGCTGATCCCGGGTGGGGACAGCTACAGAAAATTTACTAAAGACATCAGTCATGACAAGAACATTTTCAAAACCACTTCGGGAAGGCTCAAGCAGTGTAAAATCCACAGCCACAATTTCATTTGGCCGGGAGGCCAACAAATGGCCCATAAAGCTATGTGGCACCGAGCCAGAGTCTTTTGCAACTTGACAACGTTCACATTCCTGTACCCATCTCTTTATGTCCAGGAACATTCCTGGCCAATAACAACGACGCCTGACCAATTCGGTGGTCCGTTCAACGCCCTGATGACCATGCTGTTCGTGAAGTTGTTTCAAAGTTTCCTCTTTGAGAACTGCTGGGAGGAGGAGCTGAAGAATCCCCTCTCCACCCTCCGGGAGGAAGATCCGACGATGCAGTACCCCTTCATGGTCAACCAGACGGTCCCACTGACGTAACACAGCCATGACTGATGGAGAAAGCTGACGCCGTTCAACTGCAGAAGGCCGAGTTTGCCTCCTCCAGAAAGACAAGACCTCCTTCAGGAGCGGATCCGCCTCCTGCAAGGAACCAATGTCGACAGTGGACTGGCCTGGGAGGGCCGAAACGATGGACTGGGTCACCGTCGCCCCAGGAGCTGGACGTGACACTTCCTGAAGGACCTTGGGGACTGGCGTACCAGGCAAGAGTTGACCGATGGCGCTGGATACAACCTCGGGCTTCCGGGAGAGCGCGTCTGCATTTTTATTACTGCGACCCGAACGATACTTTATTTCAAAGTCAAAGATGGCAAGCTGCGAAGCCCATCGCTGCTCTGTCGCCCCAAGCTTGGCCGAATTGAGATGACTCAGTGGGTTGTTGTCTGTAAAGACGATGCACTTGTGCCCCATCAGATAGTCACGGAATTTTTCAGACATGGCCCACTTAAGTGCCAAGAACTCTAGTTTCATCGAGCTGTAATTGCTCATATTGCGCTCCGTGGGCCGGAGGCCTCTACTAGCATAAGCCAGTGGTCTTACGCCATTTTCTGTCTCCTGGGAAAGGACAGCTCCCAAACCACTATAACTCGCATCGATCTCCAGGATAAATGGACGCGAGAAATCTGCATAGCTCAACACAGAAGCAGAAACCAGCCTGGACTTAAGGGCCTCAAAGCTCTCCTCGCAGTGGGACGTCCAAGCATCACTAAAGGCCTGCCCTGACCCTCTTCTGGACTTCGTACCGGCAAGAGTCGCCACCAGCTTGTGAAGGGGGGAAGCCAATTTCGCGAAGCCCTCTACAAACCGCCTGTAGTAACTCGCAAAGCCGAGAAACGAGCGCAACTCAGCCACTTGGCGTGGACGTGGCCATTTTGCCACGGCCTCGATTTTAGCAGGGTCGGTGGAAACACCTTGGCTGGAGATAACATGCCCCAAATAATTGACCTGCTGCTGAAAGAACGCACATTTCCCCAGCTTAACTTTCAGGCCTTCTTGTTGGAGCCGGCCCAGAACGGCCTCCAGCCGTTGTAAGTGCTCACTGACGGAGGAAGAGAAGACAATAATGTCGTCTAAGTAAAGAAGCAAAGACTGACCTTGCTGACCCCCGAACATTCTCTGCATCAATCGTTGAAAAGTGCTCGGGGCATTACATAACCCAAAAGGCATTCGATTAAATTCAAAAAGTCCAAACGGTGTACAGAATGCTGTTTTGGGTTTGTCTTCCTCTGCAACTGGAACCTGGTTGTATCCGCTAGCCAGATCTATCGTGGAAAACCAACGAGCACCACAGAGAGAATCCAAACTTTCCTCAATGCGAGGGAGAGGGAACGCATCCTTCCGGGTCTTGGTGTTCAACAAACGATAGTCTACACACAGTCGAAGTTTCCCGTCCTTCTTTCTGACCAAAACAATCGGCGACGCATAAGGACTGCAACTTTCCCTAATGATCTTGGTCTCAAGAAGCTGGTTGATATGAGACTTCACCTCTTCGTACTCAGAGGGTGGGATGCGGCGGTAACGCTGCCGGACTGGCGCATCATCCAGCAGTGGTATGTTATGCGATATGAGATTTGAGCAACCCAAGTCACCATCGTGGGTGGAAAAGACAGAACGGTACCGCTGCAATAATGATCTCACCTCCCTCCGGTCCTCATCAGACAATGTAGCCAAGTCAATAGATGCTAGCTCATCCTGTGCTACACTGGTTGCTCCCTGGGCAGAAACACTGGCGGTGATCGACTTAACCTCAGTCACGCCCGGAGGTAGACTGATTACCTGGGCCCCACAGAGGGAGCCAAGACGAGTCCGAGGGTACAGAAGAACATCTGTCGTCCCCACATTGATCACCGGGATGTAAGCAGTGCCTCGGATGACACGAACAAGACAGGGAGAAGCAAGCAAGCCACATGGCAGACCAGATTCCAAGGGTTCGAAAAGCACAGCCTGATCGCTGGCCTGCTCGGGACAAGTGCTGGCGACAAGCCTAAGGACCCCACCAGGTATTCGTATCGTCCACTCACCCCCGACCCTCACAGTGCCTGTGCACGGGTTTGGCTCGCTGACTGAAGACTGATGGTACTGCTGCAGCGCTTCAAAGATTGGACCTGGAGCGTGCGACACGGGTGGCGAGGCAAACAAGGAAGAACCATGAGTTCCAAAAAGCTCTCTGTAACAATTGCGAATGACGTTCATCCCCAAGATGCCAGGGACGGAAGACACAGTGCCGGGGGGGTCCTTGACGACTAACACCCCACAGCGAGGAATGACCTTTCCACACAATAAAACATTAAGCTCTAAGTAACCAACATAGGGAATTTCTAACCCGTTAGCGGCACGCAGCTGCAGCCAATTGCACGACCGAAGCCGATCCTGGTCCCAAGATGAGAACTGCTGTTGAAAGAAGCTCTCAGTAATGGTGGACACCATAGACCCAGTGTCGACCAAACAAGGGACATGAACACCACCAAACACAACATCAATTTTTGGACATGACGACATCAAACCAGCAACTAACTCTTCCTGTGAGCCCTTGACTTCCCCATCTGAGCGGAGGCCCGCCGACTCAGAGGGTGTCAGTTTTCCGGCTGATGAGCCGAGGAGGTCGCCCTGGTAACCTGAGGGTTTGCACCACCAAAAGAGTTGGCCCGTGCACGAGGGGGTACGATTGGGCCCCGGCACTCCCGTGCGATGTGGCCTGGCTGTTGACACCTTCGACAAATTAAAGGACCATTTCGAAAGAAATTCCCTGGTGGTCGTGGGGTCTGCAGAGCAGCCACAGTCTGCGTGAGCTGGTCAAGTTGGGCCTGTTGACGCTTCAAAAGTTCCATTAAATCACTCATCTCTGACCTGGGAGGGGCAACGGGATGACGTGGGTGGGAGTCGCTTTGCACCCCATACTGGAGACCGTAAGCTGATGGTAACGAATGGCTTCGCCCCCTAAACCCACTTGATTGGCCCTCCCTTTCCCATCTGATAGCCTCAGCGCGTACGTCCAACAATGAAGCGGTCGGCTTGCTACGGACGTACTGTTTAAGCGTTCGACGGAGAGAACTGTCAAGAACATGCTCTACAAATTGGTCACGCAAAAGATCCCCAGCATTAGGAATCCCGTCGGGTGCGCACCGCTCAACCTGCTCCATTAAAGCCAGCAGGCCCAAGGAATACTCCTGCAGAGTCTCCCCCTCCTGTTGTTTCCTAGAGAAGAAGGCCTGCTGCAACGTTACATAAGATTGTGCACAGCCATACAGTTCCCTCAGAATAGCAAAAATCTTAGCTGGATCTCCTCGCTCTGTGCTGGGCCTAAACCGGATCTCCTCTCGGGCTTCCCCATCTAAATGATCAAAAATGAACAGGGCTTTGTCGGCGGCGGAAAGGTGGCGAACCCGCATGCATGCCTCGATCTCCTCCGTCCACTCAGCTATCCCTAAACCTGTCTTCCCATTAAACAAGGGACATTTACGGTCTCTGGGAACCACAACCAACCGCTCCGTGACAGTAGCAGCACTAGATGGGGCATAGCTAGCTGAACCGGAGGGATCTGCAACAGCTCCACCGGGCACGTCCCGGGAAGCAGTGCGCTCCCGCTGTAGCTGCTCATTGTCTGCCTCTAGCTGTGACACTAAATCCCTAAGTCGCTGTACCTCATCCGCCATGATGGCTGTGGAATAGCACCAATACTCACGATACCGAAGCCTGGTTCTTAGGATGGATGCTGCTGTTTTGACTCTGTAACTAGAAACAATAATATCAATGAAAAAGAAAAATAAATCAATCTCACTAGCCAAAAAAAACAAACAAACACAACAAAAAAAAAACACGTCCCTGCCCCTTTAAATGTGGTGATCCTGCCGACAACGCCAAGATGTGGCGAGGTGGAGTGGTGAGTAGTTGCCAACAACGCCACCTGGGGAGTTTCGCCCCAGGAAATAGTTACTGTTTTTTTATAAAAATGAAAAAGGTCACGCAGGCTCGAATCACCACAGGGGAGAGTTCAGGTATAAAAAGAATAATAATTTATTGTCACAATATTGTTTCTATAAAACTTCAATAGTTGCCAAAATATTTCACATTCACAAAAGACTGGGCCAAAGAAAGGGGAATGGACAGGGCTGGGCCAGCCACGGCGACCTTAAACCAAACCAAGGGGAAGGAGAAACAAACCAAGAAAAATAATATCACCCGTGACACTGCATACACACGCAATGGAGAAGTGAAGAAGCCACCACCAGGGATTGGGCCGCCGCGCTGGACTACAGCACCTGTCCACAGGGAGAGAGGGAAAAATTAAGATGGCCGCAGTCTAGCTGACCTCCTCACACACACACACCAAGAACAATTAGATATTATTTATAATACAAAACCAACATAATGAAGTCTTCTTAAAATATTCAAATACAAATTAGAGGAGAACAATTAAACAATTATCAAACCCGCCCCCCCACAAAAGAAAAAGGAAAACAAGAAAGAAAATAAATTAATTGTTAAATGTCTCCGAGGTCACTATCGTCGGCAACAACAATCATTTAATCAAAACCATGTAATCGAGCCAAACAAAACAGCAGCAAACATCGTGGTGGCCGATGACCGGAACACACCAGGACGCAGGATAGTGTGCAGAACTAGGAGAGTGGGGGCCGCTGGTTACAGCGCCCCGCTGTAAAGCAAGAGAGAGACAGTGTCACAACTAGTGCAATGATATAAAACTGCAACAGCAGACAATTAGAGCAGCCTACCTCTGAGCTCTACTGCACCCAACACGCGCCCACCAGAACCGCTCGCTCCCTCCGGCTCACCGCCGCTCCGAGCACTTAGTGATATGACGGGGAGACTCGGGCATGCACGCCAGCCCGCTCACCGAACGCGCCGCACAGCAGAGGCAGAGAGGGAGAACAGCGACCAAACACACCTGTCCCAATCACACACACACAGCGTCGCTCCACCAGCTCGCCGTTGCTCCAACACTTAATGATACGACGGGAGGACACAAACAAGCACGCCGGCCAGCTCACCGGACGCACCGCACAGCAGAAGCAGAGAGGGAAAATGTCGACCAACACAGCTGTTTTAATCACCTAACAGTGCCGTCCCCCCATTTACCTGCGCCAGGCTGACAACAGCGCCATGCAGTGACCAGGGGCCTCATGTATCAATACTTGCGTGGATTTCATACTGAAACATGGCGTACGCCAAAATCCAGAAACTGTCGTACGCACAAAGAAAATCTGATGTATCAAAGTGTGCGTACGCATGGATCCAAGCACTTTTCCTTTGTACATCCCAATCAACGTGGAATTGAGCGCACATGCCGAAGTGGTAATCTCCTCCCTGTCCACGCCCCCATTTAAATATGCAAATCAATGTAAATAAGGCCTGCACCAAAGATTCCCTTCTCTTTACGGTCAGATAACACCATGAAAAACTGTGAGGAACAGCAATTTAACCAAATTTGAGTTGAAGGTGCTCCTCGATAAAGTTGAGCCGTGTAAACATCTTTTTTTTTTTTTTTTTTTTGCCGTCCTCCGGCACCATCACAAAGGGGGTGGGAGAGTGTATGTGTTATATAAAGGTGAATGTGAGGCGGAGGACCGCAGTCATCCCAGATGAAAGCAGACAATGTACTCTAATTAAATTATGTGAAATGGATTTATTTGCCTTCTTTTAACACAGATCGCGTAGTAAATAAATGCAGAAGTGCGCCAGGGAGGCTGATAAAGACACATGTCCAACTTTACGCATGTGTTTATTGACATTAAGTACTTCACACAGTCTGTGTAGTTTAACCAGCAAAAAGAAAGTCACTGACAGCGTGATATTTCGGCAGACATGCTCAATGTGCATCGGGGGGTTACATAGGACAATTAAACAAATACATTTACTTTGCGCGCATACAGTCCCAGCCTGTAATCTGTACCCAACTATGCTGAATGAATGAATCGTGCGCTGAACCAGCCACCCCGCCACAATGTTTGTTAATATGTGATGCATTTACGCATCACATATGATCTGTACATTTATAGTATAAAAATGCTTCCTGTTCACAGTGTGGTCAGCACCTGAATGGAGGCGATGGCTCCCCGACGTGTCGCGCTCTCAGGCCGGTTGCAGCGCACTGCGCTCAGTTCCAAGAGAATTGCCCTCGGAGTCATCATGTGCAAAAAAAAAAAAAAACCTCCGGGACTCGTGTGCACTTCGCACTGCAGCATCTGCAATATCTTAAGACTAAAGCTGATGCTATTTTCTGCACCACTTTGCGCATGCTTTTCTATCCACCTATCTAATTGCAACACGTGGATGGGTTAGTTGTTCATAAATGTGTCTCTGATGTGCACATTACTCTGAGGACTAATTGTTTTCACATTATTAACAGTTTCCCAGCTTCACCTCTAAGTGTCGCCAAAGGAACAACAGCAGTAGAAACGTGCGTACGCCAGCTATGGAGTTGGCGTGGGCCACCGCACTTTTCCACGGTCATTTCACTTTTGATACATCTGAACGTTGGCGTGGAAAATGACGTACGCCACTTTTTTGTGCGTACGCAACATTGATACATGAGGCCCCAGGAGGGAGATGACTCACCCGGTCACATCTACCCCACCTTTCTTGCATCGGCGTCCCGACGATGAACCACCGTGAAACCTCAACTCCAAGGCCTAAAGTGAGCAGACTGAGCGGTAAGTACGGGCTGCTCATTGGTAGCACCATCTACCTGACCGATGGAGCGTGGGAGATGATAGACATTTGAGTGCAGACCAGCTGTTAAACGAGGTGTACGACGTGGAGCCTGCTGACTGGAACAGGGTGGATCCCTGGGAGGGTGCGACGGAGCTGGTACAGAACCTCCCGGCTGTGGAGCAGCGCCGGGGCTGGACCCACCTCCTAGGTGGTCTCTCCGAAGTTGGCGTGAGGAGCCAACCGAGCTTGGCACCACTAGGGTGCGGGGCAATGAGGTTTCTGGAACCAGCAAGTAAAGATCATCAACAGAAGAGTCGCTGTCAGCTTCCAGCACAGCTGGGGGAGGTTGCTCCTCCGGGGGTGGAGTAAGGGGCTCGGGCCTGACGACAGCCTTCAACATGTCACGGTGTACTGTCCGCTCTTGATGCAACGCCTCCACAGGAGCGATAGTGTACACTGCACCCTGACCTGGAGCTTTCACTACTTGATAGACCAAAGAGCTCCAGACATCCTGAATTTTGTGCCGACCTCTGACACCAAGGTCCCGCACATATACCAACTGACCAACCTGAAAAGGCACCTCTCTGACTCTCTGGTCATGCCTCTCCTTTCGGCGGCCTGCAGCAGCCAACAGCCGCTCCTTAGCACCCTCAAATGCTACCTCAAGTCTCGCTTGATGCTCAATGATCCAATCCTGTACCTCGCCTGGGACCGGGTCCTTAACTCGACCAAGAAGGAAATCGATGGGAAGCTGTGGCTCCCGCCCACACATCAGGAAAAAGGGGGACTCGCCAGTAACCTGATGTGGTGTGCTGTTATAACTGAAAAGCAGCTGTGGCAAACAAGAAGCCCAGTCCTGTTTCTGTGAAACTGGCAGGGTGCGAAGAAGATTGTGGAGAGTTCTATTGAACCGTTCGCACTGCCCATTCCCGGCAGGGTGGTATGGAGTGGTGCGGGATTTATTAACACCATACAAGCAGCAAAGTTGTTTGATCAACAGACTCTCAAAGCAACGACCTTGATCTGAGTGGATGCGACTCGGAACCCCGTACCGGTAGAACCATTCATGTAACAAAACACGAGCAACGGTACAAGCCCGCTGATCCCGGGTGGGGACAGCTACAGAAAATTTACTAAAGACATCAGTCATGACAAGAACATTTTCAAAACCACTTCGGGAAGGCTCAAGCAGTGTAAAATCCACAGCCACAATTTCATTTGGCCGGGAGGCCAACAAATGGCCCATAAAGCTATGTGGCACCGAGCCAGAGTCTTTTGCAACTTGACAACGTTCACATTCCTGTACCCATCTCTTTATGTCCAGGAACATTCCTGGCCAATAACAACGACGCCTGACCAATTCGGTGGTCCGTTCAACGCCCTGATGACCATGCTGTTCGTGAAGTTGTTTCAAAGTTTCCTCTTTGAGAACTGCTGGGAGGAGGAGCTGAAGAATCCCCTCTCCACCCTCCGGGAGGAAGATCCGACGATGCAGTACCCCTTCATGGTCAACCAGACGGTCCCACTGACGTAACACAGCCATGACTGATGGAGAAAGCTGACGCCGTTCAACTGCAGAAGGCCGAGTTTGCCTCCTCCAGAAAGACAAGACCTCCTTCAGGAGCGGATCCGCCTCCTGCAAGGAACCAATGTCGACAGTGGACTGGCCTGGGAGGGCCGAAACGATGGACTGGGTCACCGTCGCCCCAGGAGCTGGACGTGACACTTCCTGAAGGACCTTGGGGACTGGCGTACCAGGCAAGAGTTGACCGATGGCGCTGGATACAACCTCGGGCTTCCGGGAGAGCGCGTCTGCATTTTTATTACTGCGACCCGAACGATACTTTATTTCAAAGTCAAAGATGGCAAGCTGCGAAGCCCATCGCTGCTCTGTCGCCCCAAGCTTGGCCGAATTGAGATGACTCAGTGGGTTGTTGTCTGTAAAGACGATGCACTTGTGCCCCATCAGATAGTCACGGAATTTTTCAGACATGGCCCACTTAAGTGCCAAGAACTCTAGTTTCATCGAGCTGTAATTGCTCATATTGCGCTCCGTGGGCCGGAGGCCTCTACTAGCATAAGCCAGTGGTCTTACGCCATTTTCTGTCTCCTGGGAAAGGACAGCTCCCAAACCACTATAACTCGCATCGATCTCCAGGATAAATGGACGCGAGAAATCTGCATAGCTCAACACAGAAGCAGAAACCAGCCTGGACTTAAGGGCCTCAAAGCTCTCCTCGCAGTGGGACGTCCAAGCATCACTAAAGGCCTGCCCTGACCCTCTTCTGGACTTCGTACCGGCAAGAGTCGCCACCAGCTTGTGAAGGGGGGAAGCCAATTTCGCGAAGCCCTCTACAAACCGCCTGTAGTAACTCGCAAAGCCGAGAAACGAGCGCAACTCAGCCACTTGGCGTGGACGTGGCCATTTTGCCACGGCCTCGATTTTAGCAGGGTCGGTGGAAACACCTTGGCTGGAGATAACATGCCCCAAATAATTGACCTGCTGCTGAAAGAACGCACATTTCCCCAGCTTAACTTTCAGGCCTTCTTGTTGGAGCCGGCCCAGAACGGCCTCCAGCCGTTGTAAGTGCTCACTGACGGAGGAAGAGAAGACAATAATGTCGTCTAAGTAAAGAAGCAAAGACTGACCTTGCTGACCCCCGAACATTCTCTGCATCAATCGTTGAAAAGTGCTCGGGGCATTACATAACCCAAAAGGCATTCGATTAAATTCAAAAAGTCCAAACGGTGTACAGAATGCTGTTTTGGGTTTGTCTTCCTCTGCAACTGGAACCTGGTTGTATCCGCTAGCCAGATCTATCGTGGAAAACCAACGAGCACCACAGAGAGAATCCAAACTTTCCTCAATGCGAGGGAGAGGGAACGCATCCTTCCGGGTCTTGGTGTTCAACAAACGATAGTCTACACACAGTCGAAGTTTCCCGTCCTTCTTTCTGACCAAAACAATCGGCGACGCATAAGGACTGCAACTTTCCCTAATGATCTTGGTCTCAAGAAGCTGGTTGATATGAGACTTCACCTCTTCGTACTCAGAGGGTGGGATGCGGCGGTAACGCTGCCGGACTGGCGCATCATCCAGCAGTGGTATGTTATGCGATATGAGATTTGAGCAACCCAAGTCACCATCGTGGGTGGAAAAGACAGAACGGTACCGCTGCAATAATGATCTCACCTCCCTCCGGTCCTCATCAGACAATGTAGCCAAGTCAATAGATGCTAGCTCATCCTGTGCTACACTGGTTGCTCCCTGGGCAGAAACACTGGCGGTGATCGACTTAACCTCAGTCACGCCCGGAGGTAGACTGATTACCTGGGCCCCACAGAGGGAGCCAAGACGAGTCCGAGGGTACAGAAGAACATCTGTCGTCCCCACATTGATCACCGGGATGTAAGCAGTGCCTCGGATGACACGAACAAGACAGGGAGAAGCAAGCAAGCCACATGGCAGACCAGATTCCAAGGGTTCGAAAAGCACAGCCTGATCGCTGGCCTGCTCGGGACAAGTGCTGGCGACAAGCCTAAGGACCCCACCAGGTATTCGTATCGTCCACTCACCCCCGACCCTCACAGTGCCTGTGCACGGGTTTGGCTCGCTGACTGAAGACTGATGGTACTGCTGCAGCGCTTCAAAGATTGGACCTGGAGCGTGCGACACGGGTGGCGAGGCAAACAAGGAAGAACCATGAGTTCCAAAAAGCTCTCTGTAACAATTGCGAATGACGTTCATCCCCAAGATGCCAGGGACGGAAGACACAGTGCCGGGGGGGTCCTTGACGACTAACACCCCACAGCGAGGAATGACCTTTCCACACAATAAAACATTAAGCTCTAAGTAACCAACATAGGGAATTTCTAACCCGTTAGCGGCACGCAGCTGCAGCCAATTGCACGACCGAAGCCGATCCTGGTCCCAAGATGAGAACTGCTGTTGAAAGAAGCTCTCAGTAATGGTGGACACCATAGACCCAGTGTCGACCAAACAAGGGACATGAACACCACCAAACACAACATCAATTTTTGGACATGACGACATCAAACCAGCAACTAACTCTTCCTGTGAGCCCTTGACTTCCCCATCTGAGCGGAGGCCCGCCGACTCAGAGGGTGTCAGTTTTCCGGCTGATGAGCCGAGGAGGTCGCCCTGGTAACCTGAGGGTTTGCACCACCAAAAGAGTTGGCCCGTGCACGAGGGGGTACGATTGGGCCCCGGCACTCCCGTGCGATGTGGCCTGGCTGTTGACACCTTCGACAAATTAAAGGACCATTTCGAAAGAAATTCCCTGGTGGTCGTGGGGTCTGCAGAGCAGCCACAGTCTGCGTGAGCTGGTCAAGTTGGGCCTGTTGACGCTTCAAAAGTTCCATTAAATCACTCATCTCTGACCTGGGAGGGGCAACGGGATGACGTGGGTGGGAGTCGCTTTGCACCCCATACTGGAGACCGTAAGCTGATGGTAACGAATGGCTTCGCCCCCTAAACCCACTTGATTGGCCCTCCCTTTCCCATCTGATAGCCTCAGCGCGTACGTCCAACAATGAAGCGGTCGGCTTGCTACGGACGTACTGTTTAAGCGTTCGACGGAGAGAACTGTCAAGAACATGCTCTACAAATTGGTCACGCAAAAGATCCCCAGCATTAGGAATCCCGTCGGGTGCGCACCGCTCAACCTGCTCCATTAAAGCCAGCAGGCCCAAGGAATACTCCTGCAGAGTCTCCCCCTCCTGTTGTTTCCTAGAGAAGAAGGCCTGCTGCAACGTTACATAAGATTGTGCACAGCCATACAGTTCCCTCAGAATAGCAAAAATCTTAGCTGGATCTCCTCGCTCTGTGCTGGGCCTAAACCGGATCTCCTCTCGGGCTTCCCCATCTAAATGATCAAAAATGAACAGGGCTTTGTCGGCGGCGGAAAGGTGGCGAACCCGCATGCATGCCTCGATCTCCTCCGTCCACTCAGCTATCCCTAAACCTGTCTTCCCATTAAACAAGGGACATTTACGGTCTCTGGGAACCACAACCAACCGCTCCGTGACAGTAGCAGCACTAGATGGGGCATAGCTAGCTGAACCGGAGGGATCTGCAACAGCTCCACCGGGCACGTCCCGGGAAGCAGTGCGCTCCCGCTGTAGCTGCTCATTGTCTGCCTCTAGCTGTGACACTAAATCCCTAAGTCGCTGTACCTCATCCGCCATGATGGCTGTGGAATAGCACCAATACTCACGATACCGAAGCCTGGTTCTTAGGATGGATGCTGCTGTTTTGACTCTGTAACTAGAAACAATAATATCAATGAAAAAGAAAAATAAATCAATCTCACTAGCCAAAAAAAACAAACAAACACAACAAAAAAAAAACACGTCCCTGCCCCTTTAAATGTGGTGATCCTGCCGACAACGCCAAGATGTGGCGAGGTGGAGTGGTGAGTAGTTGCCAACAACGCCACCTGGGGAGTTTCGCCCCAGGAAATAGTTACTGTTTTTTTATAAAAATGAAAAAGGTCACGCAGGCTCGAATCACCACAGGGGAGAGTTCAGGTATAAAAAGAATAATAATTTATTGTCACAATATTGTTTCTATAAAACTTCAATAGTTGCCAAAATATTTCACATTCACAAAAGACTGGGCCAAAGAAAGGGGAATGGACAGGGCTGGGCCAGCCACGGCGACCTTAAACCAAACCAAGGGGAAGGAGAAACAAACCAAGAAAAATAATATCACCCGTGACACTGCATACACACGCAATGGAGAAGTGAAGAAGCCACCACCAGGGATTGGGCCGCCGCGCTGGACTACAGCACCTGTCCACAGGGAGAGAGGGAAAAATTAAGATGGCCGCAGTCTAGCTGACCTCCTCACACACACACACCAAGAACAATTAGATATTATTTATAATACAAAACCAACATAATGAAGTCTTCTTAAAATATTCAAATACAAATTAGAGGAGAACAATTAAACAATTATCAAACCCGCCCCCCCACAAAAGAAAAAGGAAAACAAGAAAGAAAATAAATTAATTGTTAAATGTCTCCGAGGTCACTATCGTCGGCAACAACAATCATTTAATCAAAACCATGTAATCGAGCCAAACAAAACAGCAGCAAACATCGTGGTGGCCGATGACCGGAACACACCAGGACGCAGGATAGTGTGCAGAACTAGGAGAGTGGGGGCCGCTGGTTACAGCGCCCCGCTGTAAAGCAAGAGAGAGACAGTGTCACAACTAGTGCAATGATATAAAACTGCAACAGCAGACAATTAGAGCAGCCTACCTCTGAGCTCTACTGCACCCAACACGCGCCCACCAGAACCGCTCGCTCCCTCCGGCTCACCGCCGCTCCGAGCACTTAGTGATATGACGGGGAGACTCGGGCATGCACGCCAGCCCGCTCACCGAACGCGCCGCACAGCAGAGGCAGAGAGGGAGAACAGCGACCAAACACACCTGTCCCAATCACACACACACAGCGTCGCTCCACCAGCTCGCCGTTGCTCCAACACTTAATGATACGACGGGAGGACACAAACAAGCACGCCGGCCAGCTCACCGGACGCACCGCACAGCAGAAGCAGAGAGGGAAAATGTCGACCAACACAGCTGTTTTAATCACCTAACAGTGCCGTCCCCCCATTAACCTGCGCCAGGCTGACAACAGCGCCATGCAGTGACCAGGAGGGAGATGACTCACCCGGTCACACATGCTCTGTCTTCTCATCTCATGGTGACCTGTTCCTGTTTTCACTGAAGATGCATTTCTGATTTGTTGAACTGATACTAATCATTATATACTGTCATTTTAGTCTCAGTGTTGACCATTGTGGCCTTATTATGGTTGTTTTGTTTTGTCCCAATGTAGTTACAATAACTGTGGTTTGTCCTTTGTTTGTTCTATTGTTTTTGTCTTTTTTTTGTTTGTTTGTTTATTTGTCTGTTTGTTTTTCTATATTGTTGAGAACATGTTTGTCTGATGAATCTATGTTTGTCTATATGTTTGGACCCCCTCGAAAACGAGATGGTACATCTCAAGGGGTTTGATCCACATAAACAAATTTTCAACACAAATAATCAAACATGATGGGTTTTTCAGAAAGGTGTAATGAGTTCAAAGTCAGGGGCCCCAGTATTGCTTAATGTGCATTTGTCATAGAAACAAACAATAATTGAAAATATTTATTTTAAATATCACATAGTAACATCACGTCTGTACATTTGCTTCAGCATTAATACATCTGATAATTTTGGCCGGAGAGAACAACCTCTTCAGGTGTTTAGAGATTTCTTTCATTTTTAGTCCATACATTATTGGATTAAACAGAGGATGATATATCACTATTTGCAAAGTCATTATTAAACGTATAGTTTTTGGAAAATCCGATTCCAGCCGAACTGTGATAACATCAAATGCAGTCAAACAGGAGAAGTTGATTAAAACCAGCAGGTGAGGTAAACAGGTCTGTGCAGCTTTCTTCCTCACTTCTCTGCTGCTTCTATAGGAGATGACCAGTATCCTGGTGTATGTGAACAGGATGAAGAGGACAGGCAGAACTACAACATTCAGCACAATCATCATATCGTATATAATTAGTGCACTCGAAACAACACACTGCAGTTTATAAACAGCGTTGTTACAGAAAACTCCTTTCAGAGTGAAACTGCAGAGTTTTTCATTCGCACTGAGTCCGGTCGACACAGTGACCTGAGAGACCGGCAGGAGCCATGCTAAGATCAGGAAGAAAGTCACTGTGGTTCTTCTCATGATAACTGGATATTGCAGAGGTTTACATATAGACACATACCTATCATAGGCCATGGCTGACAACAGTAAGAACTCTGAGCCACCTAAAGAGTAAAATATATGAAACTGAAAGAGACAAGCTGAATAAGATATGACCTGTTTTTCAGACAAAAAGTCAATCAGCAGCTTTGGGTAGATGACGGTGCTCAGAAAAACAGAGTTCAGTAACAAAGCTGCGATGAAAATGTACATGGGCTCATGCAGGTTCTGGTGAGTCCATATAAGGTACACAATGGTGGAATTACTGCAAATTATAAGAATATATACTGTAAAGATAATCACAAAATATACATATCTGTATCTGTCCACTTCCACATATCCCCCAAGAGTAACATAAGTCACATTAAATTCATCATCCATTAATTGACCTTATTGATAGAAGAGGCAGATAATACAACAGGCAAATTAAAGTATCAATAACAGAAGGTATCAGCCTGTACAATGTAGCCACATGTAAACTGAGAGTATTTCATTCACAGTTACCTGACCCCTCGGAGCATGTTCATCTCCAGTTTTCACACTGAGGAGGTTGAGTATGAGTACGGACTTTTATCAGATCGCTTTACCCTTCATGGCTCGAGCTGTCAACACATGGACAGCCTCATGGAACTCTGGGGGTTTTGCAAAGAGTGGAAAAGAGAGAGCGACCAAGAGAAGATGTTTGAAACTTGTATAATGTGTCAGGAGACCAAAAGGTCTGTGCTGGAAAATGTGGCCTTTGATTATTCAGTAAAAAGTGAGCTTCAATTCTCAGTGTGTAAAGTGCATCAATATATTAGCCTATACATTTAATATAAGTGTTTAATTTATATTCCTGCGACCAGTGTTGGTTAGTAACGCATTATTAGTAACACCGTTACATAACGTCGTTATTTTATTCAGTAACTAATAACGTAACGCGTTGTTTTTTTAAATCCAGTCACTCAGTTCCTGTCACCAAACGCTGCGTTACTCCATTCCTTTTGGTGAGGTTTTACAACGGCACACAGTTCCCTTACGGGGGCGACCGCCATTCCGAAGGACCGCCATTCCGACGGTCTGCCAGTCCGAAAATTCCCGAAGGTCCGTCATTTCGAACTTCCCGAGGGGCCGCCGTTCCGAATGTGTTTTATTTTGAAAATTGACCGGATTCTCTCGTGGTTTGACTTCCTGCCCGGCTTGACACGACGCGCCGCGGGGACAGCGCCCGACCGGCCCCTCCCCCTCCCCCTCCAAAGTTTCACCCAGGTGCGAGTCTGATGCATTACATCCATGGTCTGATGCAGCCGCGGCACTCCTGCTGAAAATAAATGTCCTTGCTCTGTGCTTTGGTTAGGTTTAGGCAATGTAGAAAGGAGTTGGTTAAGTTTAGTAAAAAGGTTAGGTAGAGGCCAATAATATCTCCCCCGGGAGTCGAACCCTGATCCACCGCGTCAAAAGCAGATGCTCTGACCACTACGCTACCACCGCAATTAGGCTTGTTCACTCCGTGCCGTAAACCATTCAAGATTTTTTCAGGTTCGGAATGGCACCCTTTCTTTCAGGTTCGTAATGGCACCCTTTTCCCATAAATAATTAAGGGTCGGCATTCCGACAAATTAAAGTAAACGTTCGGAGTGGCGGCCCTTCGGAATGGCACCCTGGAACCGTTCCCTTAACATTTTAGCGATCAATAAAGTTTTATTGAATTCAAAGAAAGACAGAGCACACTGTGAAAAACAAAGCACTTGGTGCCCTCTAGCGTCCCACACGTAATCAAACACGCTCCATGAAGAGGACTGGACAGGTCAGGTCAGGGCACGGCATGACGGCGAGCTAAGCTAATGTTAGCTAACGCAGCATCCGAGACCGAGAGTCACAGCGAGCACACACAAGCACCTACTCCACCCAAGCAGCAGCGGTTGGAGTTTGACAGATGGACTCAAATTATTAAACGTAAACACAGCTGATTGATCGGGAAAAATTACTGTTCGAGTGAATTTACTTCCGTCATTGAAAGCAGGCTCTTAAATGTAACTCGGTCAAAGTAAGACGTATCTTCAAGATTGTTTTGCAGTTCTGTTAGGTCATGCTGCTGTACATGCTGACATCATGCAGCATGATGATGATGATGGTAAAATTTTACAGATGAAAACACGTTTTTTCATCAGCATCAGTACAGAACTGAAACGACAACAAGAGGGGAATTCAATCAGAATCAGAATCAGAATCAGATTTATTTGCCAAGTATGTACAGACATACAAGGAGTTTGACTCCGGTTTATGCACTCACTTGTACACACATAAGAAGAACAGCAACAAGAACTGAGCAATGGCATAATACAACAGAGAACAATGACACAACATAGATAAGTAAAGCGACAGGTGGATTACGGTGGTCAGTCGGTAGTGCAAATAAACAATCAACCTTTATTTAATGGGAGCATTGGAAAAACGAAATAGGCAAGGTGAAGAGAGCCCGGGCAGGGATTGAACCCACACCTAACGGGTAAGAGTCATGCGCGCTTGCCAGTCACCCAAAGGGACATCCCCTTGGCCAAGTAGCCAGGGCGCATGATTAATTGGAGGCATAGTGACAGGAACCTCAACTGTCACAGTAACAAAAAGTTACTTTCTCAGTAACGCATTACTTTTTGGTTTAAGTAACTGAGTTACTTTTTTATGAAGTAACTAGTAACTGTAACTAGTTAATATTTTTCAGTAACTAGCACAACACTGCCTGCGACTGACCTTCAAATTAATTTTTTCCCCCTGGTATTTCTTTAAGACCGGATAACCAAGCAGTAAGAAAACTTGTTTGAGTTTGAGCTGTTTCCGCTGCTTTTGGTCATATTTACACTTACGTAGACAGTCAAAGAGGTTGTGGACCAAATATTACTGTGGTTTTAAAAGGAGATTTTTCCCTTAAACTCTTGTCTTTAAGGGGATACAATAAGCTCAGAGTGAGCTTAGTTGCCATCTTGGCAGTGGGGACGGCTCTCCATTCCGACACACCTCCATTCCGACACCCCGCTGTTCCGAAACCCCCTCATTCCGAAACACCGCTATTCCGAACGTCCGACGGAAACACCGCTGTCCCCCCCGCAGCTGTCCGTGGTGCTGAACCGCGTGACGTTTGTTTACATTCTGCGCTGTGGCATCTGTGAAACGTGCGCTGCTCAGGGACTGGGCAGATCTGTCCCACTTGCTTTCTCACCCACTCCGTTGTGGGAGATCTCCACAGAGTAAAATAAATACACTTTTTATTCTCTCCCCCGCTGCGCTCGAGTGTGGCTGAACCCGGATTGAACACGGGCGCGAGGCTGCTGCAGCCGCCGCTCCTGCTGACAGCAGACTGAGGGAGAAAAATAAATACATTTTGCTTTGGTTGGGCTTAGGCAATGAAGAAAGGAGTTGGTTAAGTTTAGTAAAAAGACCAGGTAGAGGCTAAACAGGCTAGAAGCATAATGAACGTTATATGTCATTAATATGAAGTATTTTCTTGTTTTGCAGTTAATTACGCACATGATCCGTTTGACCCCAAAAAGGAAAAAATGCGCATTGCGCACTGCACAGCCTCCGGTTCCTTTCTGATTATGTCCGTCTGTCCGTTCGGAGTGGGTCGGTCTCGGAATGGAGGGGCTTCCCCAATAGCCTTTTCGGAATAGCGGGGTCTTTAGAAAAAATAGAAAACCCCGCTATTACGATGAATGGAAGTCTATTTTCGGAAAGGTGGGGTTTCGGAAAGGCGGGGTGTAACCCTTGGCAGTGTCTGACTCCCAACTAATCCAAATATGGTAAAAGAGGAAGGGTCTGTGTGGAACTGACATTGCTGTTCATGCTAAATTTGCGGCTGTGCTCACCCAGCTGTCAGTCAAAGAGGCCCCACCCCCAGTCCTCCACACCTTCAGGTGAGTTCAGTAAACAGTAGGGATGTCAGATATTGGAAATTAGCTGATATCCGATATGCTGATATTGTCCAGCACCTTAATTTCTGATTTACGATAATAACTGATACCGATATGTGGACTAATCTATCTATCTATCTATCTATCTATCTATCTATCTATCTATCTATCTATCTATCTATCTATCTATCTATCTATCTATCTATCTATCTATCTATCTATCTATCTATCTATCTATCTAGGGTGGGAGTGCTGGACAAGGTGAAAGCTCGGCTGTCTAAATGGAAATGGTTGCTCCCTCAGCTGTCCTACAGGGGGAGAGCTCTGATTGTCAACAACCTGGTTGCCTCGTCACTCTGGCACAGACTGACTGTGTTGGTGCCACCATCAGGCCTGGTGGAGGAAGTGCAGCAGCTCCTGGTGGACTTCTTTTGGTCAGGTCAGCATTGGATAAGGGCATCGGCCGTTTACCTCCCTGTGGCAGAGGGAGGGCAGGGGCTGGTGGACATCCTGTCCAGGACAGCAGCTTTCAGGCTCCAGACTGCGTAGAGGCTGCTGTACAGTGGGGGACATGGCTGGGTTTCCACCGCTCTGCTGCTGCTCAGGAAGGCTAGGGGGCTTGGCCTGGACAGGATGCTCTTTCTGCAAGCGGATTTGACTGGACTGGTACCTTTCTACCAGTCCTCCCCATTGAGCTGGCCAGCTCTCCCTGCCCCCCCCTCCCCCCGCCTTCACCAACTCCTGCTAACATTTCCATATTTCGCACATTCTGTGACATAAACTGTAAACTGTCTTGTCTGTAACAACATCTATTGCATGTCTGTCCGTCCTGGGTGAGGGATCCCTCCTCTGTTGCTCACCCTGAGGTTTCTCCGATTTTTCCCTGTTAAAAGGGTTTTCCCTGGAGTTTTTCCTCAGTCGATGTGACTGTCTAAGGACAGAGGATGTTGTTACGATGTCATGTAAAGCCCTTTGAGACAAACTGTTTGTAAAAACGGGCTATACAAATAAAATTGCCTTGCCTTGCCTTGCCTTGCCTTGCCTTGCCTTGCCTTGCCTTGCCTTGCCTATAGGTCAGTGATCAATGCCTGGCAGATCTTAAAGGTCACACTGACCTCAGGCCAGGGATGTGGCTGTTTGAGGAGCCACTGGTTTACAACGACTTCTTCAACAACACCATGGTCTCTTCTTCCACCACACTCAGGACTAAGTTCATCGAGGCCGGAGTCACCAAACTGGGACATCTGGTGGGGGCATCGCTGGACCAGCTTGGCGGCGTCCTGAACATCAGGTCCTCCAGAGTCCTGAGGAACATCATGGACGAGGTCTGGGGGCACTTGTCACCAGCACAGAGGGGCTTTGTCAACAGGATGGCTAGGCAGTGGTCTGATGGTGTGGGCCATGGTTTCCCAGAGCTGGAGGTCAGTCCTGCCGTCCAGGGGTGGAGGGAAGACAGTGGACTCCTCCTTTCCTTCATGGTTCCAGCTCTCGGCACCTTTGCTGCATGTGGGAAGAAGCAGCTGTACCAGGTGTGCGTGAAGGTGCTGACTTTCCGCTCCCTGGCCAACGTCAGGGCGTCGAGGTGGACAGAGGGGTTGCTGTCAGACTTTTCCCCTAAAGGCAGCTGGCGGGTCCTGTATAAGCCTCCTGTGGAGAAGCGTGTAGCTGATCTACAGTGGAGGATTATACATGGAGCAATCGCTACGAACAGACACAGAGCTCACCTTGATCCAAGCGCTGGGGAGGAATGTCCCTTCTGCAGTCAGAGGGAGACCCGGGAGCACCTGGTGGTCCAGTGTCCTCAGCTGGAGGAACTGTTTAGGCAGCTGAAGCGGTGGGTGGAGGCTCTAGGGGAGGTTTTCTCTTTTCCTTTGTTTGTGTTTGGGCCAATACCAGGCCAGGAGAAAAGGGGTTTTGGTTTTAATCAATTTTATCTTTGGGGCAGCCAAACTGGCCATTTGGAGGACGAGGAAGCAGCAGATGTTGGGGCAGGGCGGGACTGGGGTGGTGCAGAGCCTGAAGAGGGTGGTGGCAGCCCGTCTGAGGGTGGAGCACACATTTTACTGCTTGACCAGTAACCTGGAGCAGTTCAGAGCTCAGTGGGGGATCTCAACTTTTAGGTGTGTGTGTGTAAGGCTGTGAGGTAATGTATTATTAATGATGGTTTTATGGGCAATAAGGAAGTGTAATTAATTAAAGTTGGATGAAAAGTCAAAAGTCTTTCTTTCTTTCTTTCTTTCTTTCTTTCTTTCTTTCTTTCTTTCTTTCTTTCTTTCTTTCTTTCTTTCTTTCTTTCTTTCTATCTCTATCTACCCCTCTCTGTCTTTTTCTTTATTTCTTTCACCCCCTTTCTTTCTTTCTTTCTTTCTTTCTTTCTTTCTTTCTATCTATCTATCTATCTATCTATCTATCTATCTATCTATCTATCTATCTATCTATCTATCTATCTATCTATCTATCTATCTATCTATCTATCTATCTATCTATCTATCTATCTATCTATCTATCTATCTATCTATCCCCCTCTGTCTTTCTTTCTTTCTACCCCTTTCTCTGTCTTTTTACTTTCTTCTTTCTTTCCTTCTTTGCTTTGTGTCTACCCTTCTCTATCTCTTTCTATCTACCTCTTTCCATCTATCAGTATCATACCCCTCTCTCTGCCCCTTTTTTCTCTCTTTATCTTCTCTCTTTATTTCTACCTCCTTCCTCTGTTTTTTTACTTCCTTATTTCTTTCTCGCCTCTTTCTTCCACCCATAGAGAGCCATTCATCTCTCAGCCTTCAAGTTTTATGTTTTAGCTTTAGCCTTTTTCAACATTTCCTCAACAATTTCTTCAGCTCATTCAGCAATAGCGTTCAGCTGCTTTTAGCATTCACACGCATTTCCTGCTGGAAATGCTTCTTTTGATAGTTTTATTTCATTTTTTTATCAAGGAAGTAAATGCATCTCTGCATTTGGCAAGGTTGAACAGACGTGGATGATATTGTGTTTTACCCGCAGTGGAGATCATTATGCTCTAATGACATGATTCCTTCTTTGATCATACAGAAGTTTTTTTGTATTGCAAATTTGTAACATCAAACCTGAAACCTTGAAGTCTTTGACCTGGCACATTTACCGTCTTCTGTCACTACACGCTTGCAGATTAAAGTGCTTTTGTTTGGCACAAACTGAGAATCAAAACTGCTCAATAAAGGCACCAGGTCATTGTACAAAAAGACACCATTTAACTGCACATTCATTCTATATCTGTAAAGTATTACTGTTATTATCAATATTATGAGCTCAATCAGGCCTACATTATCCATTTGAATGTGTCTATGTTCTTGATTATGGACTAAAACAGCATTTGTATCTAACTAATTGTCATGTCAGAAAATACCATCATCCATCTTTTTGATTTAGTTGTTTACAAATGAAATATGAGCTGTATCACATCAAATATTTTTCATTTCATTTAACATTTTCATTTAGTTTTTCATTTAATGTACGTAAGAAACTGGCCACTCAACTTATACTCCCAATTATAGATTATTGTGATGTTATATATCAAAGTGATCATACTGTAAATCAGACCTTGCTTCACTTAACATAGCCTACAATAGACTCTGTAGATTTGTCCTTGGATGCCCTCTTCTTACCCATCACTGCACAATGTACACTAGACTCAACTGGCCAACATTGAATATGAGAAGACACATGCACTGGTTACAGCTGATATACAAATGCATTTACTTTAATTACCCATCCTATCTACAGCAGTATCTTACACCATATACAACAAGTTATCATATTAGACATTCATCGCAGCCCTTTTTTTCTGTTCCCAATGTCATTAAATCATTTGGTAGAAGAGCTTTTATGTTTAAAGCACCAGCAGATTGGAACAACCTTCCTGCTAATATCAGATCCAGTTCCTCTCTTGGTGTCTTCAAGCATGCTCTGTCTTCTCATCTCATGGTGACCTGTTCCTGTTTTCACTGAAGATGCATTTCTGATTTGTTGAACTGATACTAATCATTATATACTGTCATTTTAGTCTCAGTGTTGACCATTGTGGCCTTATTATGGTTGTTTTGTTTTGTCCCAATGTAGTTACAATAACTGTGGTTTGTCCTTTGTTTGTTCTATTGTTTTTGTCTTTTTTTTGTTTGTTTGTTTATTTGTCTGTTTGTTTTTCTATATTGTTGAGAACATGTTTGTCTGATGAATCTATGTTTGTCTATATGTTTGGACCCCCTCGAAAACGAGATGGTACATCTCAAGGGGTTTTATCCACATAAACAAATTTTCAACACAAATAATCAAACATGATGGGTTTTTCAGAAAGGTGTAATGAGTTCAAAGTCAGGGGCCCCAGTATTGCTTAATGTGCATTTGTCATAGAAACAAACAATAATTGAAAATATTTATTTTAAATATCACATAGTAACATCACGTCTGTACATTTGCTTCAGCATTAATACATCTGATAATTTTGGCCGGAGAGAACAACCTCTTCAGGTGTTTAGAGATTTCTTTCATTTTTAGTCCATACATTATTGGATTAAACAGAGGATGATATATCACTATTTGCAAAGTCATTATTAAACGTACAGTTTTTGGAAAATCCGATTCCAGCCGAACTGTGATAACATCAAATGCAGTCAAACAGGAGAAGTTGATTAAAACCAGCAGGTGAGGTAAACAGGTCTGTGCAGCTTTCTTCCTCACTTCTCTGCTGCTTCTATAGGAGATGACCAGTATCCTGGTGTATGTGAACAGGATGAAGAGGACAGGCAGAACTACAACATTCAGCACAATCATCATATCGTATATAATTAGTGCACTCGAAACAACACACTGCAGTTTATAAACAGCGTTGTTACAGAAAACTCCTTTCAGAGTGAAACTGCAGAGTTTTTCATTCGCACTGAGTCCGGTCGACACAGTGACCTGAGAGACCGGCAGGAGCCATGCTAAGATCAGGAAGAAAGTCACTGTGGTTCTTCTCATGATAACTGGATATTGCAGAGGTTTACATATAGACACATACCTATCATAGGCCATGGCTGACAACAGTAAGAACTCTGAGCCACCTAAAGAGTAAAATATATGAAACTGAAAGAGACAAGCTGAATAAGATATGACCTGTTTTTCAGACAAAAAGTCAATCAGCAGCTTTGGGTAGATGACGGTGCTCAGAAAAACAGAGTTCAGTAACAAAGCTGCGATGAAAATGTACATGGGCTCATGCAGGTTCTGGTGAGTCCATATAAGGTACACAATGGTGGAATTACTGCAAATTATAAGAATATATACTGTAAAGATAATCACAAAATATACATATCTGTATCTGTCCACTTCCACATATCCCCCAAGAGTAACATAAGTCACATTAAATTCATCATCCATTAATTGACCTTATTGATAGAAGAGGCAGATAATACAACAGGCAAATTAAAGTATCAATAACAGAAGGTATCAGCCTGTACAATGTAGCCACATGTAACCTGAGAGTATTTTCATTCACAGTTACCTGACCCCTCGGAGCATGTTCATCTCCAGTTTTCACACTGAGGAGGTTGAGTATGAGTACGGACTTTTATCAGATCGCTTTACCCTTCATGGCTCAAGCTGTCAACACATGGACAGCCTCATGGAACTCTGGGGGTTTTGCAAAGAGTGGAAAAGAGAGAGCGACCAAGAGAAGATGTTTGAAACTTGTATAATGTTTAAGGAGACCAAAAGGTCAGCACTGGCAAATGTGGCCTTTGATTATTCAGTAAAAAGTAAGGTTCACTTCTCACTGTGTAAAGTGCATCAATATATTAGCCTATACATGTAATGTAAGTTTTTCATTTATATTCCTGTGACACATAATCCCCCCCCCCCCCCCAGTGTTTCTTTAAACCAGGGGTAGGCAACTATATTTGTCGAAGGGCCAGAATTTTTCTCAACAGACACCCCGAGGGCCGGACGGCCTAGATTGAAATTACATTCACCTTTTTGCTTAATAATTTGGCTGTTTATATTTTATATTTTTATTTCTCTTGTACACATCATTTTTATTTATACATATCTTTGGTGTTTTGTATGATATAAAATTAAGAATCTTGACATAGCCCATCATATCATCATTTACATATCATGCTGCTGGAGCTTTACACTGCTGGCTTGTATCCTGAGACATGTGATTTTCAGCCTAAATATGAAAGGAGGCTGACCATCACAGGGCAGGTCCGTTCTCAAGTCATTGGTCCTGACACGTGTGTTTCTCTTCTATAACACATTCTACATCTCGGAGGTGACGTCTTTCACGGGCTTCATTCACCTTTCAAACGAGGCAGAGCTCAGTGGGAAACTTTAGTAGAGACACGGGCCGAAGGACACAACACCGGGGGAGAAGCAGGTCCGTGCAACCGCGTGCAACTGTGTGCCGCGGACATGCACGGAAAAACAACCGCGTTGCATCAAATATGCGCCGCTACGGCTTTTGAGTTGGGAGCGCACCTGACGCACGTCTACATTGAATGGGTTTGAGCGCGCGCCAAAGACGAACGGCCCCCTGATGTACACACGGTTGGACCAAGGCCAAAATCACCCATAGCCTTTACAGACAGACAGGGAAAACCCTGCAGTCTAGCCGGCTCCCCAAACATTCGCGCATGTTACCTGGGCGTTTCCTTATCCCAGTGCAGCGTCTCACAGGCACACACAACAATGCGTTGGGACACGCGTTTCCGTGTCCCTGCGCATTGACTTACAGGCGTCTGTAGGCACAGAGACCGAGAAATACATTACGTAAACTATTAGAACTCAGTCGCGGGCCACATTGGAAGGTTCGGCGGGCCACATTCGGCCCGCGGGCCGCCTGTTGCCGACCCCTGCTTTAAACGGACAACGAGGAGTTTCTTTTTTGGTTCTAAAAGTCTAGTTCTAAGAGTCTCATATTAATGTGGATGAATCTACGTTACTCACACTTGTTAATAGGTCCATTTTCGATAAATATATAGTTTTGTCTTTATAGTTATTTTGTTATTATTATTTAGTGGTCAGCTCGCCCAGCATTTCCTACTTTTGGTTTCGCGGACACTGCCTGGCGAGTCATGAGAATAACCCTGCCGGATCGCTGTTTATGGTCGGAACTACGGCGGTATCTAATCGTCTTTGAACCTCTGACTTTCATTCTTGATTAATGAAAACATTCTTGGCAAATGTTTTCGCTTTGGTCAGTCTTGCACCAGTCCAAGAATTTCACCGTGTGAGCGGAGGCTCATGGGAAATGTAGTGTGAAAACACTACGTTTCCGAAACTCCTTGATGTCCCTTTAAGAGCAGATAACAGCAGTAAGTAACTTGTTTGAGTTTGAGCTGTTTCCGCTGCTTTTGGTCATATTTGCACTTACATGCACGGTCAAAGAGGTCATTGGACCAAATATTACTGTGGTTTTAAAAGGAGATTTTTCCCTTAAATTCTTATCTTTAAGGGTTATCCCCTTAAAGTCAAGAATTTAAGCTCAGAGTGAGCTGCCCACAGTCGCCATCTTGGCAATGTCTGACTCCCAACTTATCCAAATATGGCAAAAGTTCACGCTAAGTTTGCAGTGACCATGTGCTCACCCAGTTGTCAGTCAAAGAGGCCCCACCCCCAGTCCTCCACACCTTTAGTGGTTAATAAAGTGTTAACAGGTGAGTTCAATACTAGGGATGAACAGAAGGGATGTCTGATATTGGAAATTTGCCGATATCCGATACGCCGATGTTGTCCAGCACCTTAATTTCTGATTTCTGATAATAACCGATACCAATATGCGGACGAAACCATCACCCACTGCATACGTTGTGCGTTGCACACACTAATTGACTTGAATGGGGGTGCATTGCTACAACGTGCGCGATGGCGATGATCGGAGGAGATTGGGGAGCGATGCACAAACAGCCAATCATCTGACTCATTGAAACAGCCTATCATATCACATATATCACTACAAGTGACAGGCGAACAGCCAATCATTTAACAACTGTGTATTTTGGTTGTAGTCAGAACACATGGACTATTATCGGTCGGCCAATATTATCGGACATCTCTAATAAACAGAAAGTGAAACATGTTTATTTCTATGGTAAAGTTAAAGAACATTTTAACATGGGAGTCTATGGAGACTGACTCACTGTTGGAGACTCACTCTAGTGGTCAGGAGAGGAACTGCAGCATCTGGTCCTTCAGTGTTTTCAGCCGTGGAGTTTGGTGCTCTGTTAGACACTAAGGTCGGGTTCACACCTAAAGGGCCGTTATCTGATTCCAACCAACCGAGGATGATACGTTGTTAGGTTCACAAAGGCCGAACTCAAAAGGCCCAAAAACTATAGTCATGTAGCCACAAATGCCTTCTTTCCTTTCCTTCCTTCTTTTTGTGGACAATATATACAATTGACTCAGAACTGGTCAGGGCTTCAGCCACAGTTTTAATTTTCAGGCCCATTGATACCTCTATTCCATAGTTTTTGTTTTCCAGGGTTCTGACCAATGAGAGAACAGTTGGTTCGCGTATGCCATTTGTTTACAACTTTGAACAGCTTGGGACTGTTACCATGTGAACACAAACAACCCCCCCAAAAAATGCAAAAATTTGGTCGGTTGAGCTACTAAATCAGAACAAAGCAAACAAGCCACAGGTCTGAATACATCCTAAATTAACAACAAACAGGAAGTGCAATGTCACCATGGATTAAATGAGTCACACTGTTTGTACAACTACAGACTGATTCTCTTTAAACTTTATTTGTTTACTTTTAGGAACACTTAGTATCCTGTTTGCAGTATAGTCATGGATGTACACAAACTGAGGAAAACTCAAAAACCTGATGATTCTCAGGCAAGTTCACTTCCTCTCCCATTGGTTTACTGTGCAACAGTAACAGAAACTGGTGGTTTTGGTAAGGGAGTTGAGTATATGGGTATGTCATCATACTAATGAGTCTGTAATAATGATCATATTTGATGCACAATGCAGACTTCCATTGTCTACTCATATGAATGAAATTACTGAAGATAAATTAAATGAGACAAACAGCTTTTTAATGAAACCTGTCCACAGAATTACATTATACTGGATTTTTACAAAACTGTAGCAAAATTATTTCTTAATGTGTAGTCATCATACACATTTTTTTTTAATATATTTTGATGAAATGTTTTTGTTTTTTTTAAACGAGACATCTCATTTTTCAGTCAAAATAACTAATAAATGGTTTTCTCTGTTGATATATTAGTTCACTTTGTCTTGACAGAACAGTCTCTTGATGTGTTTAGAGATTTCTTTCATTTTCAGTCCGTATATGATCGGATTAAACAGAGGATGATACAAAATCACCTGTAAAGTCATTATTAAACGAGCAGTTTTGGGAAAATCTGATTCCAGTTTAACCACAGTGACATCATATGTAACCAAACAAGAGAAGTTGATGAGAACCAGCAAGTGAGGTAAACAGGTCTGTGCAGCTTTCTTCCTGACCTCACCACAGCTTCTGTAGGTTATTATGAATATCTTTGTGTAGGTGAAACATATGAAAACAACAGGGAATATGGTCACATTCAACAAGACGATCACACCGTACACAGACATGGCTCTTGAACTCACACAGTGAAGTTTGTAAATTGAGTTGTTACAGAAAATGCCTCTCAAATTAAAGTTACAGAGTTTGGCTTTGGCACCGAGTGCAACAGGAGCTGCGATCTGACAAGCTGGTACAACCCAAGCTAAACCCATGAAAACCCTCACTTTGCTTTTTCTCATGATGATGGGATATTGTAGAGGTTTACATATAGAAACATACCTGTCATAGGACATGGCTGCCAACAGTAAGAACTCTGCACCATTTAAGGAATAATATACAAAGCACTGAAAGAGACAAGCTGAATAGGATGTGACTTGTTTATCAGATAAAACGTCAATGAAAAGCTTTGGATAGATATTTGTACTGTAAAGAATGGAGTTCAGTAACAAAGCTGCAATGAATATGTACATGGGCTCATGGAGGGTTTGATGAGTCCATATAAGGAATATGATAGTTGAATTACTGAGGATTATTAGAAAATATACTGAAGACATGATCATAAAATAAAGAAATCTGTATTTGTGCAATTCTACATAACCATCAAGAGTAACAAATGTTACATTAAATGTATCTTCCATTATGATCAACATACAATAAATGTTAATGTTATAAAACACAAACATGAAACAGGCACATGTCAATAAAAATGGTTCAGAAACAAGTCTTTGATAATTACATACAACGTGTATCTTAGTTTACCTTTACCTCCAGAGTTCAAACAGTGAACTGTCCAGCCCTGTGGCTTTGTTTTTATAAAACCACGTCACCATACATTGTTTCATTAAGCTGCCCACCAGGAGCTGCCAGCATGGAAGTAACTTTGTCAGACTGTGGGGGCCGATATCCTGAAGCACCAACGGGGGGAAGGCGTGGACACTCAATATTCTAGGCTAGGGGACCAAAATCTGGGTAGAGGCCCCTCAACATGCTAATATAGTATTTTATGACCCCACATATTCTGTGGAGTTTCCCCCCTCACTAACATTGTCGTACAAGACAATGTTACAAAAGTCCCAAAGAGTTTTTAAAAACAATGTTACTTTTAATCTTTAAAGGGATAGTTCAACATTTTTGAAAATTGGCCCATCGCCATGATCCCCCTAGTAATAGCAGTAGGTTCGTTACCTTTAATTGTTGGTCCAAGCTGCTTTTAGATCGGGGGAGAAGAATACCGAGCGGCGCAGCTACACTACGGAGGCTAATGGAATTTCTTGGTTTTGCTCATCAAACTCAGCAAATACACAACCAAAAAACTCAAAAACGCTGTGGTGGACAAGTTGTGACCTGCACATTTACCACGCTATGAGATAATAGCGGAAAGTTAAGAGAAGTGAAGCAAATACTCGGAACTACTTTCTTCAGTGAACCACTGGTCGGAGGGACACAGTGTGCGCACCTCAGCCAGTGCCGTAGTATACGGACGTATCTGCAGTAAACAGGCGCTTTTGAAATCACTCCGCCGAGCAGCCGTCTAGAGTGTAAAGTCCGACTTTGCCTCTAAAACAACTCCATCTCGCAACTTTCCGCTATTATCTCATAGCGTGGTGAATGTGCAGGTCACAACTTGTCCACCACAGCGTTTTTGAGTTTTTTGGTTGTGTATTTGCTGAGTTTGATGAGCAAAACCAAGAAATTCCATTAGCCTCCGTAGTGTAGCTGCGCCGCTCGGTATTCTTCTCCCCCGATCTAAAAGCAGCTTGGACCAACAATTAAAGGTAACGAACCTACTGCTATTACTAGGGGGATCATGGCGATGGGCCAATTTTCAAAAATGTTGAACTATCCCTTTAAAAGTCACCACTTGTGAGAACAACAGACTGTAAATAAAGATGGACTTTGTTTTTGATGTGACGTCACCCACCAGTTTCTGAGGCTCAGGCTGCATTCAAAACCACATGCTATACTGCTAGTACATACCAATTTGGCCAAAATGTAGTATGCAGTATGCAAACAAAAGCTAAATCTGCAGTTTGCCAAAAATTCCCGGATGCCGTACTCATTCGGAACACTTCTCCAGTAGGTATGCATCCAACCAGTCTACATCGCAAACTGTATCCCACAATGCAATAGGCCCCTAACCGAAGACGGTTAAAAAAGCCCTATATCCTAACCTTGTTATATACCTTAATAAAATACAATTCAATTTAATGCACACAGTTCGGTTCATTGTAAAACATTTATTTATTGATGTAAATGTGGTGATTTCTGTGTAGGCTACGGAGCCCTGAAGCAGCGCTGCTCTTCTGTCCAGTTCACACCTGAAGCTTCCCTTTAATTCAAACAAACTAATGTGACTGCCGCAAATACATAATCAGACAGCACTACATCGTTCCAGTCCAGCTGCTTAAATTTATCCTCAAATGAGGCAACAAGGTTTTGGGGATAATATTAAGAGATCTTTTACCCTCTTGTCTGTATAGAAATCGATGTTTTTCCAATGTTCTAACAATTAATGTCAGATTGTGATCTGACATACCAGTTATCAGATTAAAAGATTTGGTGATTCTTTCAGGTTTGTTACTAAAAATAAGATCTATCTGTGTTTGTGATGATTGTGTAACTCTGGTTGGGCCTTGGATTATTTGAGTGAGATTATACTGATCTGATATACTTTTAAGATTTTTCCTATTTGCTCTTTCAGCCCAGTTTATATTAAAATCACCCAATACAATTAACTCAGTTTTAGTACCAATTTCCTTCAACATAGATTTAAATTTATCATAAAATGTATTATTAGAGTTGGGGGGGCGATACAGGCCAAAAACTGTGAAAGACATTTGAGAGGATAATATAATGGAGACAGCAATACTTTCCATATCTTGTAAAAAATTACGATGTATTTCTACACATTTAAAATGGTCACGTATATACATAAGAACTCCTCCCCCTCTGCCTGATTTCTATCTTTCCTATAAACGTGATACCCAGGTATAGCAAAAGTAGACCTTGGTGAGGATGCAGTTAACCATGATTCAGAAATAAAAAGAAAGTCCAAGTTCGATTCAGTCAGCAGAGTTTCAAGCTGTTCAGTCTTTGACATAATGCTTCTAATGTTCAGGTGTCCACCAAGCAATCCTTTTGGTTTTTTCCTTTTGTCCCACAAGACTTTAGACTGATTAACTGGTTGAAAAGATTCAAATTTCCTTTTAATTGTTGTTATAGTATTTGGATGTTCCTTATGTGTACCAGCGGCACTAGGATTTAATATTGCCTTTAGTGAGGTTGCATCGGAGGTCACAGACTGATTTTCACTTCTAACAGGAGTTTGGGCTACCACAGGGGGCGGGGGGGAGTAGTCAGGAAGGGGGTATGTGATGTAAACAGCCGTCAATCGCGTGCAGCGCTTGTGACAGTATGTGCCGCATGCTGTACAGCATGTTGCAGATTAAAGGCTAACATCCTACTGCCCAATAGGTTTGGATGTACTCCGTCCGGCTTGTAGTGTGAATGGCGATTCCAAAATAAATTGAAATTGTCGATATAGGTGAGATCGGAGTCTCTGCAAGCGTGGTTCAGCCAGGTATTGAGGCTGAGGACTCGGCTGAACCGCTCATCTCCACGAGCCAATGTTGGAATAGGGCCGGATATAAACTTATACACTGGTGTGAACGGCATTGGTCTGTTGGAATGGCATACTGAATCACACACTCAGTAGGCGTATGCAATACACAGTACGAATTAATGCAGTATGTACAGTGGGTACTAGTTTCATTTGGACGTTTCCCTCACGGAAAGTGTGATTCACGCGTTGCGTGAAATTGTAGGTCACACTGTAGCCACTAGGTGGAAGCATCGTACTGAGATGCAGCTCAAAAGATTTTGGGGGTAATTCCACGTTTGACCACAACGTAGCTGCAATGGAGAGTGGTGCTGTTCATAGGCCATAGGTACTTAATTTGCAGCTGTGGTCGAGAGAGCTAGAGAGTGAATGGAGAGAGGGACCGCTACGCCGGTCAATCAGATCAATGTTGTTGTTTTTTTTGTTTCACAGTGGTTACAGTAGCCTACGTTCAACAGGATCAGTGGTTCTCAGCCTTTTGGGGGTCCCCTGCATATTATTATATCCACTCATAGCCCACGATCCGGTCCGTGCCAGCAGCCTGGACCCGATGCTGCTGGACTCACGAGCGGAGCAATAATGCACATCTGTCAGCAGCTGCTCTTGAAGGGACAGATTAGATACTGATTTTGTTAACAGTGACTTTGTTGCATCCAAACATTTAGCATATCTGTCGGCTGCTGTCTCTTATCCGGTACAAAGTGGGAGATGACAGAACTACTTTAATCGAGGGAAAGCTACATTGTTGCGAGTTGACTCCGGCCGGCGTGTGCACATGCACTAAGCCTGTGAATATTCTCGTTTGTCCCGGACTCCCGGTCATAGTTATCTCAAGGAAATTTAAATCGAATGCAACTGGACTTGGTTATTCGTCTAGGAAGACGTTTCACCTCTTAGGCTGAAGCCTCTTGGATTACAAGTTACAGTTGCATTCGATTTAAATTTATTTGATATAAGTGCACACTGTTTCTGCTGTCAATTCGGTCATAGTTCATTTGTAACGTGTTTTCTTCATTCTTCATTAGGCTAATGTTAACACTAGAACCACCCAGATGGTCTCACACAGACGTTTGTGTTTTTCTTACGTAAATGACTCCTACATTAAAACTACAGGTCTCTCAGTCCGTGACTTTTCCATGTGTGATGGTTTCTGAAGCTTACAACTTACACAAATGAAACATTCGATTTCTGGGCATTTATACCTCGGGCCGACAATAGCTTATTGTTTTCTTCAATTATTGTTTTCATCTACAGTATATTTATCATAATATGCCCAATTCGGGAGGGAGAGAGGGGGGAGAGAGTGCCGCGGTCACGTTACATAATGTAACAGTTTCCAGAAAAATACAAAACAGGATATTTATTCATGTTACCCTCTGTTTAGGTAGATAAAGGTCTCAGTCACATTTGAATAAAAATAATGCAATTAGGCTAAATATCATAGGATCTTTTTTTAAAGATAGGCCTATTTTATTTTCAGTTCCATAATTCAGAGATGATTTTCACAAACGAAACAATGAAGCCTACAGTTTTGTCCTCCGGCTTATGAAAAGTGTGAGGAGAGGTAGCTACTGTAAGAACCGGTTTTTCTAAGCTGACTGAACAGCTGTGTGAAGTTCTGTGGGGGGCAGGGCTGTAGCCTACTTGAGTGAAGTATCCACAAGCACACCTATTGATCAGAGATAAATGAAGGTGCTAATGTGTCGCTGATGTGTCTATGGTCCTACAGACCGCTGCATATAAACCACACTGTAGCGATTTTCACCTAGCCTCGCTTTCAATAAAACACACACTAGCATTCTATAGCCTAATTGCAATCAGTGAAATATATGAAATCAATATAAAACACAATTTAAATATGAGAGTTGCTGTTGCTCTAGTTTAATAGCGCTGCAGCTGCATTTGCCGTGCGCCCCTGTCTGTATGTGAACCTGTGTCTGTCTATGTGCGGGCAGAGATCAGAGATGGTGTTTTTTTTAATAACCATGCGTTTCACCAGCTCTCATCTCCGCCAGTCAGCCTCTCAACCTGCCGCCTCTCTCGCGTGCGGGCGCACCGCACGTAAACACACGTGAGACGTGGACACATTTATTTTATTTTTTTTTTCTGTGGGAAACACTGATCAAGCTGTGCGTACGCACAACTCTCCGCAATATTCCATTGATAAATCACACCGGACCCAAGAATGGTGCGGACATAACACACCTCATACCCCCAGAATACCTCAGCACAACCATATGGTCAGCACGTGCATAATTAAGTAGCCATGTGCGCTCTGTGGAGCGGCACAACAAAGTAACAACAAAGACAACGGGCGGAATGATGCTTCGGCGGACCTGCCCTCGCTTTTGAGGTCGGTTGTGAGAAAAATGCCTACTGTCCAGACAACTGTTTTTTTAAAGCACCCCTGCATTACACAAACACACACATAGGCTACGGTATAGCTATATAGCCACACATATAGGCTATATCAGTGATCATAATAATGATGATAAAAGAAAATGCATTGTTCACTAAAACTGCACGTTGGGATTCGATCCCAGACTGAAATAAAATACTTGCTATAGTGAGAGCTGCTCTACTAAGTGAACTATTTCTTGCGTTACTAATGTTAGGCTATTGTGTCTCGAGTGTTTCAGAGTCGGCCGGCTGTAAACCAGCTGACCCCGACTGACTTTTTTTTTTTGCGGTCACATCAGCACGGCTGCATCTTCGGTCGCGGCTGCTGTGGCCATTCATCCAAAACATGGATGAATGAAACCTATATCCACACATCTTGTAGCCTATTTCTATCGAGGGAAAGTTATTTCAGGATATCCTGTTTTATCGCCCAGCCCGAAAGTGACATAGGCTATTGCCCGTTCATTCATGAGAAATCATCCAGCTACACTCTCAGTCAAACAAGGTGGGGAATGAACACTACTGTACAGTAGTTGGCTCATTTTAAAAACACACTGGCAGCATCGCCCGCTGAGTTAATTAACTGCTGTGTAGAAAACCACGCTGTGGTGCGTAATCGCGGTGCAGATGGGTGTGTTTGGAGCTGACAAGAGGATCGATAAAAGAGAGTGAGACGTATAGCTGCCGTCGTTACATTTTTCTCATTGAAAAACTATACTGTATTATTATTATATTGCATTCCCCATTCGTGTTCACTGCTCCGTGCTGCTGTCTTATAGAGGCGATCTGCTGCTCACAGATGCCACCTGGCGGTTGTTTGGGCACATTGCAGCTTCTGGTGAAAACACAATTACTCCTCCACAAAAAATCCGCGTGAGCCTCCCGTGACTCACGCGTGAATCTCGCGTGAAACCGTCCAAATGAAACTAGTACCCACTGTAGCAGTGTTAATTTCGTCAGACGAGACGAGACAAAAAATATTCGTCAACGATGGTTTTTTTCATGACGAAAACGAGACGAAGACGAGACGAAATCAATGCCCTTAAACACTGACTGTGATGAAATTTACACGCATTTTTTGTTGACGAAAAAAGACGAGACAAAATCTACTTAATCAAATAAAAACTTAATAAAATGTCTCTTTCTTTTTTCGTCACAGACTTTTAAATTAGCTACAATCCAAAAAGTGCCTTCACTGGATGCATGTCATGTTTTTATCCTCCTGCGCTGCTGCCAGGGGTGTGTGTGTGTGTGCCTGAGTGAGGAACACACACACACACCGGTGCTGTCTGTGCTATGTGCGGCGAGTAGGCTACAAACTGGTTATGGGGGGCGGGGGGCGCATGGCCATTGCAGGGGGGCTGCGGGCGCTGTAAACCGGCAGCGGAGTCGCTGCGAAGCTCCGAACAACGGAGATCATGTGCGAGCCGGAGCACCTCCCGTTCACATTATTGCATTTGTCAATCGCTGTGTTTTATTTTGAAAATTAACCGGATTCTCTCGTTGTTTCTTTGTGCGACTTCCTGCCCGGCTTGACAGGATCGCACGGGGCTGGTGTGAACGACACAATCGTTAACATCAAAGGGCTCCGCTTCGCGGCTACTCGCGGCGCTTCTGCGGCTGGTGTGTCCCTGGCGTATAGACGCGTCTCCGCGCTGGTCGGTCGCTTCTGCGCTGTGTGTGTGTGTGTGCATCTCTGTTTAGATACTGACAAATAGCCTACATAAACGCACACACAAGCTGGAAAGTTGGCTCATCTGACAGCTGCCTGTCAATATTGGTTTGAGTAGATTAGTTGTGATTAACGTTACTGTCAATCTGCTTTCAAAGACTAAAAAAAGACTATTGACTAAAACTAGACTAAAATACTTTGGATTTTCTTTGACTAAAACTAGACTAAAATGCCAAGACTTTTCGTCGACTAAATGTGACTAAACAAAAAAGAATACAAGCTGACTAAATATGACTAAAACTTATAAGGGCATTTGACACAAGACTAAGACTAAAACTAAATTGAAAAATAGCTGACAAAATTAACACTGGTATGTAGTAGGCAGTATGGTAGTAGGTGGTTTTGAATACAGCCTCAGAGTGAGCTGCATCACAGTCACCATCTTGGCAGTGCCTGACTCCGCCCCCTGACTCCCAACTAATCCAAACAGGGACAAAGAGGAGAGGCCTGTGTGGAACTGATGTTGCAGTTTGTGGTAGGTTTGCAATGAGCAAGTACTCACACGGCTGTCAGTCAAAGAGGCCTCGCCCCCAGTCCGCCACACTTTTGGTTAAGAAAGTGTAACAGGAAATGAACAGTATAGACCAAACCAGTTTCTGTATCAGGTTGTAAACATGTTTATTTCTATGGTAAAGTTAAAAGACATTTAAAATGTGAGTCAATGGAGACTGACTCACTGTTGGAGACTCATTCTAGTGGTCAGGAGAGGAACTGCAACGTTGTGTTCTTTGGTGTTTTCAGCCCTGGAGCTTGGGGCTCAGTGTGAACAGACACAAAATTTACAACAAACAGGGGGTAGAATGTCACCATGGTAATAATTATCATAGGGTGAATATATAAAATGCTGTGCTTAATGCACAATGCAAACTTCCTCTGTTTCTACTCATATGACCGACATTATTGATCATAAAATCAATATAAGACAAATAGGTTTTTCATGAAACCTGATCACTTTACACAGAATTACATTATACTGGATTTCTACAAAACGGCTGGAAAATGATTTCATGTGTAGTCATCATACACATATTTTTAAGATTAAATATTTTAGAAGACTCAGACATCTAATTTCTTCTGGATTATCTGAAATAACTAATAAATGGTTTTCTCTGTTGATAGAGGCTATTAGTTCACTCTGTCTTGACAGAACAGTCTCTTGATGTGTTTAGAGATTTCTTTCATTTTCAGTCCGTATATGATCGGATTAAACAGAGGATGATACAAAATCACCTGTAAAGTCATTATTAAACGGGCAGTTTTGGGAAAATCTGATTCCAGTTTAACCACAGTGACATCATATGTAAACAAACAAGAAAAGATAATCAGAACCAGCAGGTGAGGTAAACAGGTCTGTGCAGCTTTCTTCCTGACCTCACCACAGCTTCTGTAGGTTATTATGAATATCTTTGTGTAGGTGAAACATATGAAAACAACAGGGAATATGGTCACATTCAACAAGACGATCACACCGTACACAGACATGGCTCTTGAACTCACACAGTGAAGTTTGTAAATTGAGTTGTTACAGAAAATGCCTCTCAAAGTAAAGTTACAGAGTTTGACTTTGGCACTGAGTGCAACAGGAATTGCAATCTGACAAGCTGGTACAACCCAAACTAAACCCATGAAAATCCTCACTTTGCTTTTTCTCATGATGATGTGATATTGTAGAGGTTTACATATAGAAACATACCTGTCATAGGACATGACTGCCAACAGTAAGCACTCTGCACAATTTAAGGAATAATATACAAAGCACTGAAAGAGACAAGCTGAATAGGATGTGACTTGTTTATCAGATAAAACGTCAATGAAAAGCTTTGGATAGATATTTGTACTGTAAAGAATGGAGTTCAGTAACAAAGCTGCAATGAATATGTACATGGGCTCATGGAGGGTTTGATGAGTCCATATAAGGAATATGATGGTTGAATTACTTAAGATTATAAGAACATATACTGCAGACATTATCATAAAATAAAGATATCTGTATTTGTCCAATTCTACATAACCACCAAGAGTAACAAATGTTACATTCAATGTATCATCCATTAAGATTAACATACAAGAAATGTTAATATTTAAATTTAAATTTCCCCACTGTGGGACAAATAAAGGAATCTTAAAAAAACACAAACATGAAATAGGCACATGTCAATAAAAATGGTTCAGAAACAAGTCTTTGATAATTACATACAACATGTATCTTAGTTTACCTTTACCTCCTGAGTTCAAACAGTGAACTGTCCAGCCCTGTGGCTTTGTTGTTTTTATAAGGCCACATCACCATACATTGTTTCATTAAGCTGGATGGACTCTCAATATTCTAGGCTTAGGGGACCAAAAGCTGGGTAGAGGCCCCTCAACATGCAAGTGCTAATATAGTATTTTATGACCCCACATATTCTTTCCCCCCTCACTAACATTGTTGTATAAGACAATATTACAAAATTCACAAAGAGTTTTATTCAAAAAAGAAAATTGATTTTGAGCCCACTATGGGTCTTAACATTAGTGTAATAACTCATCTATTCATGGGTTGCAGTGACGTCACGTCGAAGGGACCGCCGCCATATTTGTGTCCGATTTGACAGGTCTCCTCATATGACAGCATGCAAACCCCAGGATGGAAATGACAGTTTCTTGACAAAATGACAGGGTTTCATACATCCTGTCTGGGTTTATATCTCTATAACAACAGACAAACTCTATATTATCCCACTTATTACACAGTTTATTAATTAATTAATTAATTAATTTGAGACGTAATGTTGATCAAAGTCCTTAGTCCGGTCACTTCTCCGCTGTTTGCTCCTCACCCTCCCCCCGGTCGACTCATGTGTAGTTGTTTTCAACGAGCTTTTGATAATCAATCAGTAGATTGATGAATTATCATGTAAATGCTACGTTGTGCGCATTTATGTAGACCTGTCTGTCATAAGAGATTACGATACGGCACTAGTGTCACGGACTTGCGGTGGCACAGACACAGCTGGTCACAGCTGTGACACTGCGCTGGCCCGTCCGCTCTGTCCGCTCTGATCGCAGGTTTGGTTTCCAGCAGCGGTGAGGGAGGCAGAGAGCCTCCACTCTCCCTCTAACAAGCTACAAGTCATTTTTCTAACATCACAATTATTTTGAAGCTGGTAAAAATGAAACACAAGGTAAAAATCCTTGATAGTTCTTCTGCCCTGCTCCGCTGATCAGAGCGGCGTCCCTAGCAACGGCCCGTTTTACTTAGCAACGGTCTGTTATACAGAAATAAAAGACCCTAAATGCAGAATCAGTGAGTAATTAATAAGAAAGTAATCAAAATGCAGAATTCAATATATCCATGTTATTAAAAAAAAAAGTGAATCCCCTCTTTTTGTGAGACTTGTCACAGCCCATGCTGCCACTGATAGACTGCCTGCAGTCAACTATTTATTCCGCCTATAACTTTACGTCTTTTTGGGATGGAGTCCGGGGTTTTTTTGGCGACTGCTATCACAGTCAACAGCACAATATAATCCTGGCATCTTTCAAATAACGTCAATTTTCGGTCTCTTGCTAATTTCCTCCTACTACTCCACTTGTTCTGGTAACGTGACGCTGTGATCTGTGCCCAGATTGCCCTGATTCGGACACAAATATGGCGGCGCAGAAACACAGTGACGTCATGTGAATCTAATGAATCAGACGATGTAGCCCAAACTTTGTGCAAAATTCTATTTTCAAGTAAATCCAGGATTAAAGTGGGGTAGTTTTTTTCGCATTGGATAATGCAGGCGCATGAGTTATGTGTCAGGTTGCTCACGGTTCATCAGCCACTAGCTGCGTTTCCATTACAGATTTTCGCAAAATAAAAGCGATATTTCTGAAACTTCGAAAAAGTGCAATTGCCATTTGCGGGTGTTTCCATTGAAATGTATTTTGCGAATGAGCCGTAATGCGTCTTGCGTTTCTATGGTGACGGCACAGCGATCTCAGCTGCCGACAGCTGTTGCTGTTATTGTTTTTAACAAAGACAAAAACAGCGCTTGATTACTGAAAGGCAAAGCCCGTGTGGCGCTGGCAGCGGCCACAAATAAGGGCGCACTCACACGGGCCAGTTGTACCGTGCTGAAGCCCGAATGCCCTCCTCTCCCCTGTCCCCCGCTGGCCCGCACTCACACCACCTCCAACCCAAGCTGATCAAGCACGGTTGCCTCCGTTGATATAGAGGGATTATTTGTTTACCAACACGGTGGATGTGCGCTTTAACCTGACTGCAGAAAGAACGGAGCCTTTTAAACACCAGCTGTGATGAGGTGCTGTGCTGACAACAATATAGGTGGTTGTGTGTGTCCACACACCCGTACTGGTTTATGTGACTTAAGGTGACATTTCGGCGCAGGAGGGAGTGGGAGTGTGGATGCGAGCCAATCTCCTTCAACCATGCACGGAAAAGGGGAATGATAGGAAAGGTTTTTCTAATTTAATGAGAAACAATGCCCAGGTCAGCAATGCATGACAATAAACATGTGGTTCATTTGTCCCCTCAAGTTCCTACATAAACCAACACAGCGTGGACACACACAACTCCGGTGACGCCGGTGACGTGTAGAAAAGCGAAAAAAGTATTTCCATTACACTTTTGCGATACACGTTTGTATCGATACGTATCAAAAACCACCTCATGAGAGCGTAAAAACCTTTTAGCGATATTTGAGAGTTTTTTCGAAATGTAGGTGTTTCCATTACCAGTTTTTAATTTCGATATTTAGGTTTTGCGCATTTCAAGGGGTAATGGAAACGCACCTACTAATATCAGGATCCGTCATCCGTCAATCAAACGTCTGAGAAAAACGAGGAGACTCGTCCACCACCACCGAAAAAGCTGGGCGGGAGTAGTAGTGTTGACAGACAACCCCATTCAGCCAATCAGCAAGTTGGTGTAGTGGTGGGTTTGCACCAGTTGGTCCCTGATTGGCCAACGTGCTGTGTCAATCACAGCGGTGACGCTGATTGGCTCAGCCTTCTGAGGGTTTCAGGCCAAACGCTTACAACGGGGATGAGGCCAGACTCTCCGTCGAAATGAAATGAACTGCATTTCTGGGAGCGGCTGGTTTACGAGGCTAATGAACATCGGCTACACTCACCAACCTGTCGGTCAAAAGGCCCCACCCCCAATCCTCCACACCTTTAGTGGTTAATAAAGTGTTATAAACAGGAAGTGAAACATTTTTAATTCTACGGTAAAGTTAAAGGGACAACGAGGAGTTTCTATTTGGTTATAAAAAAGTCTCACGTTAATGTTGATGAATCTACGCTACCCACACTTGTTAATGGCTCCATTTTCGATATATATACCATTTTGTCTCTATCGTTATTTTGTTATTATTAGTGGTGGCGGAAATGCTGGGCGAGCCGACCAGCGTTTCCTTACTTTCGGTTTCGTGGCGAGTCATGAGAATAACGCCGCCGAATCTCCGTTAATGGTGGGAACTACGACGGTATGTGATCGTCTTCCAACCTCTGACTTTAATTCTTGATGAATGAAAACATGAGTCTGTCTTGCGCCGGTCAAAGAATTTCACGGTGCGCGGAGGCTCATAAATGTAGTGTGGAAACACTTCGCTTTTCCAAAACTCCTCGTTGTCCCTTTAAAGAACATTTTAACATGGGAGTCCATGGAGACTGACTCACTGTTGGAGACTCACTCTAGTGGTCAGGAGAGGAACTACAACGTGTTTTCAGCCCTGTAGTTTGGTGCTCTATGTTAACAGACACTAAATTTACAACAAACAGGAAGTGGAATGTCACCATGGATTAAATGAGTCACACTGTGGGTACAACCACAGACCCATTGTCTTTAAACGTTTAACGTTACATTTAGGAAAATTGAGTATCCTGAAAGAGTTATTATCACTTTCTGTTTGCAGTATAGTCATAGATGTACACACAACTGTTACTGGATCAGTGTGAAACTGAGGAAAACTCAAAAACCTGATGATTCTTAGGCAAGTTCACTTCCTGTCCCATTGGTTTACTGTGTAACAGTAACAGAAACTGGTGGTTTTTATATGGGAGTTGAGTACTGTATGTGTTGACTGCATCATACTAATAAGTCTGTAATAAAATGCTGACATCTTAATGCACAATGCAAACTCTCTCTGTATTGATCATAAAATCAATATAAGACAAACAACTTTTTAATGAAACCTGATCACTTTACACAGAATTACATTATACTGAATTTTTACAAAACTGTATCAAAATTATTTCTAAATAAATGTGTACTCGTCACAAACTTTTTTTAATGACATATCTTTTAAAAAAAACACTCGGACACATACCCAGCCATCACTGCGTCTCAAGACGTCTTAAGATGTCTCAATAAGCGGAATCAAGACGTCTCAAGACATTTCTGCACATCAAGACGTCTTAAGACATCTTAAGACAAAAGACATGCACCCATGTCTTAAGACATGCAAAGGCAGCACATGGGATGCTCTCAGACAGAATTTTGTGTCTTGAAGACATTGAGTGTCTTGAGACATCTTAAGACATCTTTATATGTCTTAAGACATTCAAATCTTAAGATGGCTTAAGACATTTTTTTTTTTTCCCATCAAGAAATAAAGTGTGACTATGGTGATTATGGGACATTTTGACCCAGTTTACCCTATTTATTTCTGCTAGCCTAAATGAATATAATTTGAGTAAGTGAGACAGGTTATGCAGCCTGACAGACACAGCGCAGGTCACGGGTCAAACTCATTCAGTGAAGCTCGCCTGACAGACGCAACGCAGGGCGACGTGAGCAGTCTGCCGTTGAGCCGTCAAAACGAAGAGGAGGAGCGGGGAGAAGAGGACGTCTGAGTTGCTGGACAGCAGTTTGACGTTTGTTTGGAGACAGCTACTTCTCCTGAGGTTTGTTAACTAATTTTACAACTAAATTTACATGTCGTACTGTTTACTTTTCGCTTATTAGGCTGTGTCCGAAATCACCCCCTAACCACTATATAGTGCACTATATAGTGACCACGCCATTTTGTAGTGGTGTCCGAATGTTTAGTGATTATTAATATTCACTATATAGTGCACTGAATCTATCCCACAATCCACCGCGGAATGTAGTGAGCATCCGATGGTCACTAACCGGAGCAAGATATCCCATCATGCATTGCTAGACGCATTCAAGAAACGAAAAGAAGAAGAAGAAGAAGAAGAAGAAGAAGACGCATTCAAGAGAGAATGGCGGACGGGCGTGAGGAACATCTCTGTTACAAGTGTAAGTATTTTTTCCGTTTAACGTTTGATTCCGAAGTTGAAAATAGTTTGTTAATATGCAATACTATTTAAAAACTTACTGGGGGGCATGACGGGGTTACGCATTAAGCCATTACGGCATCAATCATGAGTAGGACCGAGCTCAGTACTACAGGTAATGCTATTTTTCCAGGTTAAGCTAGCGTAAAAATGGACTACAGCCTATTTTAATTAATAAGTAACGTTAGCGAAATTACACAAGTGTCAGATAAGCACGGGAGAAGATCGTTAATTTGTTTTAATCTCCCAGGGACCGACGACGATGTGGCAGCCCTCATCCGGCTGAGGAAAGCGAACGACCGGCTGTTCTCGGGGAAACGCTTCGCCTCCGCAGCCGGTTGGGAGTGAGTAAACGTAACGGCTTCGTCCGAAATCATCATGAGTTGTGTCATATTCTTGTTAAGTTGTAACGTTATCTTATTAAGATGAAAACTGAACACAACTGTAAAATGACACAGACTTTTGACGAAATTACTGTTTAAATTACTCATGGTTAAATTACTTATCAGCATTTGACACTGACAGCATTAATGATAGGTTAATTGTTGTTGTTTTTCATCCTGTACTTGTTATTGCATTTTGTAGAGCTGTTCTGAAAGAAATGGGGCTGACTGGGGTGGTGACTCCTGCCCGGGCAGCCAAGAAGTGGGAAAATCTTAAAAAGACCTACAAGGTTAGGATGCATCATAATTAACTACAGCTCTATTTTGTGAAAGCATAGACCAGGCATGTCCAAACTATTCCACAAAGGGCCAAGTGGCTGCAGGTTTTTGTTCCAACCACCCAAGAGCACACACTTTTACTGATCAGCTGTCTGAAGACTGAGATCAGCTGATTAAATGAATCAGGTCTGGTGCGCTGCTGCTTGGTTGGAAAGAAAATCTGCAGCCACTCGGTCCTCTGTGGAATAGATTGGACATGCCCGACATAGATGAAAGTACAGTGACTTTTACTTTTGTATATTTTCTTTGCTGTGTTTAGCATTATAAACGAACACTACATTAATTGCATACATCAAATGTGTGTATATTGCAATGTGTGCAGGAGCTGAGGAAGCCACCAACAGGGAGTGGCACTGAATCAGGGGAGGCCACTGCCGGGAACTGGAAGTGGTTCTCCCTGATGGATGAGGCAATAGGCGGGAGGCCTTCTATTCAGCCTCCTTGCCTCATTGCCTCAGCCTGGGGGGAGAACCCTCTAGTCCCGGCATCAGCCTCCCCTGATTCAGTGCCACCAGAGCAGGAAAGTCAGGGTGTGGACCAGGAGTCTGAGCCAGAGTCTGAGCCAGCTCCTCCAAAGCGTCAGCGGCGGGAGGACCCGGTGGTAGAGCTGATGGAGAGGCAGGAGAAGAGGGCAGAGGAAAGGGAGAAAAGGGAGGAGGCCAGGGAGGAGAGACTTTTGAGCCTCCTCGAAAGAATTGTAGAGAAAATGTGAAAGTAATAAATAACAAAAAAGTATGCCCCACTTTGTTATCAATTGAAATACAGGTCTTTATCACACACAGGTGAACACCGACAAGAAATACTATACTACTACTACTACTATGAACATTTCATTATACTCGTTTAAACAGTGAGCATATAAAACACATTAAAGGCTACGTTCTATCACTATCTACTATACTATCTATAACTATCAGCTACTGAAACTATTTACATTAATTGCAACTTGAGAAGATAAGAGGACAGAGGGGGTTGACAGGTGAAGAGAAGAGAATTACATTTGTGAGAGAGAGAGAGAGAATAAATGATCTAAGATTAAATTATTAACATTTTTGATTTGATTTTTGTCTCTTCAATAATCATGATCCTGCAGAGCTGGAGGATTGATATTCGGCGCAGAAACTGCAGCAGCCATGCGACTGCGGAGTCGCTCCCCACACTGCAGCTCTGGGTGAAGCTCAGCACCTCCAGCATCTGGCTCAGGTTGTTCCTCCACTGGCTCAACAATGTCACCATCCCTGAGGCACAGGTTGTGCAAGATTGCACAGCAGGCGATGACCTTGACGGCAAAAGCTGGGTGCACTTCAAGGGCCTTAAAAAAAATAGATCGCCACCTGGTCTTCATGATGCCGAAGGCTCGTTCAATGACTGAACGGGCCTTGGCATGGTGTCGGTTGAATCTGGCCTCTACTGCATTCCTCACTGGCTCCCTGTAGGGTGTGATGAGTGTGATGGGCTGTGACAAGCAGGGGTATCCCCCATCCCCCAGAATGCAGTAGCCTTCAGGTGGGTACAGGCTGTTTACAAAGAGGGGGCTATTTTTAAGAACGCGAGAATCGTGGACCGAACCAGGGTAACCCACAAAAATGTCCAAAAATTGACACTGGTGGTCACACACTGCCTGAAGTTGAATACTGTAGAAAAGCTTCCTGTTAAAGTAGCATTGGGCGTCTGCACTTTTGGGCTTAATTCGAATGTGGCAGCCGTCAATGCTGCCTACCACCTTGGCTAATGCAGCGGATCCTGCCAGACGCTCAAAGCCGGCACCGATGTTGCGAAGCTCATCGTGGGGAGGAAAGGAGATGATTTTGTTTTTGAGCCTGATAACTTTATCAGTTACTCGGTGGATAATGTCATAAACTGTGGAGCGTGGTATGTCGAATGCCCTGGAAACGACGCGGTAAGAGGTTGCACTTGCCAACCAGAAAACAAACACCAGAACCTCAAGGTCATGACCCCAGCCGTGGTCGATGGGGGAGCGGAGGATGTTGATCAGGTTGGTAAGTGTGGGTCTTGAGAGGCGAAAGTCTGGCCGCAGCTCACTTTGGCCGTCAAAGTAGAGGGTCAGCACTGGAACATGGCGGTTCAATACACAGTATTGTGATCTTTGACCATGCTGTAAATAAAGATGAGAACAATGTAGATAATAAATGTAGATGTATGTAAATAATAAATGTAAATGTATGTATATAATAAATGTAAATGTATGTAAATAAATAAATTTAGGTGTATGTATATAATAGATAAATAAATGTAGATGTACTGTATGTGTTAATAATAAATAGTAATAACAAAAATGATAACAGTGTAATGAAATGTGTGACTGGTAGTGTGACAGCCATGGAGGAAAGCTATGTGATGTGTTTCAAAGGAGGTTAAATCGAAAGCAACTGGACTTAGTTATTTGTCTAGGAAGGAATTTCCTAGACAAATAACTAAGTCCAGTTGCTTTCGATTTAACCTCCTTTTAAATACTATGACCTGGACAAATGAGAATATGCACCGGCCTATGTGATGTGAAAACAAAATTATGTAATGTTTAAGTTTCTCCAGGAGAGGGTGTAGTTGTACAGATCTGTATCTAGAATTGGCAGGTCATCTGGCATACCGGTACGTACAATTAGACGACGTCTTCTGAGCCGAGCAAGAGCGAAACGCCTCAGTCTTCTCTGCCGCCTGGCAAGTCTGTTGCTCCTCCTTATCAACAGTAGTTGAATAATTGTTATGATGAACAACGCGAAATTCACGGTGGCTGGCATTTTTTTCTGTTTGAGATGAACGGCAGTTTGTTTTCCTTTGTGTGCGCGAGACGAATTCGTGAGTTGCGGCGGGAAAAAGTTATTAATAAAAACAATACAATGCAGAGACCATGGCGGAGACCCGTTTATTTACATAGGATACATCAACAAGACAGATCAAGGTGCTCGTAATGTAAAGATGTAAGCTTTTGGTGACAACACATATCAAATACAAGGCAGATTTATTAGTTAAGGCAGATTTATTAGTTAAAAGGGACAGACAACATAACTCCTCCACTTGATGTTGTGTTTACATCACGTTTTATTTGTGCGACAGCTGTGACGTAATTAACGGCGCCGAGCAACGAGCGGAGTAGTGTCCGAGCGTGTCCGAGACGTTCCGCCGTTGAGTCCACTATATAGTCCACTATATTGAATTCACTATATAGTGAGTAGGGAGTAGTGAATGAGTGAGTGATTTCGGACACAACCTTAGGCTAACCAACGGCTAACTGCTAACTTAGTTAAGTGAGGGATAACCTGCTCGTTCATTAGGCTACTCGGTTATTGTAATGCTGTTTATGGGTTAAATTAATAATTTAAGACAAATTGTGATTAAAAAGCGATCTTTTTTATCTATATATCTATATATATATATCTCTGAAAGAAAAACTGCATGTAGCGGTTAAACAGCTGTTGCTATGCATCCATAGTAACGGCTGAGTGGCCCCTGGCAACGGTCTGTTATACATAGCAACGGCCCGTTAGAAAGAAATACCAGACCTTACAAAGTGTGTGGAATGCCGTGATTAACAGCTTTTAAACTATCTCTATATAAATTAGCTTTTATGCTTGTAGGTTAATTAGTAAAACGCTATTTTTGCTTTACAGACAGACACACTGCAGGCATGGATGGACTGCAGGTCGCACGTACAGTCACGTGAGCAGAAGGAAGAAGAGGAGCGGGCTATGGTGAAGAGGAAGACCTCTGTGTTGCTGGACAGCAGTTTGATGTGTGTTTGGAGGCTGCTACTTCTCCTGAGGTTTGTTCACTAATTTTAGAACCAAACTTACAGGTCGTACTGTTTCCTGTTTCCTGTTTGCTGCCGTCATGGCAAATATGACTGATGTTGAACTCAAGTGACTGAGCGTTTTTTCATTTTCACCCAGGCAAACACCGCCCTGGATGCCACACTTGTCCTGGGGGTGTCCTACATGAGCCATCTCAACTATCCGAAGGTGTAGCCCACCTACTCCCAGCTTCCTCCAGCACCACATGATTGGGGACCCGTTCACTGGCCCGAAATCAGCCAAATACAGGTCATTATTTTCATACACAATAACAGGTTACTGTTATACAAAACTGATGTATAGTATTATTACAATCTCTTTTGCATTTTTCTCCATTTCAGATTATTTTCAAAGATTTTGGCCTGAACGAGGACTTCTCAGATGACCTGTTCACTTGTTTTTTGTTCCTGTGTTTTGATCTTCTATGTACATGTAATGTATGAATGTGTTCTTCATATAGCCTAGTAATATATAATATTTTTATGTGTGCAAATTATTTTCTAAAATGTAACATAGAATAATAATAGTTAAAATAAAGAAGTTTAAAGTACAATGTTCTGTATTATTCCATTATTCCAGTGTTTCCCTATAGGTTTACAGCTTTTGGAGGGGGGTGGCAGCAGAGGAGGAAAAGGAAGAACACGCACTCAAAGGAATCATGGTGTTAATGCGTTTCCTTTCAGTCAATTTTTACAGTATAATCAATAGAACAATACAAAACGGCGGCGGGGGGTGACAGCGGCGACAACACAGCAGAGCAATCCTGCCTAGGAGCTATCCATGGTTAGGAAGTCTCTTGAAATATCAAACAAAGAGGAGAACTATGGACTGTGGAAGCTTCAATGGCCATAATACAGAAGTTATCATGACGTGAACCATATGTTGCGGTGTAAAAAAAAAAAAAAAAAAAGGTTGATTCGGTGGAAACCCGGCTTAACGGGCGGGGGGGGGGGGGGGGGGGGGGCTGCGGGGGTATACTTTACGGCCCAGTGTTTAGAGATTTCTTTCATTTTCAGTCCGTATATGATCGGATTAAACAGAGGATGATACAAAATCACCTGTAAAGTCATTATTAAATGAGCAGTTTTGGGAAAATCTGATTCAAGATTCAAGATTCAAGATTCATTTATTTGCCATTTTATGTTTAGACATAATTGGAACGTTCTGTGGTGATGTGTGTGTGTTCATTTCTTTTCACATAAATAAATACATACGGGACAGGACAGTGAAAACATAACAAATGCAATGGACAGTTTAAATTATAAAGTGCAGGTGCAGTTTGTGTTCCCAGTTTAACCACAGTGACATCATATGTAAACAAACAAGAAAAGATAATCAGAACCAGCAGGTGAGGTAAACAGGTCTGTGCAGCTTTCTTCCTGACCTCACCACAGCTTCTGTAGGTTATTATGAATTAATTTGATAATCTGATATCTTTGTGTAGGTGAAACATATGAAAACAACAGGGAATATGGTCACATTCAACAAGACGATCACACCGTACACAGACATGGCTCTTGAACTCACACAGTGAAGTTTGTAAATTGAGTTGTTACAGAAAATGCCTCTCAAAGTAAAGTTACAGAGTTTGGCTTTGGCACCGATTGCAACAGGCACTGCAATCTGACAAGCTGGTAAAATCCAAGCTAAACCCATGAAAACCCTCACTGTGCTTTCTCTCATGATAATGGGATATTGTAGAGGTTTACATATAGAAACATACCTGTCATAGGACATGGCTGCCAACAGTAAGCACTTCGCACCATTTAAGGAATAATATACAAAGCACCGAAAGAGACAAGCTGAATAGGATGTGACTTGTTTATCAGATAAAAAGTCAATTAAAAGTTTTGGGTAGATATTTGTACTGTAAAGAATGGAGTTCAGTAACAAAGCTGCAATGAATATGTACATGGGCTCATGGATGGTTTGATGAGTCCATATAAGGAATATGATGGTTGAATTACTACAAATTATTAAAATATAAACTGAGCACATGATCACAAAGTAAAGATATCTGTATGTGTCCAGTTCTACATACCCGCCAATGGTAACAAATGTCACATTCAATTCATCATCCATTGTGATTAGCAATAAATAAATAGTACTACACACAAACAGAGGCAGGTTATGTAACAGGCGTACATGATGAAAAAATATTACGAATCAAGTCTCTGGCGATACACACAAGATTGGATTGTTTAGTTTACAGATACCTGCATGTAATGGGTGTTCATCTGACAGTGAACCATTCAGCTCGCTAGATTTTGTTTTATCAGACTGTTTCACCCTCCATGGATTTAATTACTGTAAGATCTTTATCAGAGGCCGCTAGCATGCAAACATGAAACATGAAACATGAAACATGTAGGTTAACCTACACAAGCGCATCAATGGGGGAGAATGGGTGGGTTCTCAATTTTGGCGAGTGCCCAAAGATGGAAAGAGGCCAGTTTGATTTGTTCACCAAACATATTCTGCTGGCACAAAGAATTAAGTTTTCCATATTTTACTGCCCCTTTCATCAACAGGACATCAAGTTTGTGGACATTGTCAAAATGGGTAAAGGACTTCCAGTGACTTCTATTCCTTTTTTCATTGTGCCTTTTTATTGTTTTTTGTCAATACTACAGAAGCGTATTGCATTCACTTGAAAAAAAACAAAAAAAACCCTTTTTTTTCTGAGTAATTTTTTTTTGTTTTTTTTTTTGCATAATTTGCTTCTTTTTTTTTTTTTTTTTTTTTTTACTCATTTTTTCCCTGTTTTTCTGAGTAATTTTTTTCTGTTTTTCTTGGTAATTCTTTTTTTCAGGGTAATTTTTTTCTGACATAGCTATTGAGATTTTTTTTCAGACTCCACTTCATCACAGATCTAGGCTATTTTATCTTAGATCCATGAGTAGGCTACATCCATGGATATGCTCCATATAAAATACAGTCGAGCTATCACCCGCATTGTACTGTAGATTTCCAAAGGAAAACCCCACTCATTTTTCTTATTTTCACTGTGTTCCCAGTAAATTCAGATTTATATTGAAATGAAACTCCCTGTTATTACAGAACACCACCTCAGAGAGTGTCACTCAGAAAATATCACAGCACCTTTATTTTGAAATCAGAAGGAGGGGTAACCCAGGTAACCTAGGTAACCCGCCGTCAGTCAACGCCAGGCGGGATGAAGAGAGGATGTCCGAAGTGTCCACAGTCTGCAGTCTGTAACCTAACGTTACTTAAATTATGGGCTAGTTCGTGGGAAAGATAATCCGTGGACCGCTCCCCCGCTCCCCCGCAGGGAGAAGCAGCCGTAAGTTACCGCTAACGGACGGACATGGAGCCTCATCGGCTGAAGGAAGGAGCAGGAGAGACGGAGAACCTCGGCGGTGAGTGAGGACGTGCTCCCTCTCCATGGTGCTGGTCAACGTGAGTAAATTATATTTATATCCTCAAACTTAGTTTTAACAACCCGCGTGTGTTAGTAGTTAGTGTTAGAGCAGCATCGCCGCCCAAGCAGCAGCTAATTGCAGACCGGGGGATTCTCAAGGCGGGATGTATGTTTACAACCAGAAAGAAGGAAAACCAGCACGTAATTTGAATGAGAACAGTAGTAACGAACGAGAGTTTAGCTATATATCTTATTTTTCACGCCCTATCACAGTTTAGACAAATTTGAAATGATTGAAGAAACATTATTATTTCTGTGTGTGTTTTGTGTTGCTATGTGTTGTATTTATTCAGTTTGGGGGAATCACAGTGTCTAGAAAGCATCAGTGGCTCAGCTGACAGGGACAGCTAACAGCAGCTAAGCTAACAGCAGCAGCTAAGCTAACGGCGGTAGCTAAGCTAACGGCAGTAGCTAAACTAACAGCAGCAGCTAAGCTAACGGTGGTAGCAAAGCTAACGGCGGTAGCTAAGCTAACGGCAGTAGCTAAGCTAACGGCAGTAGCTAAACTAACAGCAGCAGCTAAGCTGGTAGCAAAGCTAACGGTGGTAGCTAAGCTAATGATGGTAGCTAAGCTAACGGCAGTAGGCCGGTGCATATTCTCATTTGCCCAGGTCATAGTATTTCAAAGGAGGTTAAATCGAAAGCAACTGGCAGTAGCAAAGTTAACATCAGGACGTCAGCTGTTAAAACCCTCCCGTTGTCGGACACGACATGAAACTACTCCAGTTAGCTCAGTCATGTTGTAACTCAGATATCCGCTGGAGAAAATATTTTTTCACCGTTTATTTTACCGTTTATTGAGTCACTGAGTTATTAAAGTTAAACAGGTAGCTAACCGTTAGCCAGGCTAATCTATGATAACCATGACTAATTACAAAAATGTGCACACAGAAATAGTAGCCTAATGTTTGTCCAATCATTGGTTTTATAAACTTTACAAACAAAGCAGATAGCCTAAGTCTAAACAGCGATATAGTGACATGAAAAATTAGATAGTGAAACTCTCGTCCGTCATTATTGTTCTCATGCTGGTTTTCCACCCAGAAGTAGTAACAACAAGGCGATTCGTTCCATTGAAAGAGAAAAAAAGAAAAGGGAAAGAGAAGATGAAGATGGAGGAAGAGCTCATAATTGCAGTCCCCGTTTTCCCAGAGCTCTATGATGTCTCTTTATTCGTATTTTTAATACATGAATGATAGTATGGTCATCGTCGTAAAGTTTACAAGTGGTCAGTCTAGATGGACACTAGATCTGCAGCGCAATGTCAGCAACCACAGCGTCCGTACCTCAGGCGCCAGTGACGCTTTTGTAAAATCACCATCCTCTTTAGCTCCAATTTCTGAGCTAACGAGCCAACACAGACTCCGTCGACCCGTCTCGTCGCTTCTCGTTGTCGAGTCTCTGGCGCGTCCGGTTCGATCCGGTCTGGTCTGCCATGGAGAAGTAGCAGCTCAGCTCAGCTCAGAAGACGCATCATAACCATTGGTTTTATTTCTACCTCGGTAAGGCTGGTGAGTAAACAGCTCTCAGTGCTAACGGCGGCTAACGGTGGTGAGTAGTCAGGGCAGATTCAGATTCAGTCTTTATTGTCCAGCAGGGGAAATGTGTTTTCACAGTCCGTAAACATTAAAGGTTGAATATGGAAAATGTTTATTAAAAGCTATCTTTTCAAAGATATTAATACATCCATGGGACGTTTAGAGGGGTGCACAATACAAGTATTGCTTCTCCATAAAAAATTATATTTAGTCTGAATTAAATAATTTAACTCATTGAGTGCCAACCACGTAATTTCTCGTTTTTCGTTCCCATGCGTTGAGTGCCAAAAACGAAATTTTTCGTTTTTTGCTTTTTTTTTAAATTATGAAACTAGACACTTTAATACACATTATATGTACATTTGGGGACTCTACGACGAGGAGAACTGAAATAGATGACGATCAAAGTCTCATGACAGCTCATGATCTGGAAGTTTTTATCATAACTCGGCTTCTGCAAACGGAGTTCTGCATGCAGATGCAGCGCAGCTGCAGCGCAGCTGCTCTGCTCTCACCCGCGCTGCTGCTCCAGCTGCTCGAGCTGCTCGGAGCAGAAACAGGAAGCTCTCAGCCGACAGTCCCGCCTGGTCTTCATCTGGAGCAACACCGTGTCCTCCCCAAAGTCCTCCCGCGGTAAAATCTGATGGTCTCTGGGCCAAAGCAGACCGGCATCACCGACCCGTACCACAGACGGGCCGCGACCACCGGCGGGACCGGTGTTCGCGAGCCGCTGTGGCCGACTGACCCTCACGTTCCGCGGGGAGAAGCTGTGACACGGCACGGTGCGTCTGTGTTATTGTTGTTTAGTGGCGCCCCCCCCCGCCCCCGATGGTGGTTTTGTGAATAGAACAACAATTGTTGTATATATTTATCTTATACGAGCCCTTTGATCCAGAAATGCGAGTGTCAGAAGAGCGACAGACACAAACAGAGCACCTTTCATAAAAGACGCTCTATCTCCTTTTCTAGAAAAAAAGGAGGGATTTTGGTGAAACCCAGCCATGTTTAGCTTGACTTTTCTCAGGAACAGAGGCACGTAGAAACAAACGGTTTGTGGTCATTTGAAGCATAAAGTTAAACCTTTCAATTGAGATACAGTATGTGTTGGTGGCAATAATAATGAATACACTATGGCTCTACATAAAAAGTCAAAAATGGTCTAAATTGCCGGTACACTTGACTAAAACTTTGGAAAGGAGCGCGGCACTCAATGAGTTAAGAAATTTTGACGGGTTTGACATTGACTTCCTGTTTACATCGTACCAGCTAGCCACGTTCAGGGTCACTTGTGTCGGGTGCATTTGTTTTTAATGAAGCCTTATATAATGAATCAGTGGATTGTTCGATTATCATCTACATGTTACATGTGTGTGTTTGTGTAGTCTTATCTGTCATAAACAAGAGATTACAGTATGTGATATACTTAGTATGTGTTTTACTTTGCAACGGTCTGCCAACCGACTGCTGGAATTATTTTTTTGTTGTTGGTGTTCCTATCTCTGATCAATAGATGGTGGTATTCCAGTGTAATTCTCCATATTCAACCTTAAATACAGATAATTTGAACATACATGTGAACAAACTGTAAACAAAGCACAGCCTGACACAATACAAACATTCACACAAATCTGACACCTTCTGCTGAGGTTGTTAAGAGTGTTTATGATAGATGAGATGAAACTGTGTCTGATGCCGGCAGTGAGAGCACAATGGATATTTCTGCTTACATCTCATTTCAGTACTACTGCAATCTGCCTCTTACCTGTGTATCCCACTCTCAGGGACAGCAGGTTATTGTCTCCGGTTATATTTTACCATCATTTCCGTGGGCTCAGCTGTATGGATTTGTTCATGTGTCGCGGCGGGCTCAGCTTCCACCATCCTATTCATTCAAGTTCATGTTTATTGTCTGATTTTGATTTATAATTTCATCATTCATTATCATTATCAGGAAGGGGCTTGTGTAAGGTGAAGACCTTACTTCATTAGAGAGAAACCCAACAGTTCCCACAAGGAGTAAGTTTAGCAGAAGTGCAGCAGTAAGTATGTTACATGAGTTGAGCAGCTTTTTTTTTCGGGACAGTGACCAGAGTAGAGTAATAAGTCAGTTACAGTGTATGAAACAGTGTTAATGTCTGAACTCTGATCAGTGTTGCCAACTTGACTCTGATGGCTGTTTGTCAGTAAGTATGCTATATGTCCCGTAGACCCAAGTTCTCCTGGCTTCCCTGCACTTCAGCTGTAGTCCTTTGAGCTAGAAAGATGAACACCTCTGAGGTAGGAGAAATCTGGATTTTCTATCTACCGGTATACTGGACATTTGATGTGTTCACTGTCTGTTCAAGAAGAGTAATTTTTAAGCTTATTCAACAGGAAGAAGAGAGGTGAAGATGTCCAGAGTGATGTTCAGCACAGCAGAGACACAGGCAGCACAAAATCCTGGGACTAACAGACGTCATCACTGCTTCCGTCATGATCAGGTATGTGTTTTTTGTTGTTGTTTTTTTAAAAGACAAAACTCTTTCTTTATTAACTCATTGAGTGCCAACCACGTAATTTCTCGTTTTTCGTTCCCATGCGTTGAGTGCCAAGAACGAGATTTTACGTTTTTTGCTTTTTTTTTTAATTATGAAAATAGACACTTTAATACACATTATATGTAAAATTGGGGACTCTACGACGAGGAGAACTGAAATAGATGACGATCAAAGTCTCATGACAGCTCATGATCTGGAAGTTTTTATCATAACTTATCATAACTAAGCTTTTTCAAACGGAGTTCTGCATGTGGATGCAGCAGCTGCTCTGCTCTCACCCGCGCTGCTCCAGCAGCTCGGAGCTGAAACAGGAAGCTCTCAGCCGACAGTCCCGCCCGGTCTTCATCTCCAGCAACACCGTGTCCTCCCCAAAGTCCTCCTGCGGTAAAATCTGATGGTCTCTGGGCCAAAGCAGACCGGCATCACCGACCCGAACCACAGAAGGACCGCGACCACCGGTGGGACCGGTCTTCCCGAGCCGCTGTGGCCGACAGACCCTCACGTTCCGCGGGGAGAAGCTGTGACACGGCACGGTGCGTCTGTGTTATTGTTGTTTAATGGTGCCCCCCTCGCCCCCGCTGGTGGTTTTGTGAATAGAACAACAATTGTTGTGTATATTTATCTTACACGAGCCCTTTGATCCAGAAATGCGAGTGTCAGAAGAGCGACAGGCACAAACAGAGCACCTTTCATAAAAGACGCTCTATCTCCTTTTCTAGAAAAAAAGGAGGGATTTTGGTGAAACCCAGCCATGTTTAGCTTGACTTTTCTCAGGAACAGAGGCACGTAGAAACAAATGGTTTGTGGCCATTTGAAGCATAAAGTTACACCTTTCAAATGAGCCACAGTATGTGTTGGTGGCAATAATATAAAATACACTATGGCTCTACATAAAAAGTCAAAAATGGTCTAAATTGCCGGTACACTTGACTAAAACTTTGGAAAGGAGCGCGGCACTCAATGAGTTAAGGACCCCGCTGTGGCGGCCAGGTAAGCCAATTTTGTCTGCCTCCTTTTATATCGGCAAAAGCAGACTAAATATCAGAAACACCTCTCTGTACAAAGTAATGCAGCTCAACAGCTCCACAATAATAACTCTGGTGAGTCATCACCTCTCTGACACAGTTTAATAACCCTCATGAAGGAGAATTCATTACAAGGCTGCAGTGTAAGACTCTGAGAGCCAGATAGCAATTAAGTTCAGTTGCTGTCAGAATCAGGTTATGTTACAGTTGCTCCCTAATGAATGTAAAGATGACAACAAAGAATAATACAATTATTACATTAATATGTATCACAAGATGAATAGTAAAGTAAAGAATAGCAATATGTAATGATATACAGTATGTATGTGATGGTTGAATTGTGAATAATTTTATCATCAGTTTTATTTTATTATCATCATAAAGACATGTTACCATTTCCCCTTCTTTAAAAATGCAGCACATTTGCTCAGACATTGAAACCAGCTGACTTTGGAGAAAATGTTTACACAGTATTTTTTATACTACTGAAATGTCTATAGTCTAACAGACTAACTAAATAACAGTAATGAGGCTGCTCACCTACTGTAGTGTCTTGTCTCCAGTCACTCGAGAATCTGTTTCTGCTCTGTCTTAACACAGTTAAAGGGGAACTATGTAAGTCCAGTCGCTTTTCCCTTTGTGTTGCTTCCTCTCCTCTCCTCCATGTGCATCTGTTTCCAACGAAGCCGGTGAGAAATCAATCCATGGGGCGGTGGATAACGTTATTTATCATCTACCATGTTACCATGTGTATATTTGTGTAGTCTTATCAGTCATAAACAAGAGATTACAAGGTTGGTTTTCAGCCAAGAGACACTAGGTGGAAGGCAGAGAGCCTCCATTCTCCCTTATAAAAAGTTACCTGTCATTTATTAAAACATCACAATTACTCCAAAGCTGTCAAATTAAAATAAAAATGTAGCATAGTTAAGCTAAAAAACCTGAATAGTTCCTCTTCATCACAGTGATACGCTGCCTACTGTATGTAAACCTAGACTAGCTCTGCTGTAGCACTCATAGAGCTCTGCTGCTTTTAGCAACTTTCACAAATTCATTGTTGTTTACTTGTTGTTTAGATTGGCAGGTTACTTTGACTTACAGTTCATGCTGTTCTCTCTCCTTCTCCCTCTCTCTCTTTGTGTCTGTGTGGACCAGCAGATGAACTACTTCACACTTAAGTGTGTTGTTATTGTAACCTCAGTTTAGACGATTGAGATGATTACCACCACTTATCAGCATATCTTTTTGTCTTTCCTTTGCCACACACAACACTGCTCACTAACCGGAGGTGCTCTACACTGTGGCCCTCTGTGTACACTGTGATAGGCTGTTACTGGTGTTATGTCACCAACAGATGGCACTGTGGGCAGGACGCTGCTCCAGACTACAGATGCATCAGAGCCAAAGTAGTGCATTTCTAAACCATTTCATCTGAATGATTGTGTTTATCAGGGGCCGGTTGAGTTGACCACTACTTAAATGCTCCATTTCATTTCTCAGTATTTTTACACAAAATACATACACTATAATATACTTTTTTTGTGCTTGTTGAGAGAGAAGAAAATAAATAACGCCTGTGTTTTTCTAATGTAGCTGAATTCATCATATTTTCCTGTTTCTGTTGTTACATGTAGAGAACCAGAGTGGACTTGCTTCTTAAATAGACAATAGTTTCACCAGAAGTCATGACCAAGGTGGTGTGCTACTGATAAAATAACAAGAATAGATATGTTCTTAGTATTGTCTGACACAATGAGCAAAACTTGAGTTCAGCCAAAATTCATCTAACTATACCGGAGCACAGAGGACAGGAGGTGCAATGCCTGTTTTTGGTTCCTGCTGCTTTGTTGTTTCTTTGTATTCATGGTTCACAGTTGGGAACAGAGATTCTTTCTTTAATGTTTTCACAAACATGATGTCCTCTTAGTTTGAACTGGAAAAAAAAAACAGTCCTTTTAGCGGTGTTGTTTTTAAAGTTATTTTACTTGCCTCTCTTTCTTTTTTTTAGTAGTAAGAGGAAGCAGGGACAGATAGGGAGGGGATGACATGCAGCAAAGGGCTACAGGTTGGACATGAACTCAGACCTCTGATGTAAGAACTAAGTCTACATGGTACCACATGAAACACCCGATCATCCCAGTCTACATAGAGTAGGCACAATGTGCACTTAGTTACTCAACAGAATACATTTACATAGTTCAGGAAATGATAAAAAAAAAAAAAAAACTTGTATTAAACATCTATTAGGAGTCAGACATCATTTGACATCTCTTCACTTTGTCATAGCAGAAATGTTTGTAAATAAGTGAATCATTAAAGATATACATTAGTTCACTTTGGCTTGACACAACAACCTTTTGAGGTGTTTGGAAATTTCTTTCATCTTCAGTCCATATATGATTGGATTACACAGAGGATTATACATTATTATTTGCAAAGTCATTACAAAACGGGCAGTTTTTGAAAAATCCGATTCCAGTCTAATTATAATCATATCATAGGTTAGCAAACAAGAATAGTTGACTAACACAATCAGATGAGGTAAACAGGTCTGTGCAGCTTTTTTCCTGACTTCTCCACAACTTCTGTAGGAGATTATAAGAATCTTTGTGTAGGTAAAAAGGATGAAGAGCATCGGTAGAAGTGCAACATTAAATAGAACAATTAGACCATAAATAGATAGTGCTCTTGAATTCACACAGTAAAGATGGTTGGTTGAATTGTTGCAAAAAATTCCTTTCAAAGTAAAAGTACAGAGTTTGTTATTAATATATTTTTGTACGATCGGAACTGCAACATGGCAAGCAGGAAGAATCCAGGCTAAAACCAGCAAAGCACTGACAGTTGTGTTTCTCATGATAGTTGCATATTGCAGAGGTTTACATATAGACACATACCTGTCATAGGCCATGGCTGTCAACAGTAAGAACTCTGAACAGCTTGAAGAGTAAAACATAAAAACCTGAAAGAGACATGCTGAATATGATATGACTTGCCTTTCAGATAAAAAGTCAATCAGCAGCTTTGGGTAGATGTTGGTGCTAAAAACAACAGAGTTCACTAACAAAGCTGCGATGAAAATGTACATGGGCTCATGGAGGTTTTTATGAATGATGATAAGACACACAATGGTGGCATTACAACAGATTATCAGAATGTAAGATGTAAACATGATCATAAAATAAAGATACCTGTATTTGTCCACTTCCACATGGCCACCAAGAATTATATAGGTTACATTCAATTCAGCCTCCATTAATGTTATCAGAAACTAAACAACCAAATTATACAGATAATATAAGAGGCAAACAATCTGTCAATCAAACAACTTTGACAATGTATGTCTGTAATAATCAAACTAAATGTAGCCACATTAAAACACATCAGACAAAAGCAAAGGTTGGAGGTGTGTGAACAGTTATTTTATCATAGTATTCTCTCTATGGATCTCATTAAACTCTCCACTAATCAAACTCAGGTGGCCTGAACCCACAGATAGGAACTTTGAAATTCAAAATCACTTCAGAGTAACTAAACCCCTCAGTTTTGGCTGATGTGCATCTAAGCTGGAAATTTAAAAAATGCCTTGATTATGGGCGGGGCTCCAGGAGCAGTTAAGACACGCCCATTCGCTCTCAAACAGCACCCACCTCCCCCCAACCACATTCACGCGCAAAATCACACAAACGAGAAAAAAAGTCATAAACAGACATTGACTCTTATGCTATAGCTAAAGAGCTAATAATGAGCGACTCTGATATGCTCTGACAGCTCTAGTGGCGCGGACACTACTAGGAGAGGACGCCGGAGCCATGGGTATGGTTTGTTCCCTTTATTTCATTTAGATTTAATCAGTCTTTAGGGTTCATTAACAGTCCTTCTTGGTCTGCTGGATATTTCAGGCGCAGCAGATGCTTTAACTCCAGTATCTGCAACATCCGAACGAGTCTGTCTGAACAAACCTGCTGCTTGTTGTCATGTGCCCCCACGTGCTTGAGTGAGGTCTCAGGCGTGTCCATGGTTCAGTTTGACTCGTATGGGCAAAGATCATACATGTCAACGTTTTGGTCTGAAGATCCACGTGATTTCTCCTCAGAGACAGTCCAACCTCAGTCTGCACTTGGTAAGAACGTGGAGCAATTTCCCTCTGTACACATCCTTGTACACTCCAAGTGCTTGTCAGATGATCTCATACACGGATTTGATCTCCAGGCCTCAAGACTGGTAATTCTTTCACACCTTTGTTATATTGCGGTTTTTGTTTCTGTTTTCCTCTTTCCTTGTCAGCCTTGATCTTATGTGCACCTTTGGGTGTCAACAGCTCTTCCGTCACAGGAAGGTTTTGCGCAGGCGCCGGCACAATCAGCATCTGAGCTGGAGTAAGCCGTTCTGCAGATGCGTACTGCGGTAAATCATGAGGCTCTTGTGGAAATCCTCACGTCCATCTTGTGCTTTGTTCATAAGATTTATCACCACCTTCACTGAACTTTCTGCCAGACCATTTGATCTAGGGTTGTGGGGCTTGAAGTGATGTGATGAAAACCCCACTCCCTTGCAAACAAAGCAAACTCACACTGGAGAACTGGAGAACCATTGTCTGACACCACTTCACATAGAACCCCGTGCCTGGCAAAGGTGGCTTTCAGGAAATTGATTACTGCTTTGCTTGTTGTTGACTATAATGTGGCAACCCCTGGATAGTTTGAAAGTAGTAGTCTGCCACAACTATATTACTTTTCCCATTACAGTCAAACAAGTCTACTCCCACCTTATAGAAAGGCCTGTCAGGTAAGGGATGTGGCATGAGGGGCTACGCTTGCTGCTTAGGCCTGTAGGTGAGACATATTTCACATAAAGCAGTGGTCTGGCTGATGTCTTGATTCATTCTCGGCCAGTACATGACTTCACGGGCTCTGCGTTTGCACTTTTCTTTCCCTAAATGCCCTTCATGTATTTTGCCAAGTATCTCTGGAATGACAAATTTGTTTCCCTTGAACACAATGTCATCTACAACAGACAGTTCCGCTTTGCATGCCCAGTAGTCCTGAATCTGTCAGGGGCAGTCATTTTTCTGTGCTGGCCAACCTGACAATATTGTGTGCTTGAGCTTATCCATTGTGTCGTCCAACTCTGTTGCTTGTCTGATGCGCTCCATCCTGTTATCAAACACAGGCAGGGAAGTGACGAGCCTGGATGTCCGCACTTGTCCTGTCATCTGCTCTTTCGCTTTTGTCTGATGCACGTAACAGAGCATCAGCAGCAAACATATACTTCCCAGGTGTGTAGATCATCTCAAAGTCATACCTCTGCAGCCGTGTTAAAGGAATAATTCACAAAAAAATGAAATTCAGTCATTATTGAATCACCCTCATGCTGATGAATACTCTGGAGTATATTTTTATTCCTCAAAGTGCATCTTGAGACCCGGGAGGTGGGTTCGTAATCTTTATATGAGAGTCAGTAGCACCCGACACAAAAATGTCCATAAAACTACACAAAAAACCTTCTAATATTCTTCCACACTGCTCGTCCGCTGCAATCCAAGTGTCCTGAAGGGATTTAGTCCAGAGTTTACTCGAAACAACATAACTTAGGATATTTTTACAGCCTAAACAGTCCTGTATTGAATTTGCCTGGAGTGCGCTCTCGTGTCCACATGTGTGAACGTCACCTGAAGAGCAGACCGGCCAACTGAGCTTAGTTCTCCTCCTCCGCCCCGAGTTTCAAACACCCAGCGGGTGAAAGTGAGACAGTTGGTTTATGCTCCAGCCATTCTCTCCACTCCTCTCCCCGGCACTTGAGCACCCGTCCTGGGCTATAAAGTCAGCCTGCTCCGCTGTGATGCTAGAGGCTGTTCTAAGGTATTTCATATACTTTTCCAAAGTAATTTGCCTAAAACGGCTCACAAAAAGTTAGTCTGGAGCCCTAACGCGCGAGCCAGATAAGGGTCTTTACAACAATATGGGGGGGTCGGGTATCCGAGTAGGTGAAATGGTACTCGGATGCCGCCCAAGCCGAGCGAGTACTCGAGTACTCGGATATCGGCTACAGCCCTAATGTTTTCACAAACATGATTTCCTCTTAGTTTGAACCAGAGAAAAAACAGTCCATTTAGGCTACATACCGGTGTTGCCAAAGTCAAACAGTCAATGTAATATTGTTATTTATATTTTTCTTGCCTTTCTTCCTTTTTTTTTTGTAGTAAGAGGAAGCAGGGACAGATAGGGAGGGGATGACATGCAGCAAAGGGCCACAGGTTGGACTCAGACCACTGATGTATGAACTAAGTCTACATGGTACCACAAGAAACACCTGATCATCCCAGTCCACGTAGAGTAAGCCATCAACAATGTGCACTTAGTTACAAAACAGAATACATTTACATAGTTCAGGAAATGATAAAAAAAAAAAAAAACTTGTATTAAACATCTATTAAGAGTCAGACATCATTTGACAACTCTTCACTTTGTCTTAGCAGAAATGTTTGTTAATAAGTGAATAATTAAAAATATACATTAGTTCACTTTGGCTTGACACAACAACCTTTTGAGGTGTTTTGAAATTTCTTTCATCTTCAGTCCATATATGATTGGATTACACAGAGGATTATACATTATTATTTGCAAAGTCATTACAAAACGGGCAGTTTTTGGAAAATCTGATTCCAGTCTAACTATAATCATATCATAGGTTAGCAAACAAGAATAGTTGACTAACACAATCAGATGAGGTAAACAGGTCTGTGCAGCTTTTTTCCTGACTTCTCCACAACTTCTGTAGGAGATTATAAGAATCTTTGTGTAGGTAAAAAGGATGAAGAGCATGGGTAGAAGTGCAACATTAAATAGAACAATTAGACCATAAATAGATAGTGCTCTTGAATTCACACAGTAAAGATGGTTGACTGAATTGTTGCAAAAGATTACTTTCAACGTAAAAATACAGAGTTTGTTATTAATATATTTTTGTACAATTGAAACTGCAACCTGACAAGCAGGAAGAATCCAGGCTAAAACCAGCAAAGCACTGACAGTTGTGTTTTTCATGATAGTTGCATATTGCAGAGGTTTACATATAGACACATACCTGTCATAGGCCATGGCTGTCAACAGTAAGAACTCTGAACAGCTTGAAGAGTAAAACATAAAAGCCTGAAAGAGACATGCTGAGTATGATATGACCTGTTTTTCTGATAAAAAGTCAATCAGCAGCTTTGGGTAGATGTTGGTGCTGAAAACAACAGAGTTCACTAACAAAGCTGCGATGAAAATGTACATGGGCTCATGGAGATTTTTATGAATCATGATAAGACACACAATGGTGGCATTACAGCAGATTATCAGAATGTAAACTGTAAACATGATCATAAAATAAAGATACCTGTATTTGTCCACTTCCACATGGCCATCAAGAATTATATAGGTTACATTCAATTCAGCCTCCATTAATGTTATCAGAAACTAAACAGCCAAATTAAACAGAGACAAAAGACAAACAATCTGTGTGTAAATCAGACAACTTTGACAATGTATGTCTGTAATACAAAATAAATGTAGCCAAATTAAACACATTAGACGAAAGCAAAGCTTGGAGGTGTGTGTCTGTTTTCAGAATTGAGTGTGTGAACAGTTATTTTATCATAGTACTTCTCTCTATGGATCTCATTAAACTCTCCACTAAAAGTCTAATAAGATGTCAACAGTGTAATCAAACTCTGGAGGCCTGAACCCACAGATAGGAACTCCAAAAATGGAGAGGGGATTTTGAATTACTAAGGGCCTAAAGCTGGTCCTAGATCCAGGGGAAGGAAATCTAGAGTCTAAGGCACCTGCTTTAGAACAACTTATGAACTTATGAATATGTTTAAAATGTTGAATACTTCCTTTAGAGGAAGTGAAAGTGCCATATCATGAGTTACAGTAGCCGCGTGGTTTTACACATGACCAGTCGTTGAACTGTTAACTGTGTTATGCATCTCTTACTTAGGTCGTAGCAAGTTGCTAACATTTTATTTTGCTTGATAGTGGTAATGTAACATTTACTTGGTCGATCAGAGCCCCTGAAATGTTCATAATCATTTCTCTGTTTTCCTACCTGTGAGTCTAATGCCCCACAGTTTCATGTTGACGTCTTCGATCTGTAGTGTTGGGTTTAATTAGATCCATGGAGGGTAACATGGTCCAATAAAATCTGCTCACACATAGGTAGTTGGATTTCTTAATCCTGACACACATTAGGTACATTTGCACATCAGTTGTCAAAGTTGTTTGATTTACACAGATTGTTTGCCTCTTATCTTATCTGTTTAATTTGGCTGTTTAGTTCCTCACAACATTAATGGAGGCTGAATTGAATATATAATGCTTGATGGCCATGTGGAAGTGGACAAATACAGGTATCTTTATTTTATGATCATGTTTACAGCTTACATTCTGATACTCTGTTGTAATGCCACCATTGTGTGTCTTATCATCATTCATAAAAACCTCCATGAGCCCATGTACATTTTCATTGCAGCTTTGTTAGTGAACTCTGTTGTCTACCCAAAGCTGCTGATTGACTTTTTATCTGAAAGACAAGTCATATCATATTCAGCATGTCTCTTTCAGGTTTTTATGTTTTACTCTTCAAGCTGTTCAGAGTTCTTACTGTTGACAGCCATGGCCTATGACAGGTATGTGTCTATACCGTAAAACTTCAAATAAGGGCCGAGTCCCAAATTGCCGCCGGTCCCAATTAACCGCCGGGTGTAGCAAAATATTTTTTATATTAAACGCCCATCCCAAATAAACGCCGGGTCAAACATTGTTTTTCTGGTTGTCAAAAAATATTCTATGCAAATGTAGCGGGTGTCTCGTGACGTTAAAGACGGCCGAGGACCGACGAGACGTCAGCTGGTTGCTCCTGCCCGGTCTGTCCACTCCTCTCATCCGCACTTCAGCACCTGTCCTGGGCTGCACAGTGTCGGCTCGGCTCGGCTCGCTCCTCGTTTTAAATAATAATAATAAAAAAAAGGACGGTGGTGCGAGCCAACACAGGTGCTGAAGTGAGGGAGAGGAGTGGAGAGACTGGGCGTCCGCAGGGTTTTTGCAACTTGCGGCGGATCAAGAAGGGCGGAGGACCGTCATGACGGGGGGTCTCGGTCTCTGGTACCTGTGCGGGCCAGGACCGCGGAGGTCAGCGAGAGAGAGAACAAGTCCGCCCCGGCCGTATTTACAGTAATGCCTTGAGAAACGCACGTATCATTCCACCGCCGCCTGCCGCCACGGAGTGAAGCCTCTTTCCCCAGAAGTAGGTCCAGGTTGAACACTATTAATAAACGCAGGTCCCAAATAAACGCAGGTCCCTAATAAACGCCGGTTGATTTGAGCGATTTAAGCAAATAAACGCCCGGGCCCTTATTTGGTGTTTTACGGTATGTAAACCTCTGCAATATGCAACTATCATGAAAAACACAACTGTCAGTGCTTTGCTGGTTTTAGCCTGGATTTTTCCTGCTTGTCAGGTTGCAGTTCCAATTGTACAAATTACCAATAACAAACTCTGCAGTTTCACTTTGAAAGGAATTTTTTGCAACAATTCAATCTTGCATCTTCATTGTGTGAGCTCAGCAGTGCTATCTGCATATGGTGCAGTTGTTCTACTTAATGTTGGACTCCTTCCGATGCTCTTCATCCTTTTTACCTACACAAAGATTCTTATAATCTCCTACAGAAGTTGTGGAGAAGTCAGGAAAAAAGCTGCACAGACCTGTTTACCTCATCTGATTGTGTTAATCAACTATTCTTGTTTGCTAACCTATGATATGATTATAGTTAGACTGGAATCAGATTTTCCAAAAACTGCCCGTTTTGTAATGACTTTGCAAATAATAATGTATAATCCTCTGTGTAATCCAATCATATATGGACTGAAGATGAAAGAAACACCTCAAAAGGTTGTTGTATCAAGCCAAAGTGAACTAATGATCTGTATTGATTCACTCATTGACAATAGTTCTGCTGTAACCAAGTGAGGAAATGGGAGACGAAAATGTATACAAGACATCAGGTCATACATTGTTTATTAAAATGTGTTTTAAAATGAGATTGGAGCATTTCTTTTAACAATATAATTATTGATGAATTTACTGCAGATATTTAAATATGCAACTTTAAATATATTCTGTTCAGGAACTAAGGCAGGCAATCATAATGTTATGATTGGTGACATAGGAACCTGCTATAGGAAATTATATATTGTTGTCTGGATTGTGAATAAGCAAAGGACAATAAGCTGAATTGAAATATCTCCATGGCCGTACATGCTGCACATGATAATGTCAACTTTAGTGCCAATGTTAAGGGGAGTTGTCTGTTTTTAGTATGACATGAGCAGCAGGATATACAGTATTTCTTCAGCATTACACCCTGCATTTGTGATTCGGCACAAATGTGGACACGTGCGAGGAAAATGTGAATTTTGGTGCCTCATTGTCTAATTGTTTTGAAATGAATAATGTAAACTGTACTGTTGTTTCGCAAGTAATAATAATGCTCATAACGTTCCCCTTGATGAGTTTCATTCTCCGCTCCTTAAAGGTAGGGTTGGAGATCTATTTCTGAAGCATTTGTTAATGAATTGCTTGATATCCTCTTCACATCCTCTTCATCCTCTTTGCAACCAATTGATTGAATGCTTTTTCACAAAAATGAAAAAGTCTGTGAAACGGACAATTCTGTAAAAACACCATCTAATCATCTTGTACGCTTCATTCAAGTCAACTGGATCATGATATGTCAATCAAGCTGCCATCTCCCTCCCTCCTCAACGCGTACCACTCTTCGTGCACTAAATCGCGTGCAAGTCTTCAACAAGTTGCGAGTTTGGTAAATACTCAAGGCAACATGGGCATCTTCTGATGGAAAAACCACAAATCAGGTAGACCAGGTACTAATTTAACATTTGGGGAACATACTATACAAATACTGGCATGGATTGTCTCATAGATTTAGGCCTCCAGAGCTGATGAAGTCAAATGTAATAGACCTTCTGGAGATTAATTTAATGAGGTCTTTTGAGGATAACATAAAAAAACAACTTTTACTTAAGCTCAAATAGTTCACTCTGATTTATTGAGACGTAAAGGCAGCTTTAAGGTCAGGCATCTAAATGAATTGGAGGGTCTTACATAGGTTATAATATAATGGAATCGCAATGAGACTTATTTTTGTAGTTTGTCCTCATCTATGTTTGTTACTCATTCTGTCTGTTTTATTCAATATATCCCATTTCCATTATTTAACTTTGGAGAGTCATGGATGGTGAGTTAAATATAACATATATAACTCTTGGTGGGTTCATACAAGTAAATAAATACAGGTATGCTTATTTTTTAATCATGTTTATACTTTATATTCTTATCTTGTGCAGTAACTCTACTATTGTGTACCTTATTGTGAGTCATCAAAACCTCCATGAGCCCATGTACATTTTCATCGCAGCTTTGTCACTTAACTCTGTTGTTTTTAGCACAAACATCTACCCAAAGCTTTTCATTGACTTTTTATCTAAAAAACAGATCATATCTTATTCAGCTTGTCTTTTTCAATTTTTCATATATTACTCTGTAGGCGGTTCAGAGTTCTTACTGTTGACAGCCATGGCCTATGACAGGTATGTGTCTATATGTAAACCTCTGCAATATCCAACTATCATGAGAAAAACCACCATCTGTATTTCGCTGCTTTTTGCTTGGCTCCTTCCTGCTTTACATGTTTTGGTGGCAGTTGTGCTGGGTCGTGAGAAAAAGTCTTGTAATTATAGTTTGAAAGGAATTTTTTGCAACAATTCAGTCTTAAAATTTCACTGTGTGAGTTCAAGACTGATCTCAGTTTATGGTCTGATTGTTTTGATTAATGTTGGACTTGTTCCTGTGTTTTTCATTTTATTCACATACACAAAGATTCTAATCATAACGTATCACAGCAGTAGGGATGTGAGGAAAAAAGCTGCACAGACCTGTTTGCCTCACCTGTTGGTTTTGCTCAACTTCTCTTGTTTGTGTACATATGATATCATTATAGCTAGACTCGAATCTGATTTTCCAGGAACAGTGCGTCTAATCATGACTTTGCAAATGGTTTTGTATCATCCTCTCTTTAATCCAATCATATATGGACTGAAAATGAAAGAAATCTCCAAACACATCAAGAGGATGTTGTGTCAAATGAAACAAAGCTAAACGATGTACATTCACTCTGTATTAACAATTATATTAATATTTATAATAATGTACAGACGTTATTTAACTGATCCCTGTAGAGTATTTTTACAATGACTTCTCTAAAGAACTTAGTGCAATGTTTGATGACATAATTTTTCAGTGTAATGAAGGTTACAATGACCAAATGCAGATGTCAACATTTTAAATACTGAAAAAACAGAAACATACTGAATATAATGCATTAACTGTGTTCAGTGATTTTAAGTCTTTAACCAAATAATTAATAATATACATAATGATATATATAAATAATGTTTGACTGTTTTGATGCTATATTATTCTTGTTACCATTAGCTCATCTGCTATATTTCTGCAGCACATACACTCATTGGATAAAAACACACACAGATCAAAGCTCAATGCTGAACAGGATAACCAGCCTTTGAATAAACACAGTGATGCAGCCTGGTTTCCATTTTAATTGATCAAGGCTCGAGTTTCAAGGCAAGGCTGAGCACAACTGTTCTCAAACTTTAACAACTAGGCTATGTAGGTTGTTTGTCTATATAACACAGAAGAGCATTTTTTAAAATAAGGCCCTTATAATGACATTGTGCCAGACTGTGATGGTCCTGGTTACACTAATGAACACATGTTTGGTTGCCATACATGGAATGTATTTTTGTAGATGCATCAACCAGTCTTGCCACATGTACCTTTGCTGATATTACACTGATGGAACTGTTGTCATGTGAACTGGTGCCAGCCCAGGAGTCAGGGAGTCGAAACACCAACCTCTCTATCAGTGGACTGAGCCACTGCTGCCCTGGTAGAAGAACCAGTTATGGAACTAACACCTAAAAATAAAAAGTAGCAAAGTACTGCACAGATGACACTTTAGGCTCCTACAGAGTCGGCTGTACTGTGTGTGTACTGTGAGCTGTGCGGACTCTGCACGCAATGTCCGTGGACATTTGAGGTTTCATAGTCGAGCAAGTCGATATCAGCTTGGTGTCACATTTAAAACAGGTGTCAAGTGAGAACCTGCAGTGCTGATCACTCCATTAGCAGAAACTGCTGTAATATGACCAAGGTTAAAGGTCAACGTCAGAGTTCAACATTATAACATACAGAATGGAGAGAGGACCCACAGCCTCAGTAATGATAAAGAGATCCTAACTATCCATGTTTTCAGCAAACACACTCTGCAGTCTTTGTCCCACGCCATCTCGCGCGGTTTCGACTGAATTAATTTTTTTTCATGTGTTCGTACTCCACATACGCCATCATTAAAATCTCCAGTTCGGTTGAAGTGAAATAAGTGGCTCTGTTTCTAACTTTCTGCCCTTGTGAATCATGTCATCTGTGCTCCGCTGATGATGGCTTTTGTGTTCTTGGTAAACGCGTTCAGACCAAGGGGGCAGTTGTGGATCTGAGAAGTGAAGCTCACTTCCGCGTTCAAAAAACTGCAATCCCCCCGGCTTCCTCTGGGGGCTGGTGTCAGAAGGGAGCATTCCCCATAGACCCCCATGTTAAAATCGCCGATTTTACATCCTCAGTAAACATGTTAAAAGCCTGGTGTCAGAACGTTTTTTTTTCTCAATCGATAGTTTCTACCCCCGCACACACTCTGAGGGGGGTGAATTTTTTTTAAACTCTACCGTTTTACTGTTATTAGGTTAAAACTCTGGCCAATTAGGGCGCGGAAATGTTGAGTGACAGGCCCGAGCAGCTCCGTGGACAGCTGCTTCGAGGCCAGTGGGCGGGTTCTCGGCGGTTCTCGGCCGGCCAATCCAACATGGCGCTGTCCAGGCCGCCATATTTGAGTCACAAAAACGACTCCCCAAAACCAATGGGTGACGTCACGGACGCTACGTCCATTCTTTTTACAGTCTATGGTTCAGACTCAACATACTCAGAGTTTATTGAACTAAGTCTGATCAGCTGTTCTGAAACCGAAAAACTCAGAGTTTTCCAGCTCAGGCTCAGTCAACTCGGAGATAGGGATTTGGCTCAGAGTATGTTGAGCCTGCTTTCTGAAACAGGACCCAGCCCAAGTTGGCTGTTACCGAGAGCTCGTAGTTGGTTTTCGCCTCGTTTCAATAGAAACCAAGCAAAGCTAGCAGGTGTTTGATGCCTCGTATTATGTGCTGGGACCCTATTTGTACTGTTGACGAAGTATGGTGCTGTTCTGACCATTATTTGTGGCTATGAATGGCTTTTTTGATCGTGGTTGGCTCTTGGCTCCATAGGCAGCAGTGTTTTCCTATCTGGCTGCCTGTGCTGAAGTTGCTCTAACTCAAGAAGTTTGCAGTAAACAAACTTCATCTCTTGAGGGGGTGTTCTACTCGGTCTCATGGTGTGTTAGAGCATGAGTTACGTTTACGCCAGATCATCCCTTTAATGAGAACCTTTGAGAATTACATATTGTAAAAACTTTTCTTCAGGCTCAAACAGTTCACTCTGGTGTATGGAGATGAACAGTCAGGTCAGGTCAGGCATCTAAATGAATTGGATGATCCTACATAGGTTATAATTTAATGGAACCATAATAAGTTTGTCCTAATCCATGTTTGTTGAACATTCTGTCTGTTTTCGTTATGTCCCATTTCCATTATTTAACTTTGGAGAGTCTTTAACATGGATGATGAGTTAAATATAACGTATATAACTCTTGGTGGGTTCGTAGAAGTAGATAAATACAGGTATGCTTATTTTTTAATCATGTTTATACTTTATATTCTTATCTTGTGCAGTAATTCTACTATTGTGTACCTTATTGTGAGTCATCAAAACCTCCATGAGCCCATGTACATTTTCATTGCAGCTTTGTCACTTAACTCTGTTGTTTTCAGCACAAACATCTACCCAAAGCTTTTCATTGACTTTTTATCTAAAAAACAGATCATATCTTACTCAGCTTGTCTTTTTCAATATTTCATATATTACTCTATAGGCGGTTCAGAGTTTTTACTGTTGACAGCCATGGCCTATGACAGGTATGTGTCTATATGTAAACCTCTACAATATCCAACTATCATGAGAAAAACCACCATCTGTATTTTGCTGATTTTAGCTTGGCTCCTTCCTGCTTTACATATTTTGGTGGCAGTTGTACTGGGTCGTGAGAAAAAGTCTTGTAACTATAGTTTGGAAGGAGTTTTTTGCAACAATGCAGTCATAAAACTTCACTGTGTGGATCCAAGAGTGATCGCAATATATGGTCCGATTGTTTTGATTGATATTGCACTTGTTCCTGTGATTTTCATTTTCTTCACATATACAAAGATTCTTATCATAACGTATCACAGCAACAGAGAAGTGAGGAAAAAAGCAGCACAGACATGTTTACCTCACCTGCTGGTTTTAATCAACTTCTCCTGTTTATGCACATATGATATTGTTATATTTCAACTGGACTCTGATTTTTCAAAAACGGGCCGTTTGATCATGACTTTGCAAATGGTTTTGTATCATCCTCTCTTTAATCCGATCATATATGGACTGAAAATGAAAGAAATCTCCAAACACCTTAAGAGGCTGTTTTGTCAAATGAAACAAAGCTAAATGATGTCCATTCACTCCGTATTAACAATTATATTAATATTTATAATAATGTACAGATCTTATTTATCTGATCCCTGAAGAGTATTTCTTACAATGACTTCTCTAAAGAACTTAAACAGTGCAATGTCTGATTACATCAGGCGGCAGTCACATTCATCGTACATGTTTCAGTGTAATGAAGTTTACAATGATCAAATGAAGATGTCAACATTTTAAATACTGAAAATACAGAAACATACTGAATATAATGCATTAACTGTGTTTGGTGATTTTAAGTCTTCAAGATTGTGTTTCTGCTTGTTAACTAAGTCTTTCTGTGGGAAAAATACAAATAAAAAATGTATGGAATTTACCATGAGCTCATCTGCTATATTTCTGCAGCACATACGCTCATTAGATAAAAACATACACAGAACAAAGCTCTTTGCTGAACAGGATAACCAACCTCTGAATAAATACAGTGTTGCAGCCTGGTTTCCATTTTAATTGATCAAGGCTCGAGTTTCAAGGCAAGGCTGAGCACAACTGTTCTCAAACTTTAACAACTATGTAGGTTGTTTGTCTATATAACACAGAAGAGCATTTTTGAAATAGGGCCCTTATAATGACATTGTGCCAGACTGTGATGGTCCTGGTTACACTAATGAACACATGTTTGTTTGCCATACATGGAATGTATTTTTGTAGATGCATCAACCAGTCTTGCCACGTGTACCTTTGCTGATATTACACTGATGGAACTGTTGTCATGTTACTAACTGGTGCCAGGAGTCAGGGAATCGAAACACCAACCTCTCTATCAGTGGACTGAGCCACTGCTGCCCTGGTAGAAGAACCAGTTATGGAACTAACACCCAACAATAAAAAGCAGCAAGTACTGCACAGATGACCCTTAACTCTTTCGTGACCACACTAATTGACCTCTAGCTAAGCCCCGCCCCCTCCACTCACTCGGACAAACAGTCAACATTCGGTGACAGGCGCTATGGCAGCTGTCACAGTAGGAGACATTTCACAGGAGGCAATTGATGGTTTTTGGAGACAGAAAGATATCTCGAAGTCACCAAAACTTAACTTAACTTTACTGCTATGGCTGCCGTTTGCCGCGAAACGCCGATAGCGACGGGCTAACTTCTTTTAGCCTGTCTATGGAGTTTTGCATTATATGTTAGCATTAAGCTAGCGGGCTTTATGCTTAGTTGTGATGCTGGCTAACATCCAAACATCTCTCACAATATGTTGCCTCAAATACGTTGTTGACTTAACTTAGAATAGATGTAGACATCCTTGTTAAGTTTATCCACGTTTAGTTGGTGTTGTGGTCTACTGCATAACTTTATCCAGAGCAGACACTTCTCTCGGTTGAGATGTGGCTTAGGAAAAGGTAAAAAAAAATACACCCCGTGGCCCAGCCTCTCGGGGATACCTAGTGTCGGAGTTGCATGTACCCCATGCACACCGTTTGACCATTTTAAACTTAAAATGTCAAGAAAAAACATATAAAAACAAATGAAAACTGACTAACTGCAATGCATTTCAATGGACGTGGAAGCAGAGAATGTCCGAGGTATGGGCTAGCTATGCGCACTGTGATTGGCTCATCGTGTTTGGGGGCGTGGCTTAGCCATAGGTCAATTGCTCATCACATCCGCTCCGGACCACATGTTTTTGGCTATTTGTTTACCTTTTTTCTCACGTCAAAGCGAACTCTGTACATCACCTAGAAACGAACGGCTTTCACGTGGTTTAAGAGTGACTTTCCAACGTGCTCCTCGAAAAAACGGCAAGTTTTTCCACTGTTTCGTTCGTGAGTACGAAGGAGAAGAAAAGAGCTCGGTTTCTCCAAAAACGGAGCTCCCGCTCTAGTTTCAGAGAAAAATGCACTTTTGTGTCAAGTGGCAATCCGCTCATTTTACCGGTACTCTGCAGTGTGGCATGTCTCCCAAATCATTTCTACGGCTAAATATTTTTGTAGGCAAATCTGGGGGGTGTGGCAGCGTGGAGAGCAGCGGTGCGGGTCTCTGGCTGCAGCGGAGCAGCTCCGTGACACTCCTGTGTGACTGGCCGGCGGTGAGTGCTCTGGGGCGGGGGCGGCCGTTCACAGCACCCGCTGCTCAGCGCCCGCTCCGCTGCACGGTGAAAACAGCAGCGATAACGGGCTTTCAGATCCGAGTCTCCAAACCAGAAACGCTTGTAACGGCACCGGAAAAAGTCGCCAGATTTGTCGCCGGTCGCTTTTGTAAAAAAAAAAGTCGCCAAGAGGGTTTGGAAAGTCGCCAGATTTAGCGAGAAAGTCGCAACACTGTAGCCGACAGCCATAGCACGCTGCACGCTGTCCCCAGAGCAGCGTTCAAGGAGACTGATTACTCAAACAAAACCAAAATCACAGTTTATAAAAAACATGTTTTGATTGTAGTTTAAAACAGTTTTTACATATCAGAGGACTACCATATTCACAGACAGAGTACTATCAGTAACTATCAAATTAAAATAGGCAATAGCCAGGCCACTAGATTTAATGATCACGAGAATTGGCGACCAAAAACTTAACCTTGTACATGAGGTGGTTTCAAACCCACGACGTCTATATAAAAAAGCACCTGCTTTATCAAGTTAGCTACACAGCAGATTTTATTATTATTATTATTATTAATGAGCTTTTGTCCCCTTTTCTGAGTTTTCAGCAAACACACTCGGCAGTCTTTGTCCCACGCCATCTCGCAATTTTATTTTCATGTGTTCATACTCGACATACGCCATCATTAAAATCTCCAGTTAGGTTGAAGTGAAATAAGTGGCTCTGTTTCTAACTTTCTGCCCATGTGAATCATGTCATCTGTGCTCCGCTGATGATGGCTTTTGTGTTCTTGGTGAACGCGCCTCCCTCAGACTCAATATACTCAGTTTATTGAACTAAGTCTGATCAGCTGTTCTGAGTATGTTGAGCCTGCTTTCTGAAACAGGGCCCAGCTCAAGTTGGCTGTTACCGAGAGCTCATGGTTGGTTTTCGTCTCGTTTCAATAGAAACCAGGCAAAGCTAGCAGGTGTTTGATGCCTCGTATTATGTGCTGGGACCTTATTTGTACTGTTGACGAAGTATGGTGCTGTTCTGACCATTATTTGTGGCTATGAATGGCTTTTTTGATCGTGGTTGGCTCTTGGCTCCATAGGCAGCAGTGTTTGCTATCTGGCTGCCTGTGCTAAAGTTGCTCTAACTCGAGAAGTTTGCAGTCGGCAAACTTCATCTCTCGAGGGGGTGTTCTACTCTGCCTCATAGTGTGTTAGAGCATGGGTTACATTTACGCCGGATCATTCCTTTAATGAGAACCTTTGAGAATTACATATCATAAAAACTTTTCTTCAGGCTCAAACAGTTCACCTGGGTGTATGGAGATGAACAGTCACTAAAGAAAGCTTTAAGGTCAGGCATCTAAATGAATTGGATGATATGTTATAATTTAATGGACTCATAATAAGTTTGTCCTCGTCCATGTTTGTCACACATTCTGTCTGTTTTATTAGTTACGTCCCATTTCCATTATTTAACTTTGGAGAGTCTTTAACATGGATGATGAGTTAAATATAACGTATATAACTCTTGGTGGGTTCATAGAAGTAGATAAATACAGGTATGCTTATTTTTTTATCATGTTCATACTTTATATTCTTATCTTGTGCAGTAATTCTACTATTGTGTACCTTATTGTGAGTCATCAAAACCTCCATGAGCCCATGTACATTTTCATTGCAGCTTTGTCACTTAACTCTGTTGTTTTCAGCACAAACATCTACCCAAAGCTTTTCATTGACTTTTTATCTAAAAAACAGATCATATCTTACTCAGCTTGTCTTTTTCAATATTTCATATATTACTCTGTAGGTGGTTCAGAGTTTTTACTGTTGACAGCCATGGCCTATGACAGGTTTGTGTCTATATGTAAACCTCTACAATATCCAACTATCATGAGAAAAACCACCATCTGTATTTTGCTGATTTTAGCTTGGATCCTTCCTGCTTTACATATGTTGGTGGCAGTTGTACTGGGTCGTGAGAAAAAGTCTTGTAATTATAGTTTGGAAGGAATTTTTTGCAACAATTCAGTCGTAAAACTTCACTGTGTGGATCCAAGAGTGATCTCAATATATAGTTCGATGGTTTTGATTGATATTGCACTTGTTCCTGTGATTTTCATTTTCTTCACGTATACAAAGATTCTTATCATAGCGTATCACAGCAGCAGAGAAGTGAGGAAAAAAGCAGCACAGACATGTTTACCTCACCTGTTGGTTTTAATCAACTTCTCCTGTTTATGCACATATGATATTGTTATATTTCAACTGGAATCAGATTTTTCAAAAACAGGGCGTTTGATCATGACTTTGCAAATGGTTTTGTATCATCCTCTCTTTAATCCGATCATATATGGACTGAAAATGAAAGCAATCTCCAAACACCTTAAGAGGCTGTTTTGTCAAATGAAACAAAGCTAAATGATGTGCATTCACTCTGTATTAGGGTCAATGACATGACATGCATATTTTTGTGTCCGAGTCCATTATTTAAAAAAAAATTAAAATAAATCTATTCATGACATCTATCACTTTATTCTATAAAACCTATTTATTTTCATACATTTTTCTGTAAATTCAAATAATTATATTATTTTATGTTTTTGGCCTCTCAAACCCATAAAATGTCAGGTGGTGCAACTGTCTGAGCAAGTGAGCAGACTAAGAAAACTATTAAAAATGGTATTTTAATAATTATAAATTCAAAATAAAATACTCTGGCATTATTTTATGTTTGATGTCTTTTGGATAATGTGTTTTTTTCTAATATCAATAGTTTTAAAGTTTTTTAAATAACTGCAAAACTTCCGTCCAGCAATTTACATTTCCGAAATGTCAGGGTGGTGCAACCATAAACATTGGACTTTTATTTTGAAGTGAAGAGACAATAGTTGTAAAGAGCATGTTGCTTCAGCCATAAGACCCCAAGAGACCCTTGGGACTAAGCTAAAAGGTTTGTAGATCTCTGTCAAATACTGATAAAAATAACTACTTTCAACTCATATGTAGGCTGTTACGCTTTCCATGTCAGGTGGTACAACCAATGTAAAACTAGAAAAATGTTATTTTATCATAAAGCTCTTTATTTTCTAAAAAGGTGGTCTGTTTGAGCTTTATGATAAGGGTAGAAGCTAATGCTAGCATCCAAACAGAAGTCTGTTTAATTTGAGATTAGTTGAAAATAGTCAGGTGGTGCAACCAAATAGTCAGGTGGCACAACTGCAAGGAATGTCACTATAATGCTATTTAAAGCTCTAAGATTATCCATGAAACTTCTAAAATGTTTACTATTTTTAAATGTAAAGATAATACACACTTTAAAACATTTTACATGATAATTTGTACATTTTAGATGCCACTATCAACTAAAGAAAAATCTCAAAACAGCCCTGTTCAGAACTGCTGGTTTCAGTGTCTGCCCCTTTAAATGCAAATGAACCACTGCTTGCCCCACCCCTTCTACTGGTACTTGGTAGGGGTGGGGTTATGCAAATTTGAATCTAGTTACATCACTATCCAACAACTGAGGAAACAGTTTGTAAAACCACATAGATTTCAAATTACAGATATTTTTTTGTCAATTATCGCATTTTGGGGGCCGGAAGGCAAATCAAACACCCCAAAATATGTTAAAGAGCCTTCAAAAAGTGATATTTCCATAATATATCCCCTTAAGTCTTTATTTAACTTAAATAGAGACTGATGATTACTAAACACATGTTACTATTTGAAATGAAAATGCATGTTTTTTAGCATATTTCATGTCATAACCAATGTTGTCAGGTGGTACAACCAATTTTCGTCAGGTGGTGCAACCAATTTAAACCAAAAAATGATAGGTTAAATTACCCAAATGGTTTCTATATGTAATGTGTGTAGTTATTATACTGAATATATGAATTTATGTATTTGTGTTATTATTTTCCTGTCTTTAAATGTAAAATTGGCTGTTAACGATACTTAAAACCTGACCTACAGAATGCAAAAATCTTAAATTATTGTAAAAAACAAAAAAAACCACAATGATAAAATAAGAATGTGTTTGTAGACACCCTAAGGGATAGATACCAAAGAAATAACCTTAAAATAAAGATTAGGAATGTATATATATTTTTATAAATATTTGGTTGCGCCACCTGACATTTTTTTTGCCGTGAAGTTAAAAATACTGTTAACTCATTGAGTGCCAACCACGTAATTTCTCGTTTTTCGTTCCCATGCGTTGAGTGCCGAAAACGTAATTTTACGTTTTTTGCTTTTTTTTTAAATTATGAAAATAGACACTTTAATACACATTATATGTAAATTTGGGGACTCTACGACGAGGAGAACTGAAATAGATGACGATCAAAGTCACATGACAGCTCATGATCTGGAAGTTTTTATCATAACTCGGCTTCTGCAAACGAGTTCTGCATGCAGATGCAGCGCAGCTGCTCCGCAGCTGCTCTGCTCTCACCCGCGCTGCTGCTCCAGCTGCTCGAGCTGCTCGGAGCTGAACCAGGAAGCTCTCAGCCGACAGTCCGCCCGGTCTTCAGCTGGAGCAACACCGTGTCCTCCCCAAAGTCCTCCCGCGGTAAAATCTGATGGTCTCTGGACCAAAGCAGACCGGCATCACCGACCCGTACCACAGAAGGACCGCGACCACCGGCGGGACCGGTCTTCCCGAGCCGCGGTGGCCGACAGACCCTCACGCTCCGCGGGGAGAAGCTGTGACACGGCACGGTGCGTCTGTGTTATTGTTGTTTAGTGGCGCCCCCCCTGCCCCCGATGGTGGTTTTGTGAATAGAACAACAACTGTTGTATATATTTATCTTATACGAGCCCTTTGATCCAGAAATGCGAGTGTCAGAAGAGCGACAGACACAAACAGAGCACCTTTCATAAAAGACGCTCTATCTCCTTTTCTAGAAAAAAAGGAGGGATTTTGGTGAAACCCAGCCATGTTTAGCTTGACTTTTCTCAGGAACAGAGGCACGTAGAAACAAACGGTTTGTGGCCACTTGAAGCATTAAGGTAAACCTTTCAATTGAGCCACAGTATGTGTTGGTGGCAATAATATAGAATACACTGTGGCTCTACATAAAAAGTCAAAAATGGTCTAAATTGCCGGTACACTTGACTAAAACTTTGGAAAGGAGCGCGGCACTCAATGAGTTAAATTAGTTAAAACGGTTAGAAAAGTTGTTCAATAAATGAGACTTGTTCAAACACATTGTTCTGGACTCAAAAATATGCATTACATCTATCCTGAAAGTACCTTTTTAGAAGCTTTATTTGTCATTGACCCTTTAACAATTATTATTATAACAATGTAGAAATGTGATTTATCAGATTCCTGGAGAGTATTTCTTACAATTTCTTCTCTACAGGACTAACATTATCATCTTAAACAGTGTAATGACAGCACATTCATAGTGGTATCATCATGTTTCAGTGTAATGAAGTTCACAATGACCAAGTGCAAATGTTGACATTTTAAATACAGAAACATACTGATCAGTGATTTTAAGCCTTCAAACATAAACAATTAATTGTCATGAAACCATTTTTTTTTCTCTTTTTGTTATATTATTCTTGGTAAGTTGTTTAATGTGAAATTCACAAAATTTCTGTGTTAAATTTTGGGAATTCCTTTTTCTTTTTTTACCTTTTACTCTTATTTTACTACCAAAAAGAGTTTGTTTTTAAGTACACAAATAAAATAGAAATTACTTTAAATTTATTGAGGTAACAAACAACACTTTCCCTCCATACCTTAAGAACATGCAACATAACACTGCACTATAAATACTTCAAGTACCAACAAAATATTAATGCTTATGAGCTTTAAACTGTTTCCAGTAAAAAAATAATTTCCTTGTTTTTCACATGGCTTTTGGACAATAGGTGGTCATTGCATGTATTTTTCAGGGGTGCAAACTTGTCACCTTTCGGCGACATTCGCCGTTTTGGATCCCAAATGGGTCATTTGTGTGATCCGTGTAAATCTGCAATAAAAAAAAATTGAGAGGGGGGGGGGGTCGAGGCGAAGCAATGCACCTGTCTCTTTAAGGCGTGTGCACCTTATCTGGATGAAAACAAGTGGTGGCAACGCTGCTCTTCTGTCCAGCAATACACACCTGAAGCTTCACTTTTCAGAAAAAACTAACTAACGCGACTGCCACAGTTGTTAGATTTAATCAATGAGACCAACATTATACCCAGGGCTGTACAGTGCGACATCTAAACATGCCTGTGCTAAGAAATAATCTGCCCTGTAGCATGACTGCTATGGGTAAACAAGCAGAAGAAGCAGAGCAGTGTATCAGCTGGTCACTTGTGGAAACGTTTGTGAGCATGGCGAGTGAAAGAGTCGGAGCTAGAAGATGCAGCAGCGTTGTATAGCCTAGGTATGGGACCGCGTGTCTGTGATGATTGCGATCTTTCTTTGACCAATAAATTAAAACATGTTGGAACTATCGACGTCTCCTCGCTTGCAGCTAGAATCTCACTACTTTTAACCTCAGACTGTCACAATGTTGTATCAGATGTCAGACTGCCTCATTCTTTCAGTTTTAACCTGAATATATGAGACATGATTGATTTTCCCAACGATCAAAGTATACCAAACCGAACCGAAAACCATGACCACAAAACCGTGAACCGAACCGTTGGCTTGAACGTCTTAAATCCAGAGTCCCCCATATGGGGGACTTGAAGACATGCATAACAATAACAGAGCCCCCAGTGCACTGATTATGAAAGAATATGGTCATATTATATGTCAAATTAAACAGCAGAAGCTGGGCTACAACGTGTAAAAAACCATGTTTATATGACCCAAACACAGCCCAAACACTACTCAAACAAACAACTAGACATCAAACTTCATAAAGCACCTCTGTGTGGACCCAGTCGCCACATTTCTGGCTCTTATACTACTGTACATTATGCAAAACACATCAGCGACCGCTCATCTGAACGTCAACACTGGGGCGTCCCTCAACAACCGCGGCTAACACAGAAGCTAACAGCAGCAGGCAGAGCCTGCCATGCTTCAGTTCAGACCCGGGTCACAGCGTCCGTGCTTGCTCTCTCCCACTTGACCTCACCGGGAGCGGCGGCTGCAGGTACCACTCCATAGTGCGAATCACGGGAGGGGGGGGGGTTGTGTCAGGTGTCTACAGCTCAGTACATATGCCTCCTACCTTTTGTTTTTTGCTAGGAACGGGTCTCATTTATAACCGTTGCGTACGCACAAAACGGGACTCAGGAAATGCAGAGTGAGAAGAACGATTATGTTTTTATTATCGGCCGTCACATATTTAATTTCAACCCGTATGTGTTAGATCCATGTTGCCACGGTGATTTAATTCAACAGCGTTATTTTGCATCGGACTGGTGTTTCAACTTCTTAAAATCTAACTGAAAATTAAAAATCAAAATTCCTTCTCTATATTTAATCACCACCGTCTCTCCGTCATATTGTCCACTCCCAGAGCGCAGGAGGAGGAGAGGACGCCGCGGCTGCATGGAATAAAGCATCCGGTCCTATCAGAGTCAATTAAATATCCCATAAATAACCCTAAGACTGGGAAAAAGCCAGTAATCACAATCGTTACACTCTGTTTTCTTGTTATCAGTCCTACTTAATGCTGTTCATCACAAAAACCGAGAGAAAATCAGCATAAAGAAAATCGTCATGTTCGTTAATTCTTGAGAATATATTTCAGCATGGAAGATACCACTAACTGACTCAACAAATTTTATTGATCGGTCTAATTACTGTAAATATATAAATACAGCGGTGAGCCCAGTGCGTAATGCTGCACCGCGGCACCGCTGGAGGAGAATAAGGAGGGAGAGGGTCTTCAGGGACCGACGACTGCCTGGCCCATGATGGTGACTGGTTAATAACTTGTTTCAGATTCACTACAACTGTTGTCATTGTTGTAACTATGTGCCGAACCGGGTCCAGCATGTGAGAGGCAGCGCACCAAAACAACAACAAGTTTTTTTTTTTACACAGGGTAGTTCTCAGTATGTCAGAGCAAACCTGGCACGCCGCGCCGTGCACGAAAATTGCAAACTGTGCCTGGACACACCCCGTTGGCGCGGCGCAGGGCCTGGTCTACGAAATAAGAGCCCTATAACTCAAAGTATCATAGGGGAAGATTTCTGTTGGAGCAGATAAAATAAAAGATATAAGTGGAAAGGAATACAGCAATATTATTTTACGAACTTTAATAAACAACAATGGAGTGTCTTAGGGTTAACAGATCTTGGGGGGCGTGTTCAGATATGACCACATAGTGGGTCCTTCCAGAGAAACTTCCCGAGCTGGTAGCCTATCAAGATGGTTAAGTAGTGGTCTCCAATGAGTAATCAACCTGTCAGACGAACATCTTAAGCCTGGTACACACATAAAGATTTGATACATCTCAACCAATTTTTTATGTGTGAGAGACCCCACACATGAAGATAAAAAATCAAAACAACTTAAATTATCACATACACAAAAACGTACCAACAACAGGTACTATTGTAAACCAGTATTAGTTCCCATGAACCAGGTATCGGTACTATATTGGTCTAAATGTGAAAAGTATCCCTAGTGTCTGTGAGTAAAGACACAGATTATTGTGTCTTCATTCATAGAAATGGCACCCAGAGGGTTAGTTAATCTGTCACCTGTCGGTGCTACAGACCCATATCAGACGAGCTAATGATAATTATCTGGGTATGAACAATGAGATAATAATTTTACAGTAAGAAGAATTTGGTTTAGTTAATTTTAATTGTCTATTTGTTTCTTACATCTCACAGAAAACATTAGGGCCCTCCCAGGCCTTGGTTCACAAAGGGAAACACATAAACGCAATTACACAATGTGCAAAACATATATTGGAGGCAGTATCTATGCATAAGATGGTCTGTACTTCACTTCATCATTATACAGAAACATTATGATATCGCAGTAACTATTAATGTGATTAGTGGGAACAGACTCCCTCTAACCCTGTAGGAGATGAATAGTTATAAGGAGCAATAAATGCATGATAAATCAGTACAATGTTTAAGATGATGATAATCCTTACTGTGTATTGGTCATGTAAAGAAATTCAAAGTTTAACTTAAATGAAATACATCTGATCTGTGCATGATTATTTCAGAGTGACTGTACATTATTTAGCTTGTTTCATTTGACACAACATCCTCTTGATGTGTTTGGAGATTTCTTTCATTTTCAGTCCATATATGATTGGATTAAAGAGAGGATGATACAAAACCATTTGCAAAGTCATAATTAGACGCACAGTTTTTGGAAAATTAGATTCCAGTCGAGCTATAATGATATCATATGTACACAAACAGGAGAAGTTGATTAAAACCAACAGGTGAGGTAAACAGGTCTGTGCAGCTTTTTTCCTCACTTCTCTGCTGCTGCGATACACTATGACAAAAATCTTTGTGTACGTGAATAAAATGAAAAGCACAGGAACAAGTCCAACATTAATCAAAACAATCAGACCATAAACTGAGATCAGTTTTGAACTCACACAGTGAAGTTTCAAGACTGAATTGTTGCAAAAAATTCCTTTCAAACTGAAGTTACAGAGTTTCTTATTTCTGCTCAGTGCAGCTGGCACCACAACATGTAAAGCAGGAAGGATCCAAGCTAAACCCAGGAAAATACTCACTGTGCTTCTCCTCATGATAGTTTGATATTGCAGAGGTTTACATATAGACACATACCTGTCATAGGCCATGGCTGACAACAGTAAGAACTCTGAACCAGCCAGAGAGTAATATATGAAATATTGAAAAAGACAAGCTGAATAAGATATGATCTGTTTTTTAGATAAAAAGTCAATGAAAAGCTTTGGGTAGATGACGTTACTGAAAAGAACTGAGTTCAGTGACAAAGCTGCGATAAAAATGTACATCGGCTCATGAAGGTTTTGATGAATCCAGATCAGACTCACAATTGTTAAATTACAGAAAATTATTAGAATATAAACTGTAAACATGACTAAAAAATAAATATATCTAAACTTGTTTACTTCCACATACCCACCAAGAATTATATATGTCATATTTGACGTGCCATCCATTAAAGGATTTACTACACAGATTGTATACCTGGTAAAAAAAAAAAAATGAAAATATAAATCGGACTATGAGGGTTAAAATCACAAAGACAGTGCCTTATTCCTTCACAGATACCTGACCATGAAATTAAATTTCATCCACAGATGTGAGAAAGTGAATTGAGTGAGTCGCTGGAATGATTTTATGAGACTCCTACGTCCTCCATGGATCTCATTAACCCCTCCATCAAGAACTGCTTTCAGCGTCAGCAGCAACTCTGGAGGCCTGACACAAATGGTGCTTTATACATTTTATATTAGTTTTATGCAAGTGCTCCTCAGATTATGGGCTCTAATTTTGCGGCGCAACGCAGGGTGGCGCAGCGCGGCAAAGCCGGCGCAGTGGTAATTTCGTCCAATGCAGTGCCTGCGCAGCGAATTTGGTAATTTGGTAGACGGAGGCGCGCCGAGATGGGTGTGGCGGCACAGCAGGGGGAGGTGTTGACAGATTCAGCTTGGCGCAGTGACAATTTCGTGCCAAAAACCCGCGCCCAGAGTGCGCTGAAAGCCCGCCAGCTCCAATCTGGTCTACTCTCAGCGCAAGGCGAAGTGCAGCCGGCGCAGTGGTAATTTGACTGATGAGGCACAGTGCGCACACGTCACCAAGACCTCACAGGCAGGTTTCCACAGTTCCAGGCACATTAAATACAATAGGAAATGATCACAAAACCACTATTTAATGTAACTATCTGAATCAGCACATACATTTATATCTATATCAATTGTCCCGTCACACTGATGAGATATCAAAGGCTGTCGGCATGCGTAATGGAAACTTAACAGAGTGAATTAACACAGATGAAACCAGGGACGGACTGGGACTAAAAAGCCGTGGATGTCCCAAAAGCAGGATTGTGCTGTGTTGACACTATGCACTCCGCTGTTGTGATGATCCACTTTATTATTTATTTACTTATCGTCACGCGGCCACAACGAGAAACTAAAAACAAACAAACTATCATCTCAGCCAACCACAAACAGCCTCAGCATCAGATAGTGGCATCTCCCATCTCAGCAAATTCAAATGAAAGAAGAAGACAGACGGCCATGCGTCCTTTACACACAGCTGTTTCTGATTTCCTTCCCGTTATGGTATTTGTTTATGTTGTGATCTGTGCACACGGGTTTAAATATAGGTTACCTAAAATGAGTGTCTTTATTAGTGGCAATTGGGTGTGTGTTTTTGTTTTGTTTTTTTACACTGGGTAGTTCTCAGTATGTCAGAGCAAACCTGGCACGCCGCGCCGTGCACGAAAATTGCAAACTGTGCCTGGACACACCCCGTTGGCGCGGCGCAGGGCCTGGTCTACGAAATAAGAGCCCTATAACTCAAAGTATCATAGGGGAAGATTTCTGTTGGAGCAGATAAAATAAAAGATATAAGTGGGAAGGAATACAGCAATATTATTTTACGAACTTTAATAAACAACAATGGAGTGTCTTAGGGTTAACAGATCTTGGGGGGCGTGTTCAGATATGACCACATAGTGGGTCCTTCCAGAGAAACTTCCTGAGCTGGTAGCCTATCAAGATGGTTAAGTAGTGGTCTCCAATGAGTAAACAACCTGTCAGACGAACATCTTAAGCCTGTACACATAAAGATTTGATACATCTCAACCAATTTTTTATGTGTGAGAGACCCCACACATGAAGATAAAAAATCAAAACAACTAAAATTACCACATACACCAAAACGTACCAACAACAGGTACTATTGTAAACCAGTATTAGTTCCCATGAACCAGGTATCGGTACTATATTGGTCTAAATGTGAAAAGTATCCCTAGTGTCTGTGAGTAAAGACACAGATTATTGTGTCTTCATTCATAGAAATGGCACCCAGAGGGTTAGTTAATCTGTCACCTGTCGGTGCTACAGACCCATATCAGACGAGCTAATGATAATTATCTGGGTATGAACAATGAGATAATAATTTTACAGTAAGAAGAATTTGGTTTAGTTAATTTTAATTGTCTATTTGTTTCTTACATCTCACAGAAAACATTAGGGCCCTCCCAGGCCTTGGTTCACAAAGGGAAACACATAAACGCAATTACACAATGTGCAAAACATATATTGGAGGCAGTATCTATGCATAAGATGGTCTGTACTTCACTTCATCATTATACAGAAACATTATGATATCGCAGTAACTATTAATGTGATTAGTGGGAACAGACTCCCTCTAACCCTGTAGGAGATGAATAGTTATAAGGAGCAATAAATGCATGATAAATCAGTACAATGTTTAAGATGATGATAATCCTTACTGTGTATTGGTCATGTAAAGAAATTCAAAGTTTAACTTAAATGAAATACATCTGATCTGTGCATGGTTATTTCAGAGTGACTGTACATTATTTAGCTTGTTTAATTTGACACAACATCCTCTTGATGTGTTTGGAGATTTCTTTCATTTTCAGTCCATATATGATTGGATTAAAGAGAGGATGATACAAAACCATTTGCAAAGTCAGAAATAGACGCACAGTTTTTGGAAAATCAGATTCCAGTCGAGCTATAATGATATCATATGTAGACAAACAGGAGAAGTTGATTAAAACCAACAGGTGAGGTAAACAGGTCTGTGCAGCTTTTTTCCTCACTTCTCTGCTGCTGCGATACGCTATGATAAGAATTTTTGTGTATGTGTATAAAATGAAAAGCATAGGAAGAAGTGCAACATTCATCAAAACAATCAGACCATAAACTGAGATCAGTTTTGAACTCACACAGTGAAGTTTCAAGACTGAATTGTTGCAAAAAATTCCTTTCAAACTGAAGTTACAGAGTTTCTTATTTCTGCTCAGTGCAGCTGGCACCACAACATGTAAAGCAGGAAGGAGCCACGCTAAACCCAGGAAAATACTCACTGTGCTTCTCCTCATGATAGTTGGGTATTGTAGAGGTTTACATATAGACACATACCTGTCATAGGCCATGGCTGACAACAGTAAGAACTCTGAAGCTCCCAGAGAGTAATATATGAAATATTGAAAAAGACAAGCTGAATAAGATATGATCTGTTTTTTAGATAAAAAGTCAATGAAAAGCTTTGGGTAGATGTTGGTGCTGTAAAGAACTGAGTTCAGTGACAAAGCTGCGATAAAAATGTACATCGGCTCATGAAGGTTTTGATGAATCCAGATCAGACTCACAATTGTTAAATTACAGACAATTATTAGAATATAAACTGTAAACATGACTAAAAAATAAATATATCTATACTTGTTCACTTCCACATACCCACCAAGAATTATATATGTCATATTTGACGTGCCATCCATTGAAGAATTTAACACACAGCTTGTATACCTGGTAAAAAAAAAAAAAAAAAAGAGAGAGAATATAAATCGGCCTATGAGGTTTAAAACCACAAAGACAGTGCCTTATTCCTTCACAGATACATGAAATTAAATTTCATCCACAGATGTGAGAAAGTGAACTGAGTGAGTCGCTGGAATGATTTTATGAGACTCCTACGTCCTCCATGGATTTCATAAACCCCTCCATCAAGAACTGCTTTCAGCGACAGCAGCAACTCTGGAAGCCTGACGCAAATGGTGTTTTATTAAGTTTTAGAGTTTTATGCACATGCTCCTCAGACTATAACTCAAAGTATCATAGGGGAAGATTTCTGTTGGAGCAGATCAAATAAAGATATCAGTGGAAAGGAATACAGCAATATATATATTTTTTAATCAAATCTAAGTCGCAGACACCTAGGGCCGGATTTACTAAGATCCCAGATAGCGGGCGCTATATTGTTTGCGTCCGCTATAATATTGCGAGTTTGGTTTGTGCACGCAAAACAGGTGATCTACTAAGAGTAACCCGCTAAATGAAAACACGTGCAAACCGCAATATGTAAATGAGGGTTTTGCACGTGGTAATCGTTTCCGCCATGGAGAGAGTGGACAGAGAGCTGGACGGACGAAGGGACAGAATGACATTTGATCCGATGCATACAAAGACAGCATGTGTGTTCATCTCTCTCGCGCTCTGTTTAGATAAATAAACACAAATCGCTACAGGGCCCAACTCGTCATATAGTGACGAACAGGCAGCAGCTGCAGCGACAATCACACACCTATAACGTGTGTGTGTGTGTGTGTGTGTGTGTGTGTGTGTGTGTGTGTGTGTGTGTGTGTGTGTGTGTGTGTGTGCCGCCCATGATCGAGTGGATTAATAGAGAGCTCAGGTGGGACACACGGATCTAAACACTCTGACCACTGACCAGAGGGATCAAAGACGGGTGAAGGCAGCGGTGACGTGTCTCAGTCCGGTCCGGGACCGGGACTGAGAGACGGAGCTGAGCAGCCAGGTGAGAGGAGAGGAGAGGAGAGGAGCGCACTGCAGGACAGACGTGCCCCGTGCGTAACGGCGCGTAAATGACTTTTAACACGGCTGAAAAACTGTTACAGAATTACCCAGACGTGAGGAAATGCAGAGATGTAAGATCATGGGGCTCTGACAGGTATCAAATCAATAAACGCATACGTTTTGGCAAAGTTGTATCAGTTAGTACATGGTTTTCAGACGTGGTGAATAAAGACGCAAAAACAGCCACCGCAATCTCTTCCTGGTTTGGTAAATCACATTGCACGCGCTAAATAAATCTATTTGCATCTACTCCTCCCAGTATTCTGCACGTTCTGGCTGAAACGCCCATATTTACATATTCATCAAGGCAAACACGCTAAATGGATCGCACGTGCTATTCTGCCCGTGTGAGGGACGCAATCCTGACGCAATCCTACTAACCGGACGCATTGCGTCCGGTTAGTAGATCAGGTTCCACATGTGTTTGCGCGTGCAATCACGTTTGCACACGTTTTAATACACGCAAACCTTTAGTAAATCCGGCCCCTAGTGTATAAAAATATAATTTATTTCATTTCATAACATTTTACGAACTTTAAAGCAGAAGTAAGCGGAATGTTTGTGTTAATATAAGTCTTAAATAGTTCTTCCGACGGCAATCACTTTTGAGTGTTGGTCCGAAACACGGGTCTGTCAGTCACTCTGCTCTGCTGTAAGCCGAGGAGAAAACTTTCCTTGTATCCTACAACCTTTATCCAATGAGGAGAGAGAACGGCATAAAGGCGCGTCCTCTCTGTGTGTGCAGCCAAGGGATGTGCGTGAATGTGGTGACGTAGGAACGAGGGCGGGGACTGCTAACTCCATCGGCTGACAGGAAGTTAGCCAAAACCACCGGATCGCTTACTTCTGCTTTAATAAACAGCAATGGAGTGTCTTAGGGTTAATAGACCTTGGGGGGCATGTTCAGATAAGACCACATAGTGGGTCCTTCCCGAGCTGGTAGCCTATCAAGATGGTTAAGTAGTGGTCTCCAAGGGGTCATGCCTATGTTCCCACAGCCCTATGTTCCCACAGCCCTATGTTCCCTCAGCCCTATGTTCCCTCATTTCTAACTTTTGTTGTCACTGAAAATTAGGCCCTATGTTCCCTCAGCCCTTTGGTCCCACCATTGGTTGGGTTTAGGCAATGAAGAAAGGAGTTGGTTAAGTTTAGTAAAAAGACCAGGTAGAGGCTAGACAGGGCAGATAGACAGAGTCCAGATAGGTAGAGAGAGTCCAGAGGGAACATAGGGCTGTGGGAACATAGGCACGCTCCCGTCTCCAATGTGTAAAGAACCTGTCAGATGAACCTCTTAGTGAAAACTTGATCTTCTCCAGTTTCAGAAGACATAAAATCTCATGCAGCCAGAGTTTGATTGATGGTGGTAGATGAGACTTCCATAATAAAATCATTCTCTTATGAGCAATAAGGGAGTCGAAGGCAATAACGTTATTTTTGAATAGCTGTGGTAAAGAGGTCATCTGGGGGTTTCCCCGAAAATAGCGATATGTTAGATTTTTATTTAGATTTATGCCCAATACATCCAAAATTGTTTTGAGGAATAGTTAGCACAGTCAAAATCCTGAAGAGTTTTGTTACAGGACAGGTAGGGCAAGAACAGACATTTCGACCAAAGTCTTTTTCAATGTCATTGAAGTTAACAACAACGGCCGACTACTATCAGTCTCTCGGACACTGCGGCTGAAACGCGCCCGTTAAATCATCACTAGTCATCAAAGTTGCACTGACATGACTCCTAGTCAACATTTAGTTGACTTATGTTTGGAGTTTGAATACAGCAGCAGTGTTTATCATTAATTAACGAGTCTCATTTGGGTCCGCCACAGTCTCAAATATTATTGAAAAATATTCACTTTATTTCCGTAGTTACAAACTCAGACAGTTTAAAGAAGTCAAACAGTTCTGTGACTTCAGGCCTCAAGGGTTTGATGAAATCTTTACACATTAGAATCTATTTTGGTTTAAAGATTAATGAGATCCGTGGAGGATGAGGCAATATTATAAAAACTACAGACCTGACTAGTTTTACCTTTTAAATGTTGTAGATGAACAACCACCAGGTGCATTTAAGGTTGAGTTTGTATGAATGAATGAGACAAGGTCCTCTTTGTATTTGTAGCTTTGGTATTGCTCACTCCTACAAAATGGTTAATTAATCTGCCTTTTCTTGAACTTTTTATCCATTATTAGATGGGATTAATGGATGACGAACATAATGTAACATATATAACTCTCAGTGGGCACGTGGAAGTGCAGAAATACAGATATCTTTACTTTGTGATCATGTTTACAGTTTATATTCTAATAATCTGCTGTAATTTCACCATTGTGTGTCTTATTGTGATTCACAGAAACCTCCATGAGCCCATGTACATTTTCATTGCAGCTTTGTTAATCAACTCTGTTCTTTTCAGCACCAACATCTACCCAAAGCTGCTGATTGACTTTTTGTCAGAAAAACAGATCATATCTTATTCAGCTTGTCTCTTTCAGTTTTTTTTGTTTTATTCTTTAGGAAGTTCAGAGTTCTTACTGTTGTCAGCCATGGCCTATGACAGGTATGTGTCTATATGTAAACCTCTGCAATATGCAACTATCATGAGAAGAACCACAGTGAATATTTTTCTGGGTTTAGCTTGGCTCCTTCCTGCTTGTCACATTTCAGTCCTAGTAATTATGAGTATTGATATGACACTCTGTAATTCAATATTAAATGGAATATTTTGTAATAATTCTATTTATAATCTCCACTGTGTGAGTTTGAGAACACGATCTATATTTGGTGTTTATGCTGTGATAGTCACTGCACTTTGCCCGCTGCTCTTCATCCTGTTCACATACACCAGGATACTGATCATCTCCTATAGAAGTTCTAAAACTATGAGGAAGAAAGCTGCACAGACCTGTTTACCTCACCTGCTGGTTTTAATCAGCTTCTCCTGTTTGTGTGCGTATGACGTGATTATAGTTCGACTGGGATCTAAATTTCCAAAAACTGCTCGTTTAATAATGACTTTACAAGTCATTCTGTATCATCCTCTCTTTAATCCATTAATATATGGACTGAAAATGAAAGAAATCTCCAAACACTTGAAGAGGTTGTTCTGTCGAACCAAAGTAATGTAATGTTAAAGTAAAAGTTATGCTCCAGTAAAAGTGGTGATAGTGTTTCTACATTATTTCAGTCCTCATCTACAATGTTGTGAACGTTCTGATCATTTATGTCAATATTTGTTTCAATTTATTTGATATTCATCTTATTGACCATCAGGAAACAACTACTGTTGTAGTGAGGTTTGGGCTTTTCCTATGTTTTTACCAGGAACACAGGACTAGGTCTGGACTGCTGCCACTGTGAAACTTTATAGACCACTGGCCACATCTGTGAGACTGGACTGTACAAATATGATATTCATCTCCATGTAACATCCCCATGAATCAGCCACATTGTAAAAAACAAAACAAAACTGTCAGACCCCACTGAATGCCTGAATGCATTGGAGGGCCTTAGGTGTCTACACAAAGCAAACACACTCAGAATCAGGTTTAATACCAACTATACAGGGAATTTTTATTAGTATAATGATAAACCCGTTAACAAATGGCCTCACAACCTGTTTTTGTTCTTGGATGCCTCTCACTAAAATGTTGTATCAACCATACCATACCAAGATCCTTCTCCTTTCCCTTACCTCAAATTCATGGTTATGATTATAATTATAACAATGAACGTCCCACAACCATAATAAAGTATATATTTAACCAAAACCTTGAAAGTTCCCCTTCCTTGTTGTATCTAAACTAGAGTTGTCACGAGAACCAATACTTTGGTGCGAAGTTGGATTATTTCTTATTAGTTTAATTTATGAGTCAAATAATGCAGTTATGACCTTGAAATGAAAAAGCCTTTGTGCTAATGCATTTTAATTTTAAAATTTGACTTTTCAAATTAAATTTTGGTACCTTATTGCTGGAGGATGTTTTGAAAATTAAATCTTAAATGTCCCTTTCTTTATCATTTTAATTAAGTCACAGAATGAGCAGTCTTGAAGAAGAAAATGAAAATGCAGTTTGGAATATTGATCATTCATTTTATCTGTGTCTGACCGATGTTGTCCGGCCTTCCCTGAGTGGGTTTCAAACCCGGGTCTCCCACACCGTCGGCGACGATGCTAACCGTTTCGCCAAGAGGTCAATGACCACTTGGCAAGTGGGTTAGCACGTCTTTTATGGGTGAGTGAGTTTAACTTCGGTACCGCTAACCGCCACACGCTGTCACTTCTCCTCACTGATACCTTGCGACGGTCCGCGGACCTCCGTTACATATGAGTCAAATAATGCAGCTACATTTTGAAAATGAAAAAGGATTTCTGTTAATGCATTTTAATGTGGAATATGAGACACATTCCATAATTTACCCTGCGTGGCCAGTGCGTCTGAGAGAGAAAGAGAAACGAGACGTACTGATGACGGCATGGCTTGCTCCAAAATAAGGAAAGTTAATGCTGAAAACTGAACTTTTGAAGATAAATGGCACTGACTCCAAGCCAAGATTTAAACTACTGGCAGGGCAGTCACGTGCCCATTTCTTTCAGTAATGGTGTTTTCAGGGTTTTCCCTGCCAGGCGGATTGTGGCCGCCGCCTTGGTTAAAGCATGTGTGTGGGCTTGGGGGTCGTTCAGATGTAGCGTTTCTTGCCCGCACAAACCCATTTATGTGCGCTCACAACTGAAAGTGACGCCGTAGCGGTGTGTATTTGCTTTTCACCATCTCTCATGTCAGCCCATCCTCCTGCACTCTCTTGCACGCGCTGGTGCACGCACACGCACGTACACACATACAAACATGGGTGCATGGACAGTAAAATGCAATCACACACACCCCGGAGATGGATAGTTCTCTCTTTTGTTTGGAAAAATATTCACTTTATTTCCGTAGTGACAAACTCAAAGACAGTTTAAAGAAGTCAAACAGTTCTGTGACTTCAGGCCTCAAGGGTTTGATGAAATCTTTACACATTAGAATCTATTTTGGTTTAAAGATTAATGAGATCCGTGGAGGATGAGGCAATATTATAAAAACTACAGACCTGACTAGTTTTACCTTTTAAATGTTGTAGATGAACAACCACCAGGTGCATTTAAGGTTGAGTTTGTATGAATGAATGAGACCAGGTCCTCTTTGTAGCTTTCGTATTCCTCACTCCTATAAAATGGTTAATTAATCTACTTTTCCTTGAACTTTTTATCCATTATTAGATGGGATTAATGGATGACGAACATAATGTAACATATATAACTCTCAGTGGGCATGTGGAAGTGCAGAAATACAGATATCTTTACTTTGTGATCATGTTTACAGTTTATATTCTAATAATCTGCTGTAATTTCACCATTGTGTGTCTTATTGTGAGTCACAGAAACCTCCATGAGCCCATGTACATTTTCATTGCAGCTTTGTTAATCAACTCTGTTCTTTCCAGCACCAACATCTACCCAAAGCTGCTGATTGACTTTTTATCAGAAAAACAGGTCATATCTTATTCAGCTTGTCTCTTTCAGTTTTTTTTGTTTTATTCTTTAGGAAGTTCAGAGTTCTTACTGTTGTCAGCCATGGCCTATGACAGGTATGTGTCTATATGTAAACCTCTGCAATATGCAACTATCATGAGAAGAACCACAGTGAGTATTTTTCTGGGTTTAGCTTGGCTTATTCCTGCTTGTCACATTTCAGTTCTAGTAATAATGAGTATTGATATGAAACTCTGTAATTCAATATTAAATGGAATATTTTGTAATAATTCTATTTATAATCTCCACTGTGTGAGTTTGAGAACACGATCTATATTTGGTGTTTATTCTGTGATAGTCACTGCACTTTGCCCTCTGCTCTTCATCCTGTTCACATACACCAGGATACTGATCATCTCCTATAGAAGTTCTAAAACTATGAGGAAGAAAGCTGCACAGACCTGTTTACCTCACCTGCTGGTTTTAATCAGCTTCTCCTGTTTGTCTGCGTATGACGTGATTATAGTTCGACTGGGATCTAAATTTCCAAAAACTGCTCGTTTAATAATGACTTTGCAAATAATAATGTATCATCCTCTCTTTAATCCAGTAATATATGGACTGAAAATGAAAGAAATCTCCAAACACTTGAAGAGGTTGTTCTGTCGAACCAAAGTAATGTGATGTTAGAGTAAAAGTTATGCTCCAGTAAAAGTGGTGATAGTGTTTTTACATTATTTCAGTCCTCATCTATAATGGTGTGAATGTTCTGATCATTTATGTCAATGTTTGTTTCAGTTTTTTTGATATTCATCTTATTGACCATCAGGAAACAACTACTGTTGTAGTGAGGTTTGGGCTTTTCGTATGTTTTATCAGGAACACAGGACTAGGTCTGGACTGGTGCCACTGTGAAACTTTATCTATTTACATCTGTGAGACTGGACTGTACAAATATGATATTAGGCTTTAATCTCCATGTAACATCCCCATGAATCAGCCACATTGTAAAAAACAAAACTGTCAGACCCCACTGAATGCCTGAATGCATTGGAGGGCCTTCGGTGTCTACACAAAGCAAACACACTCAGAATCAGGTATAATACCAACTATACAGGGAATTGTATATTAGTATAATGATAAACCCATTAACAAATGGCCTCACAACATGTTTTTGTTCTTGGATGACTCTCACTAAAATGTTGTTGTTTTATCAGTACAGGCAAGTAACAAATGAAAGGAGATGTAGTTACTGAAGGACACTTGTTAGCTACAGTTCAAGGCACTGTCACTCTCCACTCATCCTTCAGTCTGTCACCTGTCTTTATATTTATGTCCAAGTGACAGAGCCATCTAGCTGCTATTGAAATGATAACAAGGAAATCAGGATTAATTTGCACAACATTATAGATCAATTAAGTTGATCCTGGTGATGTTTACACCAGTAAGCCAACATTTTTGTAACCATACCAAGATCCATCCCCTTTCCCTTACCTCAAACACATGGTTATGATTATAATTATAACAAAGAACGTCCCACAACCATAATAAAGTATTAATTTAACCAAAACCTTGAAGTTCCCCATCCTTGTATCTAAACTAGAGTTGTCACAAGAACAAGTCAATGCCAACACGCAAAAAGTATGTCGGTAGCTGCTTTTTTCGGCACAGTGAGTACCGTAAAAGTACAACTTTGCCCTCGGCGGGCTTTATAAATTCCTCTCGGAACAGACGCGGATATTATACGCACATGCTCAGACTCTGCGTCTACAGTCGAACTCGCGGTCCGTTTACGTGAATGCGGCTGGACCATAAGCCACTCCAACCATAGACATATGTACTGCTTATTTTTGTATGGCTCCAACTACCTGGTGTGCGCCACAAGTTTGAGCTCATGTAAACATGACGTGTCACGCGTCTTTCTCAGGTCAGTTGTCATGGAAAATTGAAGCTACGGTGGTGCAGTGTTGTAAATGTGAAATGTATGAGCTGAAAAATTACAAACTTCAAAATAAAACTTGACTGTTATATTATATGGGGCCCATTCTAAGGCGTGTTCCCCACTTTTCTGCACAATACAGCACTAGTACGATTAACAACGTTGTAAAACACCAACACCACACATGGAGCTTCTATTATACCTCTGTACACTCTGAAGATCACCCTCTGCGCCAGTAAAAAGTAAACATTTACATTTTTTCAGACAAGATGATTGCCTCAAACTATTTGATTTTTTTTTTTACCGAATGACCATTTGACTATTCAAAAATCATTGCCCATCCCTATGTAATGCGATTATGAAATTAAATAGGAAACTGTACTGAAGAGTTGCACTGTTAAACATTTGGAGTGATTCATGTTAAATAAATCTGCATAATGTAACTGCTTTTGGGTAAGCCTTTTTTAATGTAGCCTAAACATTAATATTTTCAATAATGCACCAGCACCAGGTGAGAGCGTTCCATCTTTGTACAATTAGCAGCATTAGTTCTGTGAAAAATATTTTTAATAACCATGCAAAATTGGTACTAAAACTGAAATTACTCTGAATTAATCCATATTGAATCGAATCGAATCAAATTGAATTGGGACCTTGTGAAAGGAGGGGTGGAGGGTACAGCCTTTATCCACAAAGCCATAATTCAAGCTGTGCAATAATTTAGGACATACGAGGATAATGTATTAAGTTGAATTTAGATCACCATTAGACACTGGACTGTTTAACTGTGGCTACTCTTCCTGGAGTCCTTGATTTTCAGTTTTTCAGTGCAAAGTAGGGAAAGTGTGGTCAGCAGTAGCTGTTGTGGCAATGATACTTTGCTGGCATTTTCCTCCTACTGTGGCTTCACCAGGAATCTCAGTTGGGGGGGTCCCTCTTCATTCTTTGGAAAGGATGAGAGCGCTGGTTCAGTACTGTTTCACAACAGAATGAAGGCTTCATCATATTTGATGTTTAATTGCAGGACATGGGCAGGATCATTTAGGTGGGTAAGTCCAAGCAGGTGTGAGAATGTTTGCCTCCCTCTGGTTTTAGTCTCCTCCCGGCTTGATGCTCCCTCTACCTCAACATTTTGTGTAATCTGTAGGGCTGTCCCGATTATCATATTTTGATAATCGAAGCTTCGCGGACATAAAATCGATTTAAATCGAAGCTTCGACAGCCGGGGTGGGGGTGCACGATCGTAGCGTCTGACGGGGATGTCGCCGCCGCCACAACCCCCCCTCCGAAAACACCACTGTTGTGAAACCCCCCTGCAGCTGTCCAGGATGATGAACCGGGAGACGTTTTTTGCAATCTGCGTTGTAGCTTGTTTGCGAATCGTGCAAGCTGCTGCTCAGGACTCATACCTGGGTAAAGTGGGCTCAAGCCGTGCAATACACACCCATTATAATCTCATAAAATGATCATGGTCATTGATCAGGGATTGATAAAAAACTATATGACCTACCAAAACGTGGAATAATACGCCAATACACAAGACTTGTGTCTACTGTTTAAAGTTCAAATGAAGTCTCTAGGTGAAAGTATGCCTGAGCAGTAGACGTTTGAAAAACTCCAATGATTGTTCTTTTTCGCTCTTTTTTTTCCGCCCGTCCCATTGACTTCAATGCAAAATCTTGCGCAGTCGTGAAAAATTCGTAAACTCTTGAGAAAAGTAATAGCATACCGATCCCGATCAAGATGCACGTTTTGATGGCCCTAATAATCTTAGTCATGAAACCATCCCATCAGCCAATCCCACAGCAGCAGTAACATATTGGACTCTGCCAGATGGCTCTTGGCTGATTTTCTGCTGATAGTGATGTACTGTTGTTGGGAATGGTTTCTCGACTCACTTTTGATCCTTAATACCAATCAATCATGCAGTCTTAATATCACAACCTATCTAAGTGTTGACCACGTTCTAATGGCTACCTCCTTTCGGTCCATCATCCATCCATCAAGGGGCGCCCTTTGATTCATCTTCGCTTGTAGTGTGGATTGTCCACATCAGTCATTGTGGTAGAGCATGTTTTTAAAATCATAATATCTTTCTGACTCAAATGTTTGGAGTCTGTTTACCTCAGAGTACTAATGTTGCCAAACCATGACAGTTGACTGTTATGTATAATAATGACATAACTCCCTGACAGCAACGATATGATTTGTTTCAACTAACAGTTTAAGGCCAAATATGATGTTATTTCTCTGGAGTCAGCATGTGTAAAATGAAATACAAAAACAAGGGTGGGAACACAGACATGAAGACACTAAGGGCTGTTAAAACTAAGGATGTAATTGGCTACAGTCGTCTTTGGACATTCAAATGTTTTTTTCTCTTTTGGCCTTCATCAGTTTTTTGGTGAGAGAGACAGAAACACGAGGATGATTAATAAATTGTGATCCTCAGCAAGAGCAGTGTGGGGAATATTTCTCAAGATTTTCCAGTGCACCTGGACCAGGATGACATTAATGTGCAGATACTGTCACTCAGAATTAAGGACTTTATATTGATTAAATTCAGCTTAGAAACATTGTTATTTCAAGGAAATTTCAATCAAACGCAACTGGACAAGAACTGATGAAGCCTCTTGGATGAGAGGTGAAACATCTTCTAAGACAAATAATCAAGTCCAGTTGCGTTCGATTGAAATTTCCTTGAGATACAGTAACTATGGATGAATGAGAATATTCACAGGCCTTAGAAACATTGACTTTTTTACCAAATAATTCAAACAACATTAACTCCATTAGTACACCAAAACCAACAGGGTTTGCTTTTTAAATTCATGTCAGTAAAACAAAATACAATGAGAACTCATGGAAACATTACACTAAATACCATTCAGGAATCAGCATTACAGCATGATTATTTTAGAAAAAAATGACTGTACATGAAAAATCTGTGTTAATACATCAGATGCTTTTGGCTGCACAGAGCAGCCTTTTGAGGTGTTTAGAAATTTCCTTCATTTTTAGCCCATATATGAGTGGATTAAACAAAGGATGATACAAAACTATCTGTAGAGTCATTATTAAGCGTGCGGTTTTTGTAAAGTTGGATTCTACTCGAGCTATACTGACATCATATGCACTTAAAAAAGAACAACTTATTAAAACCAACAAATGAGGTAAACATGTCTCTGCAGCTTTTTTCCTGACCTCTCTACAGCTTCGATAGGAAATGAAGAGAATCTTTGTGTAGGTGAAAATTATGAACAGCATAGGGATTATTATTAGATCTAACAAAGTAATGACACCATATGTTGTAATTAAACTTGATCTTACACACTGAAGTCTGTAAATTGAATTGTTGCAAAAGACTCCCTTCAAAGTAAGGTTACACAGTCTAGTTTCAGCACTCACTATTGCTAGGACTGCAATGTGGCAGGCAGGTATAAGCCAAGATAAAACCAGGAAAATTACAATTGTTTCTTTTTTCATGATAGTTGTATATTGCAGAGGTTTACATATAGACACATATCTGTCATAGGCCATGGCTGACAACAGTAAGAACTCTGAACAGCCTAAAGAGTAAAATAAAAAAAACTGAAAGATGCAGGCTGAGTAAGATATGACCTGTTTTTCAGATAAAAAGTCAACCAAAAGCTTTGGGTAAATAACGGTGCTGTAAAGGACACTGTTCAAAAGCAAAGCTGCAATGAAAATGTACATCGGCTCATGAAGGTTTTTATGAACCATAATAAGATGCACAATGGTAGAATTACTGATGATTATTAGAGCATAAATTGTAAACATAATTAAAAAATAAACATATCTGTATTTATCAACCTCCACATACCCATCAAGAATTAGGTATGTACCATTAAACTCGTCTTCCATGAATGCGTGGTCAATCAAAGTGATCAGAAATGAAACAGGCATTCAGGCATGTAACCAATGTGCATGATTTAAGTCTAACCATAACAATTAAGAGTTCTTAATTCATTCAGATACCTAACATTAAGTGCAATCGGTGAAAGCTCATCTTCAGAAAATGAAAATGAACTGTTCAAATCTGTCTAAACTTTTTATTATGTTCCTTCAGCCTCCATGGATCTCATTAAACTCAACTAAAATAGATCGTAATGTGTAAGGAACTTAATCGAACCCTGGAGGCCTCAAGTCGCAGCAATGTTTGACCTCTCAGTGCATTGTTGGTAAATGGTAAATGGTCTTGTATTTATATAACGCTTTGCTATACCTGAACGATACCCAAAGCGCTTTACAGTACATCACATTCACCCATTCACACACACATTCACACACTGATGGCGGAAGCTGCCATGCAAGGCGCGAACCACGACCCATCAGGAGCAAGGCGGGTAAGGTGTCTTGCCCAAGGACACTACGGCAGCAACCGGGACAGAGCGGGATTCGGCAGATTCTTCGGCAGAGTTATAGTCAGGGGGCCAATTCTGAAAAGTGCTTCCGTTAAGACTTTTGCGGACATGTTGGGGTACAAGATGACAACCCATTTTTTTAGTTAGAAGGGACCTACAGGTGAAATTCTAGAGTGGTTGTCAAGCTGAAAATTTTTTTTGTGGGTTTTGGAAGCAATTTTAGGCAATTTTTCAGGTTTCCTGCTTAACACGACCTGCCCGCAATAAATGTCTAATATCTCCACAACTACAAGGACCACATACACAAACATGGTATCAAATGAAAGATTACACTCAGGAGGTGTCTGCAGAAGTGTCAGAATCGTAGCGTCTGACGGGGATGTCGCCGCCGCCACAACCCCCCCCCCCGAAAACACCACTGTTGTGAAACCCCCCTGCAGCTGTCCAGGATGATGAACCGGGAGACGTGAGATGGGTGAGACGGGAGATACACAAACATGGTATCAAATGAAAGATTACACTCAGGAGGTGTCTGCAGAAGTGTCAGAATGAAAATCTATTAAACAGTGTAAGAGCAAAATGAGCTAGAACATGTAAAAATCAATCTCCGCCTAAAGAAAACCAGTTTTAAAGTGAATATCAGCTTGGAAACACAAGATACTAGCCCCAAATCTGTATCAATCAGTACCCCAATCTAGGGGCATGAGTCATGACAAGTTTAAAGCTTGTAGTTTGAGACAGTGCAACACTGCACACATTTTAGTACTTGTCCAGGCGGAAATCTAGAATATTTATTTGACATTTCACTATAAATTCCTTCTAGATTCAACAGCTGTCTGACTTCCTCTAGAGTAACTACTAATGGTTTGTAGTAATAACTGTGCAACTTAGGGATGATTTTGACAAATAACATTGTTTAATAACCACATAATCACAACAGATTATTCATTGCAACATGGCAATTTCCAATCAACCCTGTTGGTACAACTATTATTTTTTCCCATCCAAACTGTCATCCTCCAAAAATAGCAGACAGCTGTGAGAAGGCACCTAGGGACCATGTCCATGTTCTCAGTCAGAGTCCTGGTCAGAGACAGAAGAGAAGAGTTTATAGTTTTTGTTACAATACATGCACCACACCAGAGAGCCTAATCTACAAGACAAAAATATACATGTATATATTAGGGCCGGGACTCGATTAAAAAAAATAATCGAATTAATTAGAGGCTTTGTAATTAATTAATCGCAATTAATTGCATTTTAATCGCATACAAATATTTGACCTGAGGACAGTGAGAAGCATTTTTTTTTTCACATGGATTTTAGTATACCATTGAATGACTGAATACATAAGCTTAAGCATTCAAGGTGGTACTTAACCAAGACCAACAGACTAGGGATGCAAATTATCGATTCATTCATTAATCGATATCCATACAGATTAAATGGTCTTTCCTTCCAATACACTATGATGATTACTGTAGTATTTAACTAGGCTACTTAAATCACAGTAGCATAAACTGATTTGTTGAACTCAGCCTGATGTAAACATTAATAAAAGTCAGTAACCAATCACACAGGCAGCTCCATGTTGTCCCTGTGTGATGTTCAGGGACAGGTCAGGACAGTCTGAAGACAGACAGCTCTGAGGGTGAAGTCCTATCATAATGAGATGAGCTGCACCTGTGACAGTGACAGGTCATAGATATAGCGCTGCAGCTGAGCAATTAGCGCGATATAGCGCATTTAGCGTGCGCCCGTGTCTGTTTATCTATGTGCAGGCAGAGATCAGAGATGGTGTTTTAAATAACCATGCTAGCGTTTCACCAGCACTCATCTCTGCCAGTCAGCCTCTCAAACTGCCGCCTCTCTCGCGTGCGGGCGCACCGCACGTAGACACACGTGAGAAAGAAAAAAAAATGCGATTAAATGCGTTAATTTTTGTGTAATTAATTAATCGTAATTAATGCGTTAAAGTCCCGGCCCTAGTATATATAATATATCAGTGATGATTATGTTGGTACCTGAGTATTCTTGCACCAAGCTGCGCAGGCACACCCACATGCCCCACAGCAATATACTCCACTCCTTCGACATCGACACTGCCTGGTACTGCACTGACTTCCACTTTCCTTGCATCCACAGGTTGTCAGCTCCAAACATCTGGGCCCGTATTCCTAAAGATTCTAAGAATCCTCTCAGAGAGCTCCTAACTTAACCTAAAAATTCCTAGCAAGGAGTCTTAGCTTAGGAGTGATTCCAGAACACTCTCAGAGAACTCTGAGCAAGGAATGGACAGAAACTCCTATCTTAGTGAGGAGGTGTGGTTGACCCCCGTTGCTAGGTATGAGTCATCATTTCAAACGCTGTGATTGGTTGATCCTAAAAGTTAGATAAAGGGGCGGTGTTTAGCTCAGTTGGTAGAGCAGCGCCCCATGTGTTGAGGCTATAGTCCTCACTGCAGGCGACCCCGGTTTGAATCCCGTGTCGAGCAGTCCTAACCTGCATGTCATTCCCCCTCTTTCTGCCTCCCATTTCCTGTCTCTCTCTAAACTGTTCTGTCAATTAAAGGCCAAAAAGCCCAAAAAATATACTTTAAAAAAAAGCTAGATAAAAAATATACTTTTGGTGATAATGGGCAAAGGATGGACCCTCAAATCGATAAATTTAACCATAGAATCCAATCTTATGAAGACTGTGTAATTGTAAAAAATATTTCACATAAAAGAAAATATCTGTTAAATGAATAGTAAGCTTAGCTATACTTTAAAATTATCCTACAAAATGTGTGAAAACTTGCATAGTATTCACATAGTGAAACTTATATTTATTTGCTTATATTAATTACCATGCTGGTCATTTTTGCACGTTCAACTTTCAACATTTCAACTCAATTTGGGCTCAGCTTTCATCAGTGTCTGTGATTGCTGACCGGCCTATAAGAAGCAGTGTTGGTTGGCTTTGAAATCTACCACAAACCAGTGAACAGCAATGGAGAAGAAAAGAACAAGGAAACCCAACTGGACAGAGGAACAGGAACAATCTGTAGCGTTTCATTAATTCACTGTCATCCAGTGTTTGGAAAATATCTCTCCTGCCTCTTCTGTCCACCATTTCCTCTGCTTAGGGAACTCCTAAGCCACTTAAAAGTCCTCTTCCCTGCTCTTAACAGATCCCACCTTAGGAGCTCTCTTAAGAGCTAGGATTCTTTAGGAATAGCTTTTATCTTTACTAGGATCTACTCTTAACTTTTAGGGGAAATTCTAAGAAAACATCATGATTCTAAGAATTTTCTTAGAATTTGGCCACTAGGAGCAACTCTTTGCACTAAGAATCTTTAGGAATACGGGGACTCTAAGGGTTCTTTAGTTAAAAGCTGGGGAACCAGTACACCATCCTTCATGTGCCAACCACAACTAGTTGGTGAGGGCAACTTTGGATGAGTCACTAGTGCCTGTTTCCAAACCTTTGTTTGATAGTGGGCCCTCATGAGATGCAGAGTCAAGGCATCCTTTGTTGGTGGTAAAGTATCCACATTGGCTTTCACTTTCCGAAACAGGGAACAGTGAACATCATGGATTGAGTCACTGGTTGATTTCAGGTCATACAGTTTGCATACAAACTGTTCTGCCAAACACAGAGTAGCTGGACTTGGTAATTCATCCTCACCAAAGTTGTGGAGAAGATGTGGGCACTGCTGGAACACTTTCCATGCAGTCTTTTTTCCTATTCCAGTGAATTGGCTAGTTGTATCACATCCAGTGATGGAATGAAATGCCAACAAACCATTGATGATCTCATTTGGCAGTTTAATATCATGAACTTTGATGTAGCGTGGTTTCTTGGCTGTTCCTGCTTTCATCCAAACTTCTGGGCTCAGTTGGTGTGCAAACACAAGAAGCAACACCAGTACATCTGTGTCTCTGCACTGAATGATGAGCCTCTGATAGCCTTTCGCTGTTGCATCAACTGCATGTAGCAATATGCGGGTGTCTGCTTCTTCATGCGTAGCCTGAAGGTGGGAAACATCAAAATCCTGCTGGTGATGCCACTTTTTCAGGGTTGTCAAATCCTCCACTTATTATTGATCCTCAGGGATGGGTTAAATGCAGAGAAAGAATTTCACTGTACTAGCTGTATATATACATATAAAGGTACTTTATTTGTCACATATATGTGACAAATAAAGTACCTTTATTACAATTTCCTGACCATAATGGTGCACATTCCTTTCAAGCTCATTTGATAGGAATTGGGTCAGATTGGCCTTGTTTTCATCCATTTCAATAAACTGATTCCAGTCAGCTGGTATCTTTACATCCCTACTGACAATGGTGCAAATCTTTTGTGGACCAGTGCTACGTTTTGCTCTTGTTCCAGCCTTTATGGAGTTCTGTTGGTACTGATCAAACACTAGATCCACTCTAGTGATGTTATGATATCCAGTCACGTTCTGCTTGAAAATGTCAGCATAATCCCCAAAGGTTGATGCATTTAGGGGTTTTCCTATTGCTCTGACTAAGGTCATCCCATCAATGATGGTGCAAGTGCTCACAATAGATGGACTCTGTCCCCTTTGCACCAGCTTGTAGTATGGTGGCTAAGTCAGCTTTGTTTGTAGGTCGGAGGACTGAATTAGGGGTGTGCCGATTGGCGATCCCATCGTCTATCGGCGATTGGAAGGACGATCAGCGATGTTTTGTTTTCCTGCCGATTTTACACACACATACTCGCTACTTTTTTTTATTGATCCAATGCGCAATATGTTTGTTTTGTTTTAATGAAGCCGCTTCTCTGGCTGCTTCCAACAGATACTCTGTCAAATGACAGTGTTTCACCAATCAAATGCAGCCACTGGCGACGTCCAATCAGACGGAGCCAGGTAGTCATATGACCGCACACAAAATCTCTGTGGTAAACAGGGTGGCCACTCCGTTTAGCTGGTGTTGTGGCTGTGACTAGCCCTGTCACATCGGTGTTCACTGATATGCCACAAATAAATTCCGTCCGCCATGAATAGATTTTTCGGCTTTCGGCAACGCAATAGCGTTCCGTTCATTGATCATAGTGCTCTTTCTCCATTATTAGCCCTCACACACACACAGAGAGAGAGAAGCGCGCATGCATGACAGCATGACAGCAGGGCATGCTGTCCCCCCCCCGTCGAACGAACACGTGGAACCCCCCCGTGCCCCGGCAATAGACAGGTCTATCGGCGATCTCCTGGGAGGGCGATTGGGACGATCTGAGAATGTCAAAATTGCCCAACACTAGACTGAATCTGTTGTGGCAAGTGACAGGGGGACTGCACACAGTTCCTTTTGGAGAAGCTCGTCTATGTTAACCTCCCTACCACTCTCTATGGATACAATGATGCGACGGAAAATATCCCTGTCAGGCTTCACACACTTGGGTTTTTCACGTTTTTTACCTGTGCTGTACAGATTTGAGAATGTTTTGGGGTTTCTCTTGGTTAGGCTTCTGTGAAAGTCTATACTCGTTGTGCTCAATCGTTTTTGCACCAACTCAGTGACGATTTTTTTCCCTGACTCCGCAGCATTCATAAGGTCTTTCATTATATCTTCGGAAGACACATCACCAGTTGTCAAAGACACCAACTCATGCATATTATCCAGCTGGAAGGCATGGTATCTCTGGAACTGGTCTTGAAGTTGAGTTGCATCATCATTATCTCTCCTTAGTCTTGATGGAAGGCAGTCTTTGTGGGTGTCTTCATCATCTCCTCCTTAATGTGTCAGTCCAAACAGTGATTTGGTATCCTGTGCTAAAGATGCTTGTTCATTGTAGCTGATGGACCAACGGTTTCTAGCTGACTCGTTTCGAGTGATGCCTACCAAACCTCCAGCAACCTTTCCAGTTTTGTTGATGTGCTCAAGACACAGATCAAAAGGCACCTCATTGAAGCTGTGATTGGTCTCCTTGGCTACAAAATCACCATCTAGGAAGCCCTGGTAGACCTGGGGTGCCGTCTGTGCCAGATGTTCCATGTCTGCTATGAATACAGCACCCCATCTTGTGTAATGGGTCTGATCATAAGCTGCAAACCAGGGCATCATGCGCTTGAAGGCTGACATGTACAGCTTCCAGTCACCACATCTCAGAGCCCGTGTGAATGCCAGGAGAATAGACACGAGATCCATGTATTGTCGCCAGAAAGTGAAGGTTGGTTTGTTTTCATTAGCCTTGTCAAACTCTGCAAGTAGACCCTGGACCTCTTCAACTTTTACCACAAGATCTTCATAGCGTGCTGCAGCTGCTTCAATTTCTCCACATCGTATGTGTTCCGAGACAGCATTTGCCAACTCAAAGCAAGTGTTGCCTATTGTGTGGTCATTGTCATCCATCCATTGTATAAATGTTGGCCACAATATTCTCCAAAGTGCTTCAAATGCAAGTTTGTGTGCACGGGCTACACGGTTCCATCCCTTTCCCTTCATGATGTTTTAGTGTTCTTTCCAAACACACCACTTTCCTCAAAAATGTCCCTCAGTCCAGAATCACCAATATGCTGACCAATGACCTTTGAAAAATTCATCTGCACATGAAAGCCACCCAAGACAATGACTATATCCTCACAGTGTTTTTGGTGGTGCCACTGGAGCATTTTTGCTTTGCAGTAGAGCTGCTCATCAAAGGTTATGATCGTATACCTTTGGCCCAGTTTTGTAGTCATTTTGTGGCAGTTCTGTAAAACTGTCCAAAGTGTGTCGTAGTCATGTGCTGGAGAATTTATGATGGGCATCAATCCAGCTACTGTTTTTGGGTTATTTGATTTCGTCACAAGGTGGTTGAAGCCACTCCAAGATGGAACAACCTGATTGTCTGTGTTCTGTAGTCTGTAAATAATCCAGGCAGGATCTCGGCTCTTTGATTGATTAGTTATGTTTATGTTTATTTCTGTGTCAGCATCATACATTTCTGGTGAAATGGACGCATAAAATTTTGGTGGGGGCTTTTGTGATCCCATTTTAGCATCCCTAAGTTCAAACAGTCCTGGTGGAACTGAGACTGACTTTGATCTTTCAGATTTCAGCTTTATTTTTGAGATTTCTTCTGGAGGCTTACTTCGTCTGAAAGCAGCAGTCTGGGAGGCATGAAATGTTCCTTTCCCATCAAGGGTCTCCTCATTTATGTCTATGTTGTCATTTGCATACATGATGTATCCAGGGAGACTTGCATTGACAAGGTTCAATGGAACATATACTTCATCACTCTCAAAGTATCTCTTAAGGGCCTCATTTGCCATTGTAGTATCTGTTCTCAACACTGACTCATAACTTATACTGTGCCCAGCAGCATGAAGTAACTGCACTAAATCCTTTGAGTGTGTAGCTTGGTGTACAGTAACTCCAATACTGATGTGTTTTGGTGTTGGTTTCCGTCCACCAGATGCCAAGAAAACAATGTCTTGAGCAATGCTGAGTAGCTTTGTGTTAAATGTTTCTTCACTCTCGGTTTCTGGGTCACGATCATCACCAATGCAAAGGAGTTGTAACAACATGTACAGACTATCAGGCACAACATCTTCCACATGATGCTGATCTATCCCTCCAATAACATCATGTCTTGGGGACTCCCTGATATCTGCCTTGATCTTTAGTGACACCCAATACAGCCAACTCAGTATCTGAGTGTCCTTGTTAGTTCCACAGCTAGCCATAGTCACCCATTGTCCATCATTTTTTTCATGTTAAAGAGAGCGGCCTCAGTAGTCATTTCAGGAAATATCATGATGGGATCATTTGGTTTCAGGGAATGCACAAATATTGCTTTTCCCTGAAGCAACTTGTCAATCTTAGTCTTGAAACGCTGAGGTTTGTATATTTCTGGATCTAAGTCAAAGTCTGCAAGAAGTTTACTGTATCTGTCCCAAACAGTTTTCAATGAGTATATTTGACCTTTGGCTTTCCCTGCTCCAGGCTCATCTGCCACATTGTGTAAACAGATGGAGTATGGATCATTTTCTCCTGATGAAGTGCCCTCATACTTCCTTAAGAATGCACTGTAACAGATAAGATGGTATTTGCCTTCTGCGGCGATCAAGTCATGGACTCCTGCAAGCCTTATTCGCAATTCTGAGTCTTGCTGAGCCAGATGAAGAATCTTGTCAGATGTACTCAAGACTTGGATGTTACGCAGTTTGTCCCCAGGCTTATCTTTTTGACAAAAAATACATTTTTCCCATGTGACTGCAGGTACTGAATGTCTTGTGGAGCGGGGACAGAAGTTGCTTGCAGGTTCCAATTGAGCACTTTCAAAGCTCTTCTTCAGACGAGCAATGAACGTGACATTGGTAAAAGCAGCATAGCATGTTTTGTGCCATTTTACCTTGTCGATTTCTGTGTCCAGAAATTCACGAATTCTGTCCAGAGTATCAGCATACTCCACATCTTTGTATTTTGCCCTTTCACTCATGGTTTTCTTAGCTGTTTGTCTTTGCTGTATTTACCATGGTCATTTTGACAGATAAAACATTTTTGCCAATTTACATCACTTGCTTTTTGCCTCGTTTTGGATTCTAGGCTTACAGCTCCCTCTGGCTCCATGTTAGCTTATCTGAAATGCAAATAAAATATCACCTTGCATCTTGAGGAGAAAATAAAAACATGGATCACCACAATGTTATCTGACATAAGATGAGTTGGCTTGCTGACAGGCTGGCTGTGCAGCAAATAAATTATCAACATATACCCCGAGTACACCGTCATTCACATTCGTAGCTTAGCTTTGAAGTTTAGCTAGTTGGGAAAAAGCCTACCTTTTTCTGCCAACATTTGGTGGTAGAAGTAGCAGAAGATTGTTTTGTTTGTAGACAAATAAAATATTATCTGAAATAAATCACTCTGTTCAGACTGTTGACAACTGCTGCGATCATCTTCATGGGTGAGTGTTGTTTCATGCCTCATTCCACAGCTGTGCTAACAAAACATCGCCCCCTATGGTGCAATACTCCTTTGGTATATTGATAATTGTTTTCTAAAGATCATGTTTGCACATTAATTGGATTATATTGCAAATTTGCTCAAAATTACAAGAGGAAGTTCAAAGAATAAGGAAGCACTTTGGGGGGGAAAATCCGATTTTACCACCTTTAGAAAACAGTCATGAAATTAACAAAAAAATCATTTCCTGAGCTGACAATCTGGCTAGAATACATGTTGAGGGGTCAATTATTGACACTGGATAGGTTGTCAGCTTGTCAGTGGCGGCCTTAGACATCTGGGGGCCCGTTTCAATATTTCATATGAGACCCTACCCTGTTAAACATAAAATTATTTGCCAGCCATGTGCCCATGTGTCGCTGATGCTTTAAACCATGAAAGGACGCAGTAAACGCACTATCCATGCATCCCAGGTACGCACAACATTGTGTTAAAATCACTACCAGGGCAAGAAACCAGAAGAAAAAAAAGACATGAACAGGAATCTTAACACAATCAAAAACTACAGGCTTTAACAATATTCTGAATTTAAATTTGCAACAAAAGTAACGAGAGCAAAGTGCTCCGCGTTCTTTCAGCACCACGACCACGGAGAAGGAAAGGACGAGACATGCGGACAGACAGACGTCTACAGGCGCTGATCCTGTCGGTGCTGCGGTGCTGGAGCAGCAGACAGACAGCTGTCTCCATTATTACTGTAAAATCTGTAAATAAGCTGCCAATAATATCACATTTTAGTTGTGCTCTCGCTGTGTTTTATTTCTCTGTTAAGTTAGGACGTACTCATAGATCGCCTGTTTGGAGGCATTTTAACCCGAGGGAAAAAAGAAAAGAGGAGGAAAGTGATTGACAGACGTCAATCAACTGTGCGCACGTCAGGAGGAAAGCAGGAAAAACAAAAGGACATTAGAAAAGGAATAGCCTAATACTGGGAGAAGGAAAACTAGGGTCTATTGATAGTTTGCGGGCCGTTTTCAAAGGTAAGCCTACGTTGTTATTGATATTTCCTGTCGTATTACTAATCAGGAGCGATTACCGTAGCGGTGTGGCATGATGCGCGCATCAGGTTGTAGAGCGGATCAGGGGTCGCGTGTGTGACCGCACGGTGGACAGAGCTGTTTGTGTGTGTGGTGGATGTAGGCCTGTGTGTGTGTGTGTATGTTAAGGTGAAACCTATGAATTATTGTACTGTCTTTTACTTGGTGGCTGGCAGCTGGGGGCCCCCCTGGTGGCTGGGGCCCGTTTCAATTGAAACGGTTGAAACATAGGTAAGGCCGCCTATGCAGCTTGTACTCTGAGGTGTCCACATAAGTTACAATATCAGTTTTGGCCCCCTGACTATTATCCTAAAAGGTCTTTAATGGGGCATCATCCATCCATCCATCAAGGGGCGCCCTTTGATTCATCTTTGCTTGTAGTGTGAATTGTCCACATCAGTCGTTGTGGGCAGACACATTTTTAAAATCATAATCTGTGGTTAAACCTTCATTTGTGTGACTCAAATGTTGTCTGTTTACCTCTGAGTGCTAATGTTGCAAAACCATGATTGTTGATTGTCTATGAATAAAAAGGATATAACTTCCTGACAGCAACCATATGATTAGTTTCAACTGACAGTTTACAGCCAAATGTGATTAATTTTCTCTGAAGTCAGCATGTAGAAAATCAAAGACAAAAATAGGGAACAATAAACACCACTGATAATCAACATGTTGGTGCTTTAAAGAGTGAAGTCCAAAATAATGTCTGGAACACAGACATGGAGACACCAGGGGCTGTTAAAACTAAGATTGTAATTGTCTACAGTCTTTATTCTAATGTTTTTGTCTCTTTTGACCTTCATCAGTTTTTTGTTGAGAGAGACAGAAACATGATGATGATGAATGAGGAATAAATTGTGATCCTCAGCAAGAGCAGTGTGGGGAATATTCCTCATGACTTTCCAGTGCACCTAGACCTTGGTCACATAAATGTGCAAATACCATGATTAAGAAAAAAGGACTTAATATTGATAAAATTCAGCTTAAAAACATTGAATTCTTCACCATATAATTCAAACAACAACTCCACCAGTACACCAAAAACCACCAGGGTTTATTTTTTAAATTCATGTCAGTAAAACAAAATACAATGAGAACTCATGGAAACATTACACTAAATACCATTCAGGAATCAGCGTTACGGCATGATTATTTTAGAAAGTGACTATACATGAGAAATCTGTGTTAATACATCAGATGCTTTTGGCTGCACAGAGCAGCTTTTTGAGGTGTTTAGAAATTTCCTTCATTTTTAGCCCATATATGAGTGGATTAAACAAAGGATGATACACTATCAGTAGAGCCATTATTAAGCGTGCAGTTTTTGGAAAGTTGGATTCCACTCGAGCTATACTGACATCATATGCACTTAAAAAAGAACAACTTATTAAAACCAACAAATGAGGTAAACACGTCTCTGCAGCTTTTTTCCTGACCTCTCTACAGCTTCGGTAGGAAATGATGAGAATCTTTGTGTAGGTGAAAATTATGAACAGCATAGGGATTATTATTAGATCTAACAAAACAATGACACCATATGTTGTAATTAAACTTGATCTTACACACTGAAGTCTGTAAATTGAATTGTTGCAAAAGATTCCCTTCAAAGTAAGGTTACACAGTCTAGTTGCAGCACTCACTATTGCAGGGACTGCAATGTGGCAGGGAGGTACAAGCCAAGATAAAACCAGGAAAATAACAATTGTTTCTTTTTTCATGATAGTTGCATATTGCAGAGGTTTACATATAGACACATATCTGTCATAGGACATGGCTGACAACAGTAAGAATTCTGAACAGCCTAAAGAGTAAAATACAAAAAACTGAAAAATGCAGGCTGAGTAAGATATGACCTGTTTTTCAGATAAAAAGTCAACCAAAAGCTTTGGGTAAATAACGGTGCTCTTAAGGACACTGTTCAAAAGCAAAGCTGCAATGAAAATGTACATCGGCTCATGAAGGTTTTTATGAACCATAATAAGATGCACGATGGTTGAATTACTGCAGATTATTAGAGCATATATTGTAAACATAATCAAAAAATAAACATATCTGTATTTATTAACCTCCACATACCCATCAAGAATTAGGTATGTAACATTAAACTTGTCTTCCATGAATGCGTGGTCAATCAAAGTGATCAGAAATGAAACATGCATTCAGGCATGTAACCAGCATACATGATTTAAAAGATAAGTCCAACCATAACAATTTGGAATTCTTCATTCATTCAGATACCTGGCATTAAAGTGCAACCGTTGAAAGCTCATCTTCAGAAAATGAAAATGAACTGTTCAAATCTGTCTAAACTTTTTATTATGTTCCCTCAGCCTCCATGGATCTCATTAAACTCAACTAAAATAGATCGTAATGTGTAAGGAACTTAATCGAACCCTGGAGGCCTCAAGTCGCAGCAATGTTTGACCTCTCAGTGCTTTCTTCTACACAGTTACGCAGCTGCTTGGGTCTGCACTGTTGACTTCTTTTTTTTTTTTTTTTTTTGAATATATGTTTATTGCTTTTCAAAATTTAAGAAAGACACGGGACAAACAGAGGAAACAAACAAAACGAAAACAGAACAAGACCCTCCCCCTACCCCAAAACAAACAAGTAAACCATGAACAGAATCAGCTCATCTCTTAAGAATATAATAAAGGCCACAGTCAATACAATAAACTAAACATATTTAAAGAAAACTGTACAAAATTAAAATTAAAATAAGAAGTACACATAGCAAGGTGTTTCACATTAACACATTAGTCCTTTCTTTGAAGTAATTGCAGAACAGGGTCCCACATTCTTTTAAACATTTCTTCTCTGTCTTCATTACAAAGTCTCAGTCTCTCCAGGTGAAGCATGTTCGCCATTTCCCTTAGCCACAAATCGTATGTGGGTGCAGTGTCTGCCTTCCATGTCCGGAGGATACATTTTTTTGCAATCACAGTTCCAAATAGAATAGCCTTTTTCTGATATTTGTTGGCAGAAGACAAAGGGGTAGTTGTCCCGAGAATGGCTACTAATGGATCAGGCTCCCAACATTTACCATAAGCCATAGAGAAGCAATGAAAAATACTTTTCCAGTATGTGTACAGTTTACTGCATAACCAAGAAGAATGTACTAAATTACCAGTCACAGACTTGCATCTGTTGCAAATGGGTGAAACATCAGGAAAGAAACTGTGCAGTTTTTCTCTAGAATAATAAAGTCTATGTAGTGTCTTAAACTGCATAAGGCAATGCCTGACATTCACAGAACAGTCATGTATACTTTTCAGACATTCATCCCATACTTTTTCTTCCAATTCTACATTCAGCTCATCTTTCCAAGCCTGCCGAATACTTGCTGTGTTTAATGAAGTATTATTTAGCTAAATCTGGTAAAAGAACGAAACTGCCCCTTTAGCAGCAGGGTCAAATTTATTTATTGCCTCAAGGACCCCATACTACCAGAGTTTCAAAGTTGGGTAAGTGCGTCCTGACATAATTTCGGATTTGAAAGAATCGAAAAAGGCCAGATTTAGGGATGTCGTATTTAGCTACAAGTTGTAGGTATGATCCAAAAATGCCATCAATGTATAAATCACCTATGTTGCAAATGCCTTTCTGTTTCCAGAGGAGGAAAACGCTATCAGTAAGACCTGGCAAAAAAGAATGGTTTTTACATATTGGAGTGTCTAAGTAGGTTTTTGGAGCCTCAATGTAGTGTTTTATCTGCTTCCAGATTCTTATGGTGCTACCAATTACAAAACTGTTATTAAAGTATGCCTTTTTTACAGCAGTGGGACTGTTAAGAAGAGCGGATAATGAAGTTTTTTTGCAAAGCATTCTTTCTGTACACAACCACGCAGGGCAGGAGTCTGCCACAGAAGGAGGGCCCTTTTTCCACCATGAAAGAATGGCTAAATGCGCAGCCAAAAACTTAAAATTTGGTAAAGCAAAACCTCCCATATCCTTTGGCTTTGATAGGTGTTTTTTAGAGATTGTAACAGTTTTATAACTCCAAATGAAAGGTATAACAATCGAGTCTAACTGTTTGAAGTATGATCATCTTAATCATTCTTAATTGCATTTATCTTCCCAACCATGGATATTGGGAGGGTTTTCCAAAACTCCATATTGGTTTTGAGTTGCTCAATTCTGCTTTGCCAGTTTAATCGAAGGAGCTCATTTCGGTTTTTGGTGACAGTCACACCTAAGCTTTGTAGGATTTCTTAAATGGAATGGATTGCAAATATTCCTTATTAACTGCTGCAGAGACTGGCATAAGTTCACTTTTCTCCCAATTGATGGAAAATCCTGAGAGATTGCCAAATTTTTTAATGAGAGCCAGGAGAGGAGGTATTGATACTTGCGGTTGGGAAATATACAGGAGAATGTCGTCAGCATATATCGAAAGATAGTGTTTATAGCCAAACATGTTAATGGGGAGATTAAAGGGCTCTGTCTGATACTAGCAGCGAGCAGTTCGATGATAATCGCAAACAAAAAGGTGAAGAGGGGGCAACCTTGACGGGTCCCTCTGTGTATTGCAAATGGAGGGGAGGTATTCTGATTAGTAATAACTGATGCAGTCGGTCGTGAATAAATTATTTCAATCCATTTCATGAAGGAGGGTCCAAATCCAAACTTTTTAAGCACAGACGTCATGTAGGGCCACCCTACTTGATCGAACGCACGCTGTGCATCTAGTGAAATAACGACCGCCTCTTCTGGATGCTTGGCATACAATATGTTGAAAAGTCGGCGTAGATTGCCGTTGTGTTTACTAAAAGCAGGTATCTTATTGGTGTAGCGCTATCTCGTGATGGCCGTGCCTCCACTGCAAACCAAAATCTCATTACGCTCAGAAGGAACTAGTGCCGAATTACGGTCCCAATCACGGGACTCTTGCGGGGTTATGAGCTACGAACTCCCGCTGATTAGCTGAGCATGAATCTATCTTTTTTATTAAATAAAGATCGTGTAGTCCCCGGATGTCGGAGCGGGATGAAACAAGAACAGGGTTCACCTTACGGCCTAAATGAGGAATACATTGTGATCCTCAGCAAGAGCAGTGTCAAGAATATTCCTCAAGACTTTCCAGTGCACCTGGTCATTGGTCACATAAATGTGCAAATACCATGATTAAGAAAAAAGGACTTAATATTGATAAAATTCAGCTTAAAAACATTGATTTCTTTACCATATAATTCAAACAACAACTCCACCAGTACACCAAAAACCACCAGGGTTTATTTTTTTATTTTATGTCAGTAAAACAAAATACAATGAGAACTCATGGAAACATTACACTAAATACCATTCAGGAATCAGCGTTACGGCATGATTATTTTAGAAAAAAATGACTGTACATGAGAAATCTGTGTTAATACATCAGATGCTTTTGGCTGCACAGAGCAGCCTTTTGAGGTGTTTAGAAATTTCCTTCATTTTTAGCCCATATATGAGTGGATTAAACAAAGGATGATACAAAACTATCTGTAGAGTCATTATTAAGCGTGCAGTTTTTGGAAATTTGGATTCCACTCGAGCTATACTGACATCATATGCACTTAAAAAAGAAAAACTTATTAAAACCAACAAATGAGGTAAACACGTCTCTGCAGCTTTTTTCCTGACTTCTCTACAGCTTCGATAGGAAATGAAGAGAATCTTTGTGTAGGTGAAAATTATGAACAGCATAGGGATTATTACCAGATCTAACAAAGCAATGACACCATATGTTGTAATTAAACTTGATCTTACACACTGAAGTCTGTAAATTGAATTGTTGCAAAATATTCCCTTCAGAGTAAGGTTACACAGTCTAGTTTCAGCACTCACTATTGCAGGGACTGCAATGTGGCAGGCAGGTATAAGCCAAGATAAAACCAGGAAAATAACAATTGTTTCTTTTTTCATCATAGTTGCATATTGCAGAGGTTTACATATTGACACATATCTGTCATAGGCCATGGCTGATAACAGTAAGAACTCTGAACTGCCTAAAAAGTAAAATACAAAAAACTGAAAAATGCAGGCTGAGTAAGATATGACCTGTTTTTCAGATAAAAAGTCAACCAAAAGCTTTGGGTAAATAACGGTGCTGTAAAGGACACTGTTCAAGAGCAAAGCTGCAATGAAAATGTACATCGGCTCATGAAGGTTTTTATGAACCATAATAAGATACACAATGGTAGAATTACTGATGATTATTAGAGCATATATTGTAAACATAATCAAAAAATAAACATATCTGTATTTATCAACCTCCACATACCCATCAAGAATTAGGTATGTAACATTAAACTTGTCTTCCATGAATGCGTGGTCAATCAAAGTGATCAGAAATGAAACATGCATTCAGGCATGTAACCAACATACATGATTTAAAAGATAAGTCCAACCTTAACAATTTGGAATTCTTCATTCATTTAGATACCTGGCATTAAAATGCACGTGGTGAAATCCATCTCAGAAAACAAAAATGAAAATGAACTGTTAAAATCTGTCTAAACCTTTTATTATATTCCTTCAGCCTCCATGGATCTCATTAAACTAAACTAAAGTAGATCCTAATGTGTAAAGAACTTTTTCAAATCCTTGAGGCCTGAAGTCACAGCACTGTTTGACCTCTTAACGCTCTTTTATACAACATTATGCAGTTGTTTGGGTCTGCACTGTTGACTTCTACAGTTGGTGTCATCAAGAGTGTGATGGTCGTATCCTACAGGACCCCTTCCCACAGCTGCTATAACAGATCAATTGGACATGGAGAAACAATTAAATAATTCATAAAATATTCTACTTTAGGACAATAATAACAACAAGCAAGTAAAAGAAAAACTTCAGGCACTTTTAGGTGGAGCAGCAGAAAGTTCCTTTGTTTAAAAGCTTTTATTCAAACACAGCTACTCACTGAGCGGTGTTGACCTAAAAGGTCTTTACTGGGGCAGAAGAGGAGGACAAACTTCAAAACAATGAATTACAAACTTATAATAGCTGTTACTCAGTCTTAATTAAATGGAGCCAGGTGGCCATGTGAATCCTTCACTCACTTCATTTCACAAGTACTGATCTTTTTCACAAGTAATTGGAACTTCTTTCTGGTTTTATTTAAATTATATGTTTTATATTTTTACATGATATAAATTATATATTTGCTGTATGTACACTACAGGCCAAACATTTGGAAGCAACTTAAAATTTCTGTTCACAATGCTTTCTTAAAAGGTTCTATGGATTTTGGGAAGTATTTACTGCATGATCAGACATTGCTGTCATTGATTTGCAGCATTTTCCTCAATTTACCTTTAGGTATATGTTTATACTTTGTTCATCTGACAAACTACCACAGAGATGGCTGGGAAGAAACAGCTGAGTAAAGAAACAAGTGTACAGATTTGTACATTGAGGAAACAAGAATACACTGAAAGAGAAATTGCAAAACGCCTAATGGTGTCCAACAAAGCAGTTCACTACACCCTGAAGAATCTGGAAGTCATGATGATAGAGGAAAGTCAGAAAAAGAAGAGGAAGGTATTCTATGAAAAATTGTTTGGTCCCCTCAGTCTCCAGACTTCTCTCCAATTGAGCTTGTGTTGGACGAATTTGATCGATCAGTCAGAAAAGTACATCTCACAAAAACGCAGTCTCTCATTGATGAACCCTGGTGAAAAATTAATGTACTAAGTGTACTAAAATTTAGCATACTTTTGTGTACTTCAAGCCGCACTAATCATCATTATATTTCAAGTGTGTTTAAGATTAGTTAACTTGAAGAGTGCTAAATTGGAACAACTAATTTTGTGTTAAGTATATTTAAATTGTAATTAAGTTGTAGAAAAGCTCAACTTAAAGTGTATTTAGTGTACTTTTGTGTACTAAAGTGGAACAAATTAAAGTATATTTAGTGCACTTTAAGTACATGACATTTCATGTACTAATATATGCCTAATTAGTTAAATTAAAGTGTACTTTGTTTGTATTATGAGCACATTAAAAATTAGATGTTAGTGTATTAAAATATATACTTAATTATACTTTTGGTATACTACTTTCTACCTTCATGCAAATGTGTTACAAGTATACTAAAGGCTGAAAGACTTGTGGGACTACTTCCAGTTAAAAAAACATACTTTAATGTATTTAAACCACATCCAAATTATAATAATACATTGCAAATAATACAGAAACTTGTACTATCTCTAAATGTATAAACATTTACATATGGCTTTTAAACATTTTCAAAGGAAAACTTTAATAACACATTTTCAAATATTGCTTCTTTCGTACATAGGAAATAGAAAATAGAAATAGGTTTATTTCAGGCAGCAGACCTAAACATTACAAATAAACCTTTAAGGACAATTCCAGGTGAATTCAACTTGGGGGTGTATGTTCCTATCATTTTGGGTCTAAAAGAAGGAATGTGAAGATTTTCATTTTAATCGCTCCTGTTTTGCGGTAGCTGCGTCTGTCCCCGCATCGCTACGGCAGCAATGAATGGGAGTGGATGCAAGTTCCGCTGGTTAGCCTGTTTACATCCCTCAAAGCCGCATTTTTTTCCACAGACAGCGTCAGATGGAGACTCAAACATGTACCGAGAAGTTTATTTACTTCAAGCAAGCCGACATGCTTGTAAAACTAGATCTAATTCAAAGTCTTGTGCGAGACCCTGCTCGGTGCATTCAGGTGCAGTAGGAGCTACCTTTTGTGTCATAAACACAGGAATATCGACTCTTTACTTGCTTGAAGTGTACATTTTTTTCAACAGACAGCGTCAGGTGGCGACTCAAACATGCGCCGATACGTGTTTTTTACTTGAAGCAAGTCAAGAGTCGATATTCCTGTGTTTATGACACAAACGGTAGCTTTCTGACTACCCCTGAATGCACCGAGCACGGCAACAGGGTCTCGCGTGAGACTTTGAATTTAGATCTAGTTTTACAAGCATGTCGGCTTGCTTGAAGTAAAGAAACTTCTCAGTGCATGTTTGAGTAACCATCTGACGCTGTCTGTGGAAAAAAATTGCGGCTTTGAGGGATGTAAACAGCCTAACCAGCGGAACTTGCATCCACTCCCATTCATTGCTGCCGTAGCGATGCGGGGACAGACGCAGCTACCGCAAAACAGGAGACGTTAAACTGAAAATCTTCACATTCCTTCTTTTAGACTTAAAATGATAAGAACATACACCCTCAAGTTGAATTTGCCTGGAATTGTCCTTTAAAGAAGGATAAGCAAAACACATGTACATACACAGTGTAACACAATTCTTACCCAGGTAAGTAGGAACATAAAAAAAAAAAAAAATTGCAGCTATGTTTGAAAGTTCAAGTCACCTCTTTTTTCAGTCACTCCCAGTATGAAATGTTCAGTCCACTGAGGAAGTGAAGAGGATCTATCCTACCGCATGCTTGAATGTGTTGGATATGTGTGTGTGTGTGTGTGTAATGAAGTGATGAAAGGATCCAGGTTCTTGATTCTTTGCGGGCACCATATCTCTAGTTGTCCTCCAGGCTGTGGTTCGCCATCAAACGTCTCGATCCAGGCTCCAACATCCGGGTAGGTCCAAGGTTCAAAGGATCCAACAGGAAAACCTGACCTATGATGAGTAATGTCAGAACATTCTCTTAATTCTCTCAACTCTCAATCATGAAATACAATATATAAATCATGTTAAATCCACTCAATTCACAGAGAATATTTCTAACTGAATAAACATTGTAATATGACACCACACCCAATAATATCATAGCAACATTCTCAAAATATCAGAGATTAAGTTATTAAAATAACTTCTCCACATCAATAATATAAAAATAACGTCTTCACATAGTAATAAGCATGCAAATATAACATTAATACCAGTAAGAAGACGTACAGTGTGCACCTTCTGCCATGTCTTAGCATAAAATAGTGACTCGGCGTGCTAAAAACGCAGATACTGTGCTAAATCATCAGATTTTACAGTTCAGTGTGCAACAAATTCTCAAAACGTCTCATATTGCACCTTCAAAATGAAGCTAGTGCTAGCTTTAACGCTAGTGATTCACACGAGTGGGTAAGGTCTCTGGTATTAGCACTGATTAGCACTGGCGGTTAGCATTTAGCATGGAAAAAACATTTTCTCACCGATGCGTTTTCTTCTTGGTGGAGATGTCGGGTCCCTCTAGCTTCACTCTCACAGGTCCAGGGCGTCACCGGAGTTATCCCGTAGTTTTTAATCACTTTTATCAACTTTTACTAGTGTCTCCTCTTCACAAGCTAAGTGTCGTGCTCGATGCGGGGCTGCTCGCTCTCCTGACAACGGCTCCGGAGGAAGTGAACCTTGTTCTGAGCAGGTCAAGGGGCGGGAGCTTCTTCCCGATTGGCTGACAGCTCATCTCCAGCCAATCTCTTTCAAAATAAACGTATAAAAAAATATTTTATCACTGTTCAATTTCTTTTTATAGGTAAGTATCTGTTTTTAATTATTAACATAACTTAGTATTTATTAATTAACTTTTTAAATATGAATTCAGCTGTTTTAATATGCAATCAACTAATTTTTAATACAGACTTTTAACCTTGGTTACAACAGACATTATAACATTAAAACAATGTGCTTAAAGGGATATTTCAACATTTTGGCAGATTTGCCCGTTAATCCCTAGTCTTAGGGATAGGGTTCGTTACTTTTACTGTAATTGACGGTAACCTACAAGCTGTTTTTAGATCGGCGGGGCAGAGACATGAGCTGCTCAGCTACCGCTACGGAGACTATCAAACACACAATCCAACAACTCTACAACGCTCTTGTGGATGATTGTTAAGTGTTAATTAAGTGTATTGTTTCATGTGATTTCATGCATAGCCTATCTTTTTTTTTTTTTGCCAAACACACAGCACAAAATTTAATAAACGGGTTTAGGTGCATAGGCTAATACCACTTTCCAAAATGCCCTGAAGTAGGCTACAAGCATAAATAACTTCACTTTATAATTAAACTTAAATGTAACTTAAAATACACTCAAACTTAATATTACAGTGTTGATATTAAAATGTATACTTTCAAAATATGTTATCATTGTATTTTACAATGACAATTTTAGCATACATTTTAAAATATATCAAAAGTATGTGTGAAAACAAATTTCAAATAAGTACACTTTAGAAATTACACATAAATTTCACTTTAAGTATATTTTAGTTTAATATATTTCTATAAAGTGTAATATAGTATAATTATTTTCAAGTGTGTTAAAAGTGTTAGCGTGAAAGTGTGATGTTAGTGTAATTTGTATATATTTATATAAAGTACAATTTGTATAATTACATTGTCAATATACTATTCAAAATACGAATATACTTGAAATACAATAAAGTACACTTTTTTTTCACCAGGGAACTTAAGAAAGCTTGGAATGCAATTCCTGGCACATAAAAAAACTTGTGGAAAAAATGCCTCAATTATGCCATGCTGTTGTTAAAGTCAGAGGCGGTTACTTTGAAGAAAGCAAAATCTAAGACAGAAAAATCCAAATACCTGATAGTTTCAGTTAACATTTATTCTGATGTGACTGATGTGACTCTTTCTATGATAATCATGTTTATTTTGTTGCAAAGTATACCAATTAAACTATGATCTTTTTTGTACAAAGTTAATCTTGCTTCCAAACTTCTGGCCTGTAGTGAAGCAGGCTACAGTAGTATCCCCATTGTGCTCATTTAAAATAACAAAAGAAATTCAGATTGATGTCATTTTTGATGGCGACCTGACAGGTTGTTGAAGTTGTTTACATGTGATATCATTTTCCAACATGATTCCACTATGAACATTCATGACATTAAGCTAGTCGGCTTAATATTTAGTGTGTCTGAGGACATCACTCACACGTTGTGAGCACAATTCACCCTCATGCATCTCTGCTCTGTGAGCACGGAGCTGTAACTATCTATGCACTGGCAAAGTTATGTTAGTATGATTAATATATTGTACTACATTCAGACAATGGCATTGTGAGATCTTTTCCAAAAAAAAAAAAAGTCATAGGCATCATGTTATACAGTAGTTATGGTAGATCAGTCATGAGTAATGATACTGTATAACTGATGTGTTCAATATATTGATAAGTCAATTAATGATACAGTTACTTGTTTCCATGGGAAATAATTTATTTTCATCATCAACAATATTATTACAGACAAATGGCTGTACATAAGCACCACTGACACTAATATTAACATAAACTCATTTTTAATACATCAGATAACTTTGGTTTGACAGAACAATCTCTTCAAGTGTTTTGATATTTCTGTCATTTTCAGTCCATATATAATTGGATTAAAGAGAGGATGATACAGAATCGACAGTAAAGTCATAATAAATCGGACAGTTTTTGGAAAATCAGACAGAACTCTGATTATGATAACATCATATGCACACAAACAGGAGAAGCTGATTAAAACCAGCAGGTGAGGTAAACAGGTCTGTGCAGCTTTCTTCCTCACAGTTTTACTGCTTCTGTAGCAGATGATCAGTATCCTGGTGTATGTGAACAGGATGAAGAGCAGAGGGAATAGTGCAATATTTGCCAGAGCAAAAATACCAAATATTGATCGTGTTCTTGAACTCACACAGTGGAGATTATAAATTGCATTGTTACAAAACATCCCACTCAAAGTGAAATGACAGAGTTTCATATCAACACTCAGTATAGCTGGCACTGCAATCTGACAAGCAGGAATAAGCCAAGCTAAACCCAGGAAAATACTCACTGTTATTTTTCTCATGATAGTTGCATATTGCAGAGGTTTACATATAGACACATACCTGTCATAGGCCATGGCTGACAACAGTAAGAACTCTGAACCACTTAAAGAGTAAAATAAAAAAAACTGAAATAGACAAGCTGAATAAGAAATTATCTGTTTTTCTGACAAAAAGTCAATCAGCAGCTTTGGGTAGATGTTGGTGCTGAAAAGAACAGAGTTGATTAACAAAGCTGCAATGAAAATGTACATGGGCTCATGGAGGTTTCTGCGACTCCAGATCAGACACACAATGGTGAAATTACAGCAGATTATTAGAATATAAACTGTAAACATGATTAAAAAATAAAGATATCTGTATTTCTGCACTTCCACATGCCCACCAAGAGTTATATATGTTACATTCTGTTCGTCATCCATTAATGCTTTCCTGATAATAACAGTAATGGTAATTAATATCAAGTGAAAGAACAGACAGATTCATTCATCAGCACATGAGTGAAAATAAAAAATCTCGTTGTCTCACAGTATCATAAACATCCAGCCTGTTCCTCATTTATCCACCTGAGCTTCTGATACACCTGGTGATTGTTCAGAAAGTGACTGTTCAAGTCTGTATAAAGTTTTCATATTATTGCCTCAGCCTCCATGGATCTCATTAAACTTTCTACTAAAATAGATTCTAATGTGTAAGGACTTCATCAAACCCTGGAGGGCTGAAGTCACAGCACTGTTTGACCTCTTTAACTCAGATGTGTGCTTCATGATACAACATTACTCAATGTGACATTAAAGGCTGGCATGTGGAATTACAAAAACACTGATATTTTACATCTGAATAATCTTCTGTATTTTCAGCATTGTTTACCTTATTTGTATTCATAGAAGTGCTGGGTATCGGTACTTGTTTTAATCAAGATCAGGGGTCGGCAACCTAAATTTCTCACCGCTACCAGCTCACAAGTCAGAGTTTTTTTTTTTTTTTTGGGGGGGGGGGCTTTCTTTTTAAGGGACAGCTGGAGAGAGACAGGGAGGGCGAGAGAGTGAGAGGGGGGATTGACACGCAGCAAAGGGTCCGCCGGGTGGAATTGAACCCAGGGTCGATGCAAGACGCTTGCGGTTCGGCGTATTTAATCAGAGATTCAATCTAGCATTTCAGTGATGGTGAGCGGCCACTGCGTCATTAATGCTGCACTGTTACCGTTACTGTACCGACAAGCTACATGTTCCTTTTTAATCTCCTCTCCTTCGGCCTCACGTTCTCTCACCAGCTGTTCTGTTACCAATGAACCTGGCGATGACGCTGCAACCCAACTACACAGCTGTTAAATGATTGGTTGTTTGTCTGTCACTCACAGTGTCCAGGGATTGTCCAGGTCTGTGAAATGTTGTGACTGATGGGATAGATTTTTTTTTCTGGATGCACTGTAATCTATGCCCAAGCAAGTCAGAGCAAGAGTCTGTCGCTCTCTGGCCGCCAGTCGTTTGTCGCTCAGTGCTGATTGGCTTCCGCAATCTCTGCGTAACTATGACGACTACTGAAATCATGGAAACGTAATACAACTCCGCCGGAGCAAAACCGGCTTGACCTTGCACGGCGCTTGTGGGACTTCCACAACAGGTCAACATGTCAGCCGTGCTGGACCAATACAAACGGGAAGAAAAGAGCGACTCCGAGCGAGGTGAAATTCACTGGAATCGCTTGAATGACGTCATCAGAGCGATCTGTTGAATTGTTCCAAAGTGACGAGTGACTGCAGCTGAGTGACAGAGCGTTTTTTTTTTAGCAACACAAGCGACAGCGACAAAAATAAAAGGTCCGGTGTGAACGCACCTTTACTTTGTGTGTTTAATTAAAGTTAGGCAATCTCTCTCTGTCTCCATGTGGACAAAGCTCTTTCCTGAACTACCTGGAATGAACAGCAGAGGGTGCATGAACAGCCTCTGATAACATGAGATAATTGAATATATTGGAATTAGGTCTGTCAGTTTAACGCGTTAATTAGATTAATTAATTACACCGCAAATTAACGCACAATTAATTCTGAGTGGCAATTCAATGCGCCAGCACTTTAAATTTGGCCCATTGAATGACCCTGGCTACTTGGCAGTGGCACGTCACGGTAGCATAGCACCGAGGAACTTGTCCGGACGTGTCGGTCACTTCCCACCTGCGTCGCTAGTCAAAGCAGGGTGACAACAGACTGACCGACATGGACACGACTCACAGCCTGGACGCACTGCCCGCGGAAGCGGAGCGGGAGCAGCGGCTCCTCACAGACGCTTGGCTGGCTGCACAGGGAGCTGCTTCTCCTGCTCTCTCTCCGCCGGTCAAACATCGACTCCACTCGCATCTCTACCCGTCTGTACTCGGTTTTCCACACACACAGGTCTGTATGAATGGATGTGTGTGTCTCGCGTGCAGACGCAACTGACAAATAGACGGACAAGCAACAACTTAATTAATCATCATTTAATTCTTTTATTTTGAAAATTGACCGGATTCTCTCGTCTTTTCTGAGCCCGACTTCCTGTCTGGTACGTCTATCCAGCTCGACAACAGCGCTCACGGCTCGTGTGAAAAATAGAACAGACGGCGAACTGAAGCGCTGCAGCGGCCGCCCCGCAACCCGAGATGTGCGGCCAGTCAGAGAGGGACGAAGCGCTGCGAAGCGGAGCGGCCGCGTCCCTCCAGTTCACACCAGACGCTGATTTCTCCGTGGCTCCTCAGCTGTTGTTTACTCACATAGAGCTGTTTTTTTTGTTTTTTTTACATCATGGATAAGTAAATAACCTAATATAATTATAATGCCGTGTGCTGTGGGTCAAAACTCCCTCCACTTCGTCTCTGCCACTTCGTCACTCGTCTCTGCCTCTCTCTCTCTCTCTCTCTCTCTCGCTCTTTCCCTGTTTGTTTGTGTGTTTTGTGTGTGTGATCTGAAACTGCCTGCGCTCCAGGGCGCTGCGCCTCGGTTCCTCACCTGACCTAATGGGCTCTATGCACAGCTCCAGCACTTCCTGGATTTAAGGCAGCTCCTTCATTTCCTGTCTTACATTATTGGACAAACTGATTAATCCAGGTGTGTCTGACCATTGTGACTACTCAGACACACCTGGATTAATCAGTGTGTCCAATAATGTAAGACAGGAAATGAAGGACCTGCCTTAAATTCAGCAAGTGCTGGAGCTGTGCATAGAGCCCATTGGTTTGCTGGGATGTGCTTGACCATTTTCTTTTAAATTTCATTTATGAAACGCACTTTACCAATAAAAATGTGGATTTCAAATCTTCTCTTCTAGGTGTATTCAATTGATTAGTCATGCAATACAATTTTGTAATGTCCTAGAATTTGAATTCTTTATTTGGGTAACTTTAGCAGATATAAGAATAAAATGTGATTAATTAGATTAATTAATTACAAATTCTATAATTAATTAGATTAATTTTTTTAATCGCCTGACAGCCCTAATTGGAATATATTCTGATACCCAATGGCAAAAAGAAGTTTTTAGAACTATAGCCAGAGACACACAGCAGGAAAGGAGCAACCTTTCTAAATATTTCACACATCTATGCATGTCATCAATTATTAATGATACATAAAGATCATGACCACGCCTCAATTGTTAAGTTGTTTATATTTTATTGTTAATGTTCTGCCACTTCTCTTCACTTCATCTGTTCTCTTCTTGTTTTACCAACCACGTTAAGTTTTTCACACATAAGCTCCCATGTTTCTTCTTTACCGTAGCTTAACAATATGTTTATTTTCCCCTTTTCTATTGATCTTTTGGATCAAATATCATGTTGCCATTGCACCCATCCAGCTCTTCTCCCAAACTCTCCATGGTGGAATGATTACAATACAAACCTCAATTGAAATACTGCAGTTTGTGCGTACTGTCATTTATGATATAACTCTCAGTAGATCCCCCGCAAAACGCGCAACTTCCAAATATGCAATTTAGTACTCTTTATTGGGGATCTTAGTAGGACAGGCCCTTTGAGTCTCAGCCTGCATTCACAAAACATATCAAGTGCAGTGCATTGATTTGTCATCAAACTGTTCAAACTGAAAGATTCAGTCAGTTTTGTTTCTCCAATGAAACTACACCGTAGCCTGGTCGCAAAATGCTCACACTAAATACCCTCCAGTATACAAACAAATGGCTGCTCATTAAAATCAACATCACATAGCTTTGTTTCGACAGAACAACCTCTTCAGGTGTTTAGAGATTTCTTTCATTTTCAGTCCATATATAATTGGATTGAAGAGAGGATGATAGAGAATTATTTGTAATGTCATTATAAAACGAGCAATTTTTGGAAAATCTGAGCCCAGTCGTACTATAATCACATCATACGCACACAAACAGGAAAAGCTTATTAATACCAGCAGGTGAGGTAGACAGGTCTCAGCTGCTTTTTTCCTCACTTCTCTGGTGCTTCTATATGTTATCAGGAATATTCTGGTGTAGGTGAACAGGATGAAGAGGATGGGGCAAAGTGCTGCAACTACCAGGAAAATACTACCAAATATAGATTGTGCTCTTGGCCTCACACAGTAGAGACCATACATTGTGTTATTGCAGAGAATTCCATTAACAGTTGATCTACAGCGTTTGGTAGGAGCTGTCAGCACAACTGGAACAACAGTATGACAACAAGGTAGAAGCCAAGCTAAACCCAGAATAATACAAACTGTGTTTTTACTCATGATAGTTGCATACTGCAGAGGTTTACATATAGACACATACCTGTCATAGGCCATGGCTGACAACAGTAAGAACTCTGCACCAGCCAGAGCATAAACTATAAAAAACTGCAGGAGACAGGTTGGAAATGAAATTATCTGTTTTTCAGATAAAAAGTCAATCAGCAGCTTCGGGTGGATATTTGTGCTGAAAAGAACAGAGTTGATTAACAAAGCTGCGATGAAAATGTACATGGGCTCATGGAGGTTTCTGTGAATCCAAATCAGACACACAATGGTGGAGTTAAACAAGATTATTAGAATATATGCAACAAAAATTATGCAAAAATACATATACCTGTTCTTTTCAATGTCAACGTGCCCACCAAATGTAATATAGGTCACATTAAATTCACCATCCATTAATATAGCCTATTTTCATTAATGAAAAATAATAAACGTTGCAAAATAGAACAGGACAATCAAGGAAAAGGTAAAAACCATGTAAATGAGTCGAATCAGGATTGAACTCAGGTTCACAATATTACAAACATCCAGCCTGTTCCTCTTTTACCCATCTGACCTGTAAATGCACTTGATGATTGTTCATCTCCAACATCCAGAAAGTGCACTGTTAAAAGTCCGTAGAAAGTTTTTATAATATTGCCTCAGCCTCCATGGATCTCATTAAACTTTCTACTAAAATAGATTCTCACCTGTAATGGCTTCATCAAACCATAGAGGCCTGAAGTCACAGGACTGTTTGACCTTCATTATACAACATTACTCAATATGACATAAAACCTATAGTGCATAACTTCTGTCAACCCCTAAAGGAATTCTATATAATTACAAAAACACTATTGGTGCTTCCACTTTATGTCTGGCAGTATAGGCTGCAGTCACACACATACACGAAACTACCATAGCGTCCCATGATTTGTTGGTGTACACAACCAGCAATGTTCCCTCTAATTTTCAAAACTCCTGAGCAGAAATTCAACTCCCCTGATGACCTGCTTGAGCGACTGTGAGCGACAGCTCAAGCATAGTACGTCCACATGCTGGTGCTATGGCCTCACCTCTCCAACTCCAAATATCATGATTAATGTATATATATATTAGGGCCGGGACTTTAACGTGTTAATTACGATTAATTAATTACACAAAAATTAACGCTTAAAAAAAATTAACGCGTTTTAATCGCACACATTTTTGCACCGCGGAACGTTTCTCACTGGATGAGTTTCAGGGGTACCGATTATACTGGCGCACCAACTACCGTCAGAGAACTGACTTCAGACCAACATGCTTCAGACCAGCTTCAGACAACAATGAAGAAAGAAGTAGATGAGACCGCTTTGGTTGGCCCCGTGGATGGGAAATGTTGTTTTAAAAAGCGTGAGGATGGCAGCGTAGACAAGAGCACGGTTGTGTGCAAATTATGCAAGAAGGAGTTTGCGTATCACCGCAGCATATCAAGCCTCAGGTATCACCTAAATGCTAAGCATATAGGGGAGCGTGCCTATGTTCCCTCAGCCCTATGTTCCCTCAGCCCTATGTTCCCTCTGGACTCTCTCTACCTATCTGGACTCTATCTATCTGGCCTGTCTAGCCTCCACCTGGTCTTTTTACTAAACTTAACCAACTCCTTTCTTCATTGCCTAAACCCAACCAATGGTGGGACCAAAGGGCTGTGGGAATAGGGCCTAATTTTCAGTGACAACAAAAGTTAGAAATGAGGGAACATAGGGCTGAGGGAACATAGGGCTGAGGGAACATAGGGCTGTGGGAACATAGGGATGACCCCGCATAATAGCAGCTAGCGTTAGCATGGGAGCTAGCGTGGACGTTAGCCCGACTCCGAGTACAAGGACCCACACCCAACCCACACTCAGCCAGATGACTGGTTTCAGGACCAGGGTAACCAAGTCCACGTCTGAAAAAATAACCAACTCCCTGGCTCACTGGATTGCATGCGACTGTAGACCATTTGGAGTGGTGGAAGATAAGGGGCTGCAAAAGGTACTACAGATTGCAGAGCTGCCATGCAGAAAGACAGTGACAAAAAAAATCCAGCAGCTTTATGACAATGAAAAGGAAGATAAAGAGAATTTATTGGAGAAAGCAAAATATGTTGCCCTGACCGGGGATCATTGGACCTCGGTTAGCAATTCAAATTACCTTGGTGTGACGGCACACTTTATTGACATCAAGTGGCGTCTTCACTCATTTGCCTTGACCATCCAGAAGACCACCACTAGGCACTTTGCTGAAAACATGGCAGAAGATTTTGAGTCTGTGGCAGAGGCCTGGGAAGTCACACAAAAAGTCACGACAATCGGAACAGACAGTGCCCGAACCATGACCGCTGCAATGAGACGGCTCATATTCCAGCACATGCCATGTGTTGCTCACGTGTTGCAGTGGACCATCACAGTTTGCCTTGCTGACAGCGGGTTCACAGCCACATTGGCAAGATGTCGTAAGATAGTGGGGCATTTTAAACACAGCCCCTCAAACACAGAGGAACTGCACAAGGAGCAAACAGAACTCGAACAAGACAAAGAGCCACTGATACAGGATGTTTCCACAAGGTGGAATTCAATGCTGTTTATGATCTCTCGTCTGCTGAAAAACCAAGAGGCTGTGAAGGCTACTCTAGCCAAACAGAAGCACAAGCTCACCATGTTGACTGCAGCAGAGTGGGACAGACTGCAGAGGCTCAAGACCCTCCTTAAACCATGCAGATAAACACCCACCAACTTTTTTATTAATGGGATTCCTTCATCATTGCTGTCCCTTGAAAAACGTTGTGAATTGACTATGATAGTGCAGTATAAATTAAATTGCTTTTCCAAAATGTATTGTATTGAATATCAATATCACTATGACTATAGTATAAAGTTGCTATCTGCTATAAATTGGTACAATAATAAATCACTTTCCTAAACTATCCACTGCAGATATGTGACTGAGCTCCTTGGGGGTGAGACATGTCTCGTGCTCTGTTGTGTTACCTGCTCTCCGCCACCTGACCCACACCATGGACGTCTCAGATGATGACCCAGCCTATGTGGTGAGGTTCAAGGCTGCCTTTAAACAGGACCTGTCTCAACGCCAAGATACACTTAACCATGAATGGCTCAGGGTGGCTACAGCGCTCGACCCCCGCTTTAAGGTAACATGTGTAATGGTCTTTTGACCTCCTTTCCCCTGCACCCCCCCTTCTTACCTCCCCCCTCTGTCTTTTTATGGAATAACAATTTGATGGGAACCATGTACGAAAATGAATTTCACCCACCTTTTTACTCTGTAAATCTGTTATGCGACAATAAACCTGATTCTGATTCTAAGGACCTAAAGTGTCTACCAAAAGAAGAGCGAGGAGGGGTGTGGACCAGTGTAGAGGCACTGCTGCAAGGCACTGCCACTCCAGAACCCACAGAGGAGCCAGCAAGGCTGTTTAATTCAGACTCTGAATCAGAGGATGAAGAGGGGCCCAACAGGGCTCTGGGCCGCTACAGGGCAGAGCCCACCATCAGTGAGACAGACTGCCCACTGCAGTGGTGGTCAACTCATGAGGGCGCCCATCCACAGCTGTCTGCCCTGGCCCGCAAGTATCTCAGCAGCCCTGCCACTTCTGTCCCTTGCGAGAGACTTTTCTCACTGGCAGGTAACATAGTTCAAAAGAAGAGGGCAGCCTTGAGCTCTGAAAATGTGAACAGGCTAGTTTGTCTCAGCAACTGGCTGAAAGAGAAGTAGCAGACACACACACACACCGCTGCAGCAGCTGCAAAGTCTATGGACGTAACGTAACAACAACGGCCGACTCCCGTCAGGTCGCTCAGACGCTGCGGCTGAATCGCGCCTGTTTAATCATCACTGATCGTCATATTTACTCTGACACAACGCCCTGTCAACATTTAATCCCACGTTTGAGTTTGAATACAGCGGGGGACTTCTTCTTCTATTGAATTTCAGCGGGGACTTCCCATCTTCTTCTCTGTCTTAAGTGTTTGTGTGTAGCAGCACTACAGCGCCACACACTCCACACACGCCTGGCCTATGTACTACAGCGTTTTGGGTCATTTTCACTGGATCCGTGTGGACGCAGGTATTTCTGAAAACGATGCCGTGTTTACGGAGATTTTTTTCAAAACGATTAAGAAAAAGATCGGATTCGGTGAAGCCGCATATTCATCTGGACAGGGCGTTAGAGGTATCCTGAGGCCAATGGGCTTGTTGTTACTTCAATGTTGATCAAACAGTGGCCTGTGTTAGTGTCATGTTAATGCATTACTGCTGATTTAATATTGTTTTCTGTTATGTGCCGTATTTTGTTAATTGCATGTTTATTTATTTATCTATTCTTGTGTTTTGAGGTTTCTTTAATTATGATTATTCTGATTACTTCTTTGATTTGAATTTACATGCATGATTTAGAAACGGCTGATTACGAATTGAAGCATTGAATGCAACCTCTGACCAGCCAGCCAATCGTCTGCTGCAGCAAACCCCACGGACTGATTGATAGGAAGGCCAGGTAGCCGGATGTGTGTGCTTTTTTTTGTTCTTTTCCAAAGACGCTGAAAGAAGGGAAGCAGCGCAGTAGGAGCTACAGCCAAGTGGAGGCCGTGTGAGAGCAGTGGAAGCAGCACAAACAACAGAGGGATCTTCGGACGGAGGACGGCTCGCGGTGGCTACTCGGCGTGGCGGAAGAGACTATAGGAGGACAAAGACTGGAGCGTGGTCGTGAGCTTGGACTATCGAATTTTAACCTTGTTCTTAAAGTCCTACTTTTACAAGGAAACCTTCTCACTTTTAAAATAAGAGACATTGCCCTCAGTATTATTTTCATATTGCCTTGTCCAATAAATCGCTTCTGTAACTATTCTGTGGTGGGATAATTGAGTACTGCTCACCATCGTAAAAAAGAACTTGAATTTGGTGTTTTTTTGATCTAATAAGAAATTTAAAAACCACCATTATCACACCTATGCAACAGAGAGATTTTATTTTTCATCAGGATATTGTAAGAATAGGAGGGATCAATCACTGGCACTTTTTTATGTTGAACCAGTGTTTCCAATTAATTAAAGAGACCCGCCACAGTCTCGTTAGGGCCCGCCACAGTCTCTCACAGAAAAAAAAAAAAAAAACATTTTTTTTTTCTCACGTGTGTCTACGTGCGGTGCGCCCGCACGCGAGAGAGGCGGCAGTTTGAGAGGCTGACTGGCAGAGATGAGAGCTGGTGAAACACTAGCATGGTTATTTAAAACACCATCTCTGATCTCTGCCTGCACATAAGCCGCGTTTCCACTGCAGGAGTTCCTGGTAAAGGGAGGGGGTAGGAACTTCTACAGGAACCGTCCTCTCACTCGGCCCTCTCAGTGTTCGTGTTTCCACTGCAGAGTCGGACCCCGCGGCGACGTCATGAGTTTCGATTGCCGCGTAATCGTTGTGCGACAGTTTCGACCGTGACGTCACCCAGGCAGGTCACTAGAACCGTAACAACAACACGACCAACAACACAACAACAACAACAGCGAAGAAGGATGGAAGGAGCTGAGGCGGTAGCCGCGTTTCTGGTTTGTGTGTTTGTGCACATGGCGATTGATGGCATGAACAAGAGGAGAAGGCGTCTCGAAGAAGATTTGGAGAAGGCTGAGAGAGCAAGGGAGGAAAAGAGACAAAGGATACTTTGGAAAATTGCTTTGTTGGAGCATTCCTTGGCTGAGGATGCATATTGGCGTCGCACACGAAGACGAATGGTAAGATACTTTTGTTTAATTCAAAACCAAGCGCATGTTTGAACTACAGTCGTGTTTTTACTTTAGTTTCAATCATTAACTTTAATGCAATTTACCGTGTTACAGATGCTTTTCCAACGCGCGCGACGTGCCGCTCCTATTGTTTGGGCTCACAAGAGAAGTGACGAATGGTGGAAAGTTGTGGTGCCGACCTTCTCTGATGACCAGTGGTTGCAGAACTTTAGGATGTCACGGGAAACCTTCCGGTATTTGTGTGAACGCGTGCAACCAGCGATGGAAAAGCAGGGCACGAATTTTCGCCTCTGTGTGCCCCTCCAGCAAAGGGTTGCTATAGCAGTGTGGAAGCTGGCAACAAATGCAGAATACAGGAGCATCTCCCACCTGTTTGGAGTCAGCTGCGCAACTGCCTGCAAGTGTTTGAAGGCCTTTTGTTCAGCTGTAGAGAATATACTGTGGCCTGAAGTTATCCAGTTTCCAGATGCAGCTACACTTCAAGAAATGGCAAATTATTTTGAAAATAGATGGGGTCTGCCACAATGTGTCGGTGCCATAGACGGATCACACATCCCCATCTTAGCACCACAGGAGTACCACACAGAGTACTTTAACCGAAAAGGCTGGTATTCTATTGTCCTGCAGGCTGTGGTAGATGGCAAAGGACTCTTTTGGAATGTTTTTGCAGGACTCCCTGGCAGCATGCACGACGCCAGAGTTATGCGCAGGTCTGGACTCTGGAATATGCTGGACACTGAAGGCAGGTTCTCAGGACAAACACGTGCTGTTGAGGGACATGACTTGGGCTACTATATACTGGGTGATGCTGCATATCCTCAGACCAGCTGGCTCATGAAACCCTTCATGGACAATGGCCGCCTCACAGCAGAACAGACAAACTACAACGTCAGAGTTAGCAGGGCTAGAGTGGTGGTGGAAAATGCTTTTGGACGGCTAAAGGGCAGGTGGCGCTGCCTTCTCAAAAGAAATGACTGTAACACAGACTTGGTCAAATCAATGGTGATCACATGTTGTGTGCTCCACAATCTGTGTGAGAGCCATGGTGAGGAGTTCAGAGAGGAATGGGCAAATCCTGTTCACCTCAACCTCAACCAGCCTGATGCACCGCTCCCTGATGGGTTAGATACAGGTGTAGCAGCTCGTGCTGCTCTTATGCGCCACCTCAACAACCCTTAGAGTTGTACAGCTTTACTGTTGTGTACTATTAAAACAATGTAAACTACACTTAGCACCAAGAATGCTTGTTTATATTTGCCTTGAATGTGCATGTTATACATCTTTTATGGTTTCTCTTTTGTAAATAAACACACGAAAACCAACTGCTGGCATTCAAACTTGTTTTATTTTAAAACACAGCAATAAAAATGTGCAAACTTTATACAATGGGGGACAACAAAACGTGCAGAGGAGTATAAAGTGCAGAAATATCAGAATAAAATAAAAGTCTTTAGTCCAGAGGAGGGGGTTCAGGCTGGGACCGTGTTTTGAATATGGACCCAAACATGGCCAGAAGCCCTTGCTGAAACACAGCCATTTGCCTTCTTGATTCCTCAGCGTCCTGCCTCCGCAGCATGTATTCCCTCTCCCGTGCAGCAGCAGTCCGCTCCTCATGTTCTGCGAGTTGTTGGAAGAGGAGTTCGCGTTGCTCTCTGGCCTCCCTCCTGTTGTCCTCCTCCATCTCCCTCAGGGCATCTAAATCGAAGTCCCTTTTTCTCTTTCCTGTTGAAAAATAGAATAGAAAACACAATTAGATTGGTGCCACTCTTATCATAACACATACGTTTAATTCAATTTGTGTATAGCTTTTTTGTTGAATCTGTTGTTAAGTGTTTACAACAATATCCAAAACGTGGAAATGAAAACCAAAGTAGGATTATTATTAGGAGTATTTCAACAGGTGTATCAGATCACACTGTGCTAAATAACCTGTAACTTTATACTTACTGATGCTTTTGGATGCCCCAGAATGACGAGGGGTGCTGCAGGAGGGTGGCTCCATAAACGAAACCTGTGTGGTCTCCAAGTGTTGTGCTAAAACACAAAAGCATGACACACATGAGAAACGTGCATAGTTTTCAGCACAAACACACAAGCAAGCAAACAGGCCAGTCTTGTCCCACAGGTTAAGTGCTAGGCTACGTGCTAGTCGTTGAACAACAGGCTAACGTTAGCACCCTTAGCTACGCTACCGAGCAGAAAAATCATAATCAAAACATGTGGTCATGCTGTCATTACCTGTAGATAAAGGCACATCGGGACTTATCGACGACTCGCCAGTGCCGTCCTCCGGAGCTTCACTAGAGGACGTAGTCTGCTGAGACTGTGGGGCTGAGTCCTTTGTTGCTGGGTTTGCGGTGTACGACGGTCGGTGTCCCAGGATGGCGTCTAGCTGACCATACCATTTATTTATTTTTCGGTCGGAACCGCTCCGGTTGTTGTGGTCTTTCAGTTTCTTGTAATCCTGCTTGAGTTTTTTTAACTTTTCACGGCATTGTTTTGCGGTATGATGGATCCCCAGTGTGTCGAGGTGCGCTGATATGTCCTGATAGATTTTTTCATTTCGCCGCGATGATTCAAACCCTCTCTGAATCTCCTCGGTGCCGTAGACTGCAATCAGTGCCTGCACCTCGTCGTCGGTCCATTTGTCGTACATCTTCTGTTTTCTTGTTGTTTACAGCGGTGTCTGCTAGGCTAATGCTCCCCTTCTGCTGGATTTTAAAAATGACGGTTGTTTTGGTGCTTTCTGATGGCGTCAGAGCCTGCTCTAGCTTTAGCCAATCAGCGCCGGGTTAACCTCGAGCCGCACCCAGCAGCTTTTCAGGGCCGAACGGAGTACCTACCCTGGAGTAGGTACTCCGTTGGCCCCCGTAAAAGTTCCTGTAAATGGCCCTGTGGGGGAGGTTCCTGCAGTGGAAACACGCACCAACGGGGCTGGCCCCGTAAAATTACCCCGAAGTTCCTGCAGTGGAAACGCGGCTATTGATACACAGACAGGGGCGCACGCTAAATGCACTAGATCGCGCTAATTGCTCAGCTGCTATATCGCCCCCCCGTCGGACCAACGACCCATCACCCCCCCAACCCCCCCCCCCCCCCCCCCCCCCCCCCGTCGCGCCATGGTCTCCTGAAATCCTGTGGGAAACACTGGTTGAACTATTTATGTTGTTGTTGCAACTGGCACTTTATGTTGAACTGTTTATTGTTTTGGCCAAGGTTATTTAGAGAGAGTACTGAGAGAGGACTGAAATTGATTTGATTAGATCAACTGCTGGTTAAGTCTGTTATGGCCTCTGAAGATAGATGTTTTCTAATAGTCAGGGTTCTGAATATACTTGAAAGTATTGTGTTTTATTTAAAAACAAAGTGTTATAGTTTACAGAAGGTCTACCTACATATAGGCTACCTGAATATCTGAAATGTATTCCTAAATATGCTGTACACTTTATGGCAAAAATTGCAATGGTCTGTTGGTCTTGAAAACAAACAAACAACGTTTTGTTGCTTAAGCTTATGTATTCAGTCATTATTCAATGATATACTAAAATCCATTTGGGAAAAAAAAATGCTCCTCACTGTTCTCAGGTCAAATATATATCTAGTGGGGACAGCTCTCCATTCCGACACACCTCCACTTCGAAACACCGCTACTCCGACACCCTCCCCCCCGCAGCTGTCCAAGGTGCTGAACCGCGTGACGTTGTTTACATTCTGCTTTGTGGCTTGTCTGTGAAACGTGCGCTGCTCAGGGACTGGGCAGATCTGTCCCACTTGCTTTCTCCCCGACTCCGTTGTTGGAGATCTCCACACAGTAAAAGAAATACACTTTTTTTTCTCCCCCCCCTGCGCCGCTCCAGCGCGGCTGAACCCGGCTTGAGCTCACAGGGGCGCGAGGCTGCTGCAGCCGCCGCTCGTGCTGACAGCAGACTGAGGGAGATGCTTTGGTTGGGCTTAGGCAATGAAGAAAGGAGTTGGTTAAGTTTAGTAAAAAGACCAGGTAGAGGCTAGACAGGCCAGAAGCATAATGAACATTATATGTCATTAATATGAAGTATTTGCTTGTTTTGCAGTTAATTATGCACATGATCCGTTTGACCCCAAAAAGGAAAAAAGGATCAATGCGCACTGGGGGTTTCCCCCAATAGCCTTTTCGGAGTAGCGGGGTCTTTAGAAAAAATAGAAAACCCCGCTATTACGATGAATGGAAGTCTATTGTCGGAACGGCGGGGCTTCGGAAAGGCGGGGTGTAACCATATCTAGTATCTGTCAGTCGCAATGTGGCACCATAACACACTTTTCAGTCATAGCAGTCATCCCACTAACACACGAAAACACTAAATTTTCACTGACAGACGGTGACACGAAATTCATGACACTGTAATCTCTGACCAAGCAAGTCAGAGCAAGAGTCTGTCGCTCGAGATGAGAAATCCCAACTTTCTGGCCGTCAGTCGCTTGTCGCTCAGCGCTGATTGGCTGCCGCAATCTCTGCGTAACTATGACGACTACTGAAATCATGGAAACGTAATACAACTCCGCCGGAGCAAAACCGGCTTGACGTTGCACGGCGCTTGTGGGACTTCCACAACAGGTCAACATGTCAGCCGTGCTGGACCAATACAAACGGGAAGAAAAGAGCGACTCCGAGCGAGGTGAAATTCACTGGAATCGCTTGAATGACGTCATCAGAGCGATCTGTTGAATTGTTCCAAAGTGACGAGCGACTGCAGCTGAGTGACAGAGCGTTTTTTTTGGAGCGACACAAGCGACAGTGACAAAAATAAAAGGTCCGGTGTGAACGCACCTTTACTTTGGTGTTTAAGTAAGGGATAATGTATAGTTCGGAGGTTGTTATGGAGAAATAAACCCCGACAGGTTGTATGGAACCCCGACGTGAAGCAAAGGGGTTCCATACAACCTGTCGGGGTTTATTTCTCCATAACAACCGACCAACTATACATTATCCCGCTTAGAACACGGCCTACAACTAAATCATTCAATAATGTAACACAAAATAATGATAAAAAGAGATTTTATTCATGTAAAATTAGACTGTTGCTAGGGACGCCGCTCTGACCAGCGCAGCACAGAAAAGAGAAAGTATGCAGGATATTTACTTTATGTTTCATTTTTACAGTCATTAAATAGCTTCGGACTAATTGTGATGTTAGATAAACGACTTGTAACCTGTTACAGGGAGAGTGGAGGCTCCTTATTTCCACATCGTGGCTGAAAAGTAAACTTGCATCAGAACCTCTGACCGTGTCACAGCTCCTCTCCTCTCTGTAGCTCCGCGACACAAACGCACCCCATAATCTCTTGTTTATGACAGGTACGACTACACAAAATACATCGTAACGTGTATGGTAATCCATCGATCCACTGATTGATTATCAAAGGCTTCAAATGCACGAACGGGAGGAGGCTCAGCAAAACAGCGGCCGTGACCGGACATGCAGTCGGCCGTTGCTATGGAGTCCCTAGCAACGGTCCGCTCAGCGGTAGTCTATCGAGAAATAAACACAGCAGAATATTGGTGATTGATCAATCAGAATCAAGTATTCAGGAGAGCCGTGTTCTAATTAAAGTTAGGCAATCTTACACAGGTGTCTGTCTCCATGTGGACAAAACTCTTTCCTGTACTACCTGGAATGAACAGCAGAGGGTGCATGAACAGCCTCTGATAACATGAGATTATTGAATATATTGGAATATATTCTGATACCCAATGGCAAAAATTAATTTTTAGAACTATAGCCAGAGACACACAGCAGGAAAGGAGCAACCATTCTACATATTTCACACATCTATGCATGTCATCAATACAGAGGTGGGAGAAAGTCCCTATGTTGCAAGTCCAAGTAGAGTCTCAAGTCTTTGCTCTCAAGTCCCAAGTCAAGTCCAAGTCCTAAGATTTTTTTTTCGAGTCCCAACCAAGTCCTAAGATTTTTGTTTCGAGTCCCAAACAAATCGATTATAATTAATGATACATAAAGATCATGACCACGCCTCAATCGTTAAGTTATTTATATTTTATTGTTAATGTTCTGCCACTTCTCTTCACTTCATCTGTTCTCTTCTTGTTTTACCAACCACGTTAAGTTTTTCACACATTAGCTCCCATGTTTCTTCTTTACCGTAGCTTAACAATATGTTTATTTTCCCCTTTTCTATTGATCTTTTGGATCAAATATCATGTTGCCTTTGCACCCATCCAGCTCTTCTCCCAAACTCTCCATGGTGGAATGATTACAATACAAACCTCAATTGAAATACTGCAGTTTGTACGTACTGTCATTTATGATATTACTCTCAGTAGATCCCCCGCAAAACGCGCAACTTCCAAATATGAATATGATATGCAATTTAGTACTCTTTATTGGGGATCTTAGTAGGACAGGCCCTTTGAGTCTCAGCCTGCATTCACAAAACATATCAAGTGCAGTGCATTGATTTGTCATCAAACTGTTCAAACTGAAAGATTCAGTCAGTTTTGTTTCTCCAATGAAACTACACCGTAGCCTGGTCGCAAAATGCTCACACTAAATACCCTCCAGTATACAAACAAATGGCTGCTCATTAAAATCAACATCACATAGCTTTGTTTCGACAGAACAACCTCTTCAGGTGTTTAGAGATTTCTTTCATTTTCAGTCCATATATAATTGGATTGAAGAGAGGATGATAGAGAATTATTTGTAATGTCATTATAAAACGAGCAGTTTTTGGAAAATCTGAGCCCAGTCGAACTATAATCACATCATATGCACACAAACAGGAAAAGCTTATTAATACCAGCAGGTGAGGTAGACAGGTCTCAGCTGCTTTTTTCCTCACTTCTCTGGTGCTTCTATATGTTATCAGGAATATTCTGGTATATGTGAACAGGATGAAGAGGATGGGACAAAGTGCTGCAACTACCAGGATAATACTACCAAATATAGATTGTGCTCTTGGCCTCACACAGTAGAGACTGTACATTGTGTTATTGCAGAGAATTCCATTAACAGTTGATCTACAGCGTTTGGTAGGAGCTGTCAGCACAACTGTAACAGCAGTATGAGAACAAGGTAGAAGCCAAGCTAAACCCAGAATAATACAAACTGTGTTTTTACTCATGATAGTTGCATACTGCAGAGGTTTACATATAGACACATACCTGTCATAGGCCATGGCTGACAACAGTAAGAACTCTGCACCAGCCAGAGCATAAACTATAAAAAACTGAAAGAGACAGGTTGGAAATGAAATGACTTGTTTTTCAGATAAAAAGTCAATCAGCAGCTTCGGGTGGATATTTGTGCTGAAAAGAACAGAGTTGATTAACAAAGCTGCGATGAAAATGTACATGGGCTCATGGAGGTTTCTGTGAATCCAAATCAGACACACAATGGTGGAATTAAACAAGATTATTAGAATATATGCAACAAAAATTATGCAAAAATACATATACCTGTTCTTTTCAATGTCAACGTGCCCACCAAATGTAATATAGGTCACATTGAATTCACCATCCATTAATATAGCCTATTTTCAACTAATGAATAATAATACACGCTGAATAATATAACAGGACAATCAAGGAAAAACCATGTAAATGAGTGGAACCTCAGTGGAACCTTTCAATTCAATTCAATTCAATTCAAAGAACTTTATTTTTCCGTTAGGAACTTCATTTGTGTAAAAGCGTCAGTGCAGGTTTAAAACAAGAAGAACCTGACCTCAAGTTCACAATATTACAAGCATCCAGCCTGTTCCTCACTTATCCATCTGACCTGTAAATGCACTTGATGATTGTTCATCTCCAACATCCAGAAAGTGCACTGTTAAAAGTCCGTAGAAAGTTTTTATAATATTGCCTCAGCCTCCATGGATCTCATTAAACTTTCTACTAAAATAGATTCTCACCTGTAATGGCTTCATCAAACCATAGAGGCCTGAAGTCACAGGACTGTTTGACCTTCATTATACAACATTACTCAATATGGCATAAAACCTATAGTGCATAACTTCTGTCAACCCCTTAAGGAATTCTATATAATAACAAAAACATTATTGGCGCTTCCACCTTATGTCTGGTAGGTTAGGCTGCAGTCACACACGTACACGAATGCACTTCATTCATTCACAGTCATTAGCTCTACATGTGGTCAGCAGTGAGTGGAAACTACCATGGCATCCCATGATTTGTTGGTGTACACAACCAGATCCCCTCCCCGGGGGGCGACCCCCATTCCAAAGGACCGCCATTCCGACGGTCTGCCAGTCCGAAAATTCCCGAAGGTCCGTCATTCCGAACTTCCGAGGGGCCACTGTTCCGAATGTGTTTTATTTTGAAAATTGACCAGATTCTCTCGTGGTTTGACTTCCTGCCCGGCTTGACACGATCGCGGCGGGGGGACAGCGCCCCCCTCCCCCTCCAAAGTTTCACCCAGGTGCAAGTCTGACGCAGCCGCGGCGCTCCTGCTGAAAAATAAATGTCCTTGCTCTGTGCTTTGGTTGGGTTTAGGCAATGTAGAAAGGAGTTGGTTAAGTTCAGTAAAAAGATCAGGTAGAGGCCAAGAAAGTATCTGCTAATATGCAGCTCCTCCGGGAGATGAACCCTCATCTCCCACACCGGAGGAAGATGCTCTAACCACTGTACTACCAAAGCATTCACTGCATTCTGTGTACCCAGTGCCTTAAACCTTTTAATGGCGGACTTTTTTCAGGTTCGGAATGGCACCCCTTTTCCATAAATAATTAAGGGCCGGCATTCCGACACATTAAAGTAAACATTCAGAATGGCGGCCCTTCGGAATGGCACCCTGGAACCCCCCTCCCCTTAGCTTAGCGGGTACCGGTAGCATTAGCTCCTCCAGTTGGACCACATTGCTTGTATTGCTCTGGTTCAGCCAGTTTCCATGGGAACATAAACAGAGCAGTTCCTCAGGCTGCATCAAGCAGCTCTCCACAGTCTGATGTAATCCAGGTTATTGACAAATGATGAATGTAGGCACTGCTAGCTTGTGTGGATTAGTACCTCAACGGTGGTGCGGCCACAATCTTTCCTGGTCCTTTCCGGCTTAGTAACCTGAGCTCGCCCGGCACACCTAGCAGATGTTTGTCATAACAACAAGCTTGGCTACGGATGTCTAGTATCTGTCAGTCACAATGTGGCACCATAACACACTTTCCATCCACACACTTTTCAGTCATAGCAGTCATCCCACTAACACACGAAAACACTACATTTTCGCTGAAAGACGGTGACACGAAATTCATAACAACAAATACTGACAAACGGCACGAAAGATTTGTGGAGCTGTTGTGTTATCTAATTTAGTAACAAAAATTTAAGGTACTTGTGTAAGTGAGTTATTAGCATATATCGTCCATTTATTGTTATCGAGGTGAACTGCTTTATTTGTCATGATATTGATTTAAGGCCATATCGCCCAGCCCTAGGTTGCAGGTTTGATTCCTGGCTCTTCCAGGCTGCATGTCTAAGTGTCCTTGGGCAAGACACTGAATACACTGCATTTACCCTTTGTAACACTTGAAAGGAAATCAGAATGGAGGTATTCAGGAACCTGAACAGATGCTCCAAGTCGTCTAACAGCCAAGATCCATAGATTCATAACTAGCAGAGTGAATGGACAGCCCTTCTTAGAACAACCAAATCACAAGTGGTTTTCTTTGAAAGCCAGATCCGGTACAAAGTTTGACTGAGCAGTGATGCTAGTGTCAAAACAGGAAGTTTTGGAGTAGGAATGGACAAATTAGCACAATGTCATGTAACTGAATGGGTCACTAAAAGTCTGTGTAGAGCAGATCTAACAGCACCAGTGAATTCAGGCCTCCAGAGTTTGATCAAATTGTTTCCATGTGAAGTCATTCATAGTGGAAAGTTTAATGAGATCCATGGAGGGTGAAGTGTCTGATAAAACTGTTTCACATCGGTCTCCAACATTTTCTGACCATCTGAGGTGTGGAGGTAAACATGGTCTCACAGTACTGTGAGCAAAAGAAACCAGTACAGGTTATGTAACAGAACATGTTGGTGAAGCTTTCGTTTGTTTTTTCATGTTCATATCATATTATCTGCATATTTCAATGATCAGTATTTAATGTCAATTGTTTTAATGGATGGAGAATTGAATGTAACATATATAACTCTTGGTGGACATGTAGAAGTTCACAAATACAGGTACCTTTATTTTATTATCATGTTTATAGCATATATTTTAATCATCTGCAGTAATTCCACTATTGTTTACCTGATCTGGGTTCATGAAAACCTCCATGAGCCCATGTACATTTTCATCGCAGCTTTGTTGGTGAACTCTGTTCTTTACAGCACCAACATCTACCCAAAGCTGCTGATAGACTTTTTATCTGAAAAACAGGTCATATCCTATCAAGCCTGTCTTGTTCAGTATTTTATGTGTTATGCTATCGGTGGTGCAGAGTTCTTACTGTTGTCAGCCATGGCCTATGACAGGTATGTGTCTATATGTAAACCTCTGCAATATCCAACTATCATGACGAGAAGAACCATTGAAGTCCTGTTGGCTTTATCTTGGCTTTTTCCTGCTTGTCAGCTTGTGGCATCAGCAATAATGAGTGCCAATCAAGAGCTCTGTGACTTCACTTTGAGAGTTATTTTTTGTAATAATTCAATTTACAAACTTCATTGTTCAAGTTCAACAGTAATAACTATATATGGTGTGTTCATTTTGGTAAATGTTGCACTTCTTCCTATGCTCTTTGTCATTTTTACATACGTGAAAATATTTATTCTAACCTATCGAAGCTGCAAAGAAGTCAGGAAAAAAGCTGCAGAGACCTGTTTACCTCACCTGTTTGTCTTAATTAACTTTTCCTTGCTGTGCACATACGATGTTATTATAGTTAGACTGGAATCTGATATTCCAAAAGTTCCTCGATTAATTATGACTTTACAAATAGCTTTGTATAATCCTCTCTGTAATCCAATCATATATGGACTTAAAATGACAGAAATATCTAAACACCTCAAGCGTTTGATATGTTTACACAAAATTAAGTAATGTCATCCTGGTCGATAATGATAATAAGTATTTTAAAGGGTTTGTGTTTTATGCAGTGAAGAAGATTATCGGCCTACTCAATGTGATAACTGCTCAGTTTTCTGCCATTACAACAAAACCCAGCATTTCTCTCCTGTGTATGTTTAATTTAGCTCAAATTAACTGCACAAATACAGAACCCTATTAGTAATATACACATGTGTTTCTTTATTCCTGGGTGAATGGTTGTTAACATCTAGAACTGAGACAAGAGCACATTAAACTCATCTTGGCTTCTTTACACTGATGAGGCTAAAGGTCAGAGGAACAGTCTGCCAGAATATAATAGCATTTTGTTTGACAATGCTCCCTTGTATCTTTAGTTAATCTATCTAATAATATTTGACTGCTTCTAGCAGAACAATCTGTCAGTCAGCAACACTCAGTGCATTTACATGCAGTGTGTTTACGTGGACTTTACAGCTGTGTATTTTCATCCACCTCATCCAGTGTCTCTCTCCCCCGGTTGCTAAATATAAGACGAATGAGCTGTACTTGCAACGCGATCTGTGTTTAACAGCGCCAAACCTGCAAGAGCAGATTTCAAAATTGCGGCAGTTTGTGTTAAATAAACATCACAATGAGATGCAATGATCAGAAACAGATACTGGTGTTCATCATGTGAACAGGGATATAAACAACCAGGTTTCTCTGTGTGCATGTAAACGCTGTATCCCGTATATGATAATAAATGGGATATTGCTCGTAACCAGGATAATCAAGTCCATGTAAACGCACTGCATGTCAGTCAGATGTGAAATGTTAGACACAAATTTGTTATGATTTATATTCTTTGACACCAGGCTAAGGTGTTCACATTTTTATATCAAGTTTAATAGGGCGCAAACACTCTGATTTGGTTGCATTTGCCCAAAATACATTGACTGCTGTGAAAGTCTACATGCAGAGTATGTGAGTATGTTCATGTGAAAGATGATGAAAGATGTTAAGTGTACACAGCTGTTATAACAGTAAAAAGAGGTACTAAAGTTCAATCATGTGTGTTATTATTATATTGTCTTTATTCTTCCCTCTTGTTGCACATTTCACATGTTGAGAGAACGGTGGTAAAGCAGACTTAAAGGGATAGTTCAGCTTTTTTGAAGTGGGGTTGTATGAGGTACAAATGGTCATTAAGTGTAATATCTGCAGTAGAAAGGTCTCTGCTCCCCCCGACACATTGCACTGCTCCGAGACACAGGCAGTACATGGTTGTCAATGAGGGACGATTAATCAGCGTATTTTCACCGCCAAGAAGTCCTGTCTCAAAATAATACACCAGTTCAAGAGTATGATTTAAAGTAAAAATGTACAACCCATCAGATGGTCGGAAAAAAGTTTGTTTATCTGGAACTAACCAACTCATCCAGTATTCCCCCACATAGACTTCATCCATGTTGTGAGTCAGCTTCATTGTTGGCCTAACACACACAAGAACACACACACACACACACACACACACACACACACACACACACACACACACACACACACACACACACACACACACACAGAGACATCCTTGCTCCCCAGTGATGACATCAAATAGGCCTAAACATTAAAGGAGACATATTCAGCCCCCTTTCCACATATTAAAATAGTCCCCAGGTGTCTTAAAGACATGTCTGTGTCTTCGGTCTAAATCCCCCAAGGATCAAACATCACAACTGGTTTCATCCTCTCAAAACAGCCCTGTTCAGAACGGCTGGTTTCAGTGCCTGTCCCTTTAAATGCAAATGAACCACTGCTTGCCCCGCCCCTTCTACCAGTCCTAGGTAGGGGTGGTAATATGCAAATTCAAATCCTAGTTACATCACTGGAAGACAACTGAGGGAACAGCTGATAAAACCACATGGATTTCAATAGGTTTAAAAGAGGTAGCTACACAATAGTTTACAGTAATGGATATGCTATAAGAGGAGATAGGAACTACAGTGGTACTGTATGAAAGCTGATGCTAATTAGTCAGTATTTCAGACATGGGTGCAAGTTTGGTGGAACAGTAACCATGTTCGAAGCTGTTTTTTGAATGCATTAAACGTGGGGCTGTCTGTAATTGGGGTTGGTAGACTGTTCCAACAAGTACCGCCCTTCACAGTTAAAGAATTTTGGCCTATTTGGCTTCGCCTGAATGGAGGCCTCTGGAGGCAGATCTGGTGCTGAGCGTGTTATCTCTCCGTTTAAAAAATTCCCTCAGCGGTGGGGGGGCCAGCCCGTTGAGGGTTTTATAGATGAGACAGCTGTACTTAAAACTCCTAAGGTTTTCAAGGCTCAAAAAATTGTACCTCTCAAAAATTGGACAGTGATGAGAGGAAAAAGATTTTTTGGCATATACCTTAACAGCTTTTTTATACAACTGTTCAATCGGTTTCAGTGTGGTGACACCGGCGAACGACCATATTACAAAACAATATTCAATGTGGGATAAAATCATACAATGGAGGTAAGATTTAGCTGCTTCAGACGAGATAAAGGGCCTAATTTGTTTAAAATTCTGCAGGCTGAATCGTATTGTATTCGCCACTTTTTTGATGTGTTTTTTGAATGTAAGATTTGCATCTAGCGTGATACCAAGGTACTTGAACTGATTTACTAGTTCAAGTTCTACTCCTCCAATGTATACTTTGGATCTGCTCTGGTTTACTGGTCGTTTTGTGAAAGTCATGCATACAGTTTTAGTTGTGTTGAGCAAGAGGCAGTTGTTGTTAAGCCAGTCTTGGACCTTGGTTAGGACATTGGTGAGCTTGTTGGAAGTAATGTCAGAGTTTGAGCCATGGGTGAAGATAACTGCATCGTCTGCATACATCTGGATGTTGAGGTCTGGACACGTATCTGGGAGGTCATTTATATATAGTGAAAATAACAATGGCGCAAGGATCGAACCTTGGGGGACTCCAACAGTAGAAGAGCAGAAAGGCGATTTGACCCCGTCGACAGTTACACATTGTGTTCTGTTTGATAGGTATGATTTAAACCATTGCATGGTGTTGTCAGAAAAATTAATAATGTGAGCTTGTTTAAGAGTACTTGATGGTCGACGGTGTCAAATGCCTTTTTAAGGTCGAGAAATACAGCACTGACACATGATGTTTTGTCCAGTAAACACTTGATTTTTTCAATGAACATACAGTTGGCTGACTCGGTGGAATGGTGTGCCCTGAAGCCAAACTGCATTGGATGCAGTGGAGTGGGACCCTCATCTAGATGCCTGATCAGTTGATTCGCAACCCATTTTTCAGCTATCTTAGAAATCACTGGAAGTATACTGATGGGTCTGTAATTAGCTTCCAGTGATTTGGAGCCAGATTTGAAGACGGGAGTCACCGAAGCCACCTTCCAGGCTAACGGGACTTTGTTCTGGCTAATGGATAGGTTAACCAGATGCATAATGGGTTTACACAGAGCATGGGAATGAGACTTTATGAAATTTGTGTCAATACCATATGCATCTTTTGTTTTGGAGCATTTGAGCGCTCCAATTAGCTTTTTGACTTCCGTCTCTGTTATCTTGGCTAGCTGAAAGTTGGGCTGTTCGTTGCTGATCGGGCGAGGTACAATAGCTGATGGTGTAAATAGTTTTGTTATTTCAAGCACACTGTCTAGAAAATAGTTGTTAAAAGAATTTGCAATTTTTGCAGGATCATTCACCAAGACATTATCAATAATCAATTCAGAGGTGTTTGATTCATGTTTGATATCCTTGCCTAGCAGCTTATTTAAGGTTTGCCACACCTTTTTCCCGTTGCCCTTGGCACCCTCGATTACAGAAATAAAAAAGTTTGCTTTGGCCCTTCTCAGCGACTGGACTACTTTGTTACGTATATGTGTGAATTTTAGCCTGTCAGTAGACAGGCCAGACTTCAAGTATTTCTTAAGTAGTGAGTCTCTAGACTTTAACAGATCCCTACAGTTTTGGTCGAGCCATGGCAGGGAGTTACGTGTCCTGGCTCTACTTTTCCCTCTTCTAGAGAGCGGGGACATCACATTTTTAATTTTACTGTAGAAGGAATCACAGCTAGTTTCAATATTGTCTGATGTAAGGATTTCCTCCCAGTCGATATTTTTTATGCCCTCACTGAGGTTTTGTAGTTGATTCCTTGGTATTACATTGATACTGCAGGGTGGCTGGGCTTTAGGAGGTCTGGCAAACCTTGATTTGTTGAGCTTTCTGGACAGAAAGATACAGTTATGGTCAGAGATACCTGTCAGAAAGTTATATGTCTTCGTTATTCTATCAGGTTTGTTTGTAAATAAAAGATCAATTCTTGTCTGCGATTTATTTGTCAGTCTAGTTGGTTGCTCTATCAGTTGTTTTAGATTGTAATTTTCTGTGTTTGATTTCAGATTTTTTCTACCTTGTTTGTTATCCCAGTTTACGTTAAAGTCTCCTAGGATAATTAACTCTTAATTTGGTCCGACGGAGTTCAACATGATTTTCAATTGGTCGTAAAATTCTAAACTGGCGGATGGGTGGCGATATAGGCACATAAAAACAAATGACATTTCAGTAGATAGCAACACTTCTATTCCAATACAGTCGAATTTGACAGCTTCTGGTAGTTCAAGGAGTTTACATTTTAAATTGGATTTTACGTAAAGTAACACTCCTCCACCTTTACCTCTTTCCCTATCCTTTCTAAATACCTGATACCCAGGCAACATTACCAGTGCTTCAGCAGATGATGGTTTCAGCCAGATTTCAGAGAGACCCAGGATGTCAATATTTGAGTCACAGAGAAGATGTTATACTTGTTCACGTTTATTGCCAAGGCTTCTAATGTTCAAGTGTCCACAGAAAAGTCCCTTCGGTTTGCGAAGAGCATCCCAGACTATTCTGGATTGATTGAGAGTGGAGAACAGTTTGTAGCTACGATGCCTTTTTATGACTGGGTTTCTGTTTTTTACCTTGGTCTTCTCCTTGACACGGGGGGCCCTGGAGTTGCTGTGAGTCGCAGTAGCAGATAGCCTCCTGGCTAACGCTGGTGGTACCTGCGACCTCCGAGCTGCTGGGCTGGCTGCCGTAGGCGCGACCTCGCCGGGGGTCGCAGTAGCTGTTAGCCTCCTGGCTAACGCTGGTGGTACCTGCGACCTCCGAGCTGCTGTGCTGGCTGCCGTAGGCGCGACCTCGCCGGGGGTCGCAGTAGCTGTTAGCCTCCTGGCTAACGCTGGTGGTACCTGCGACCTCCAAGCTGCTGGGCTGGCTGCCATGGGCGCGACCTCGCTGGGGGTCGCAGTAGCTGTTAGCCTCCTGGCTAACGCTGGTGGTGGTCCCCAGGTGAGCGCTGGTGGCGGCGGCCTCACAGCTGCTAAGCTGGGGGCCGTCAGCGCGACCCCCGCTGGAGGCCGCCCCTGGAGCTCCCCGGTCCACGTCGGTGTTGCCATTCCCAGCGCTCGCCCCCCGGCCAGCGCTGTTGGTCCCGCACCCGGTGTTCTCCCTCTGGCTAGCGCTGTTGGTGCTGGGCCCGGTTCCCCGGCCCGCGTTGGTATTGGTGTTGCTGCTGCTCCCGGTGCTAGCCGTCCGGCTAGCGTTGTTGGTGCTGGTCCCCAGGAGAGCGCTGGCGGCGGCCTCACAGCTGCTGGGCTGGGAGCCGTCAGCGCGACCCCGCTGGAAGCCGCCGCTGGGCCCGGCGCCCCGGCCTGCGATGATGTTGCCGCTGCTCCGGTTCCCTGGCCCGCGTCGGTGTTGCTGCTGCTCCCGGTGCTAGCCGTCCTGCTAGCTCTGTTGGTGCTGGGCCCGGGAACTGTCCATTGGTCCGACCTCCCATTGGTCCGACCTCCCATTGGTCCGACCTCCCGCTACTCCGACAAAATACCCACTGGTCCAACCTCTCATTGGTTCGACCTCCCGTTACTCCGACAAAATCAACCACAAGTCGGACCAATAGGAGGTCGAACCAATGGGTGGTCCCGTTAGTTCGATCTGTCATCGCTACTTTCTGACAAGCTCTTCCATTGATAGGAACATGCAGCTTTCTCTCTCTCTCTCTCCAGGAGCCAGATCATGTCAGATCGCGCACAACCATCATAAATGCTGATCAAGATGTGTAAACTGATAATCAAAGCCCCCCCTCCCAGAGTACAGAGTAAAAGAAATACACTTTTTTTCTCTCCCCCCCCTCCGCTCGAGTGTGGCTGAACCTGGCCGGCTTGAGCTCATTTCACGGGCGCGAGCCTGCTGCAGCCGCCGCTCCTGCTGACAGTAGACTGAGAGAAAAAAAAAAGTAAATTTGGCTTTGGTTAGGTTCAGGCAATGAAGAAAGGAGTTGGTTAAGTTTAGTAAAAACACCAGGTAGAGGCTAGACAGGCTGGAAGCATAATGAGCGTTATATGTTATTAATATTAAGTGCTTGTTTTGCAGTTAATTATGCACATGATCCGTTTGATCCCAGAAAGGAAAAAAGGATCAATGCGCAACCTCCGTTTCCTTTCTGATTGCGTCCGTCTGTCTGTTCGGAGTGGGAGAGAGAGAGAGAGAACCCAATCCACCTGTCTGTATACCTGTCTGTAATGTAAGTTTGATTTGATATGAGTGTCAAGGTTTAATTATGGACACTAATGAGCGCGCAGCAGTGCGTAAAAGTCGTGCGTAAAAGTCGTGCGTAATGACAGCTCCTCGTTGGTGAAACACAATAAACTGCACCTCTTCTTCCACGTGTCTTATTGACAGGTGGAGCCTATATGAATAATTATATAAATGCATAGTGAACGGTAAGAATGGAGAGTTGGACTAATGCTAATAACTAGTCCAGTTCGATCTAATGAGGACCTCCCATTAGTTCGAACTCTCATTACTCCGATTGTCGGACCAATGGGAGTTCGAACCAATGGGAGGTCGAACTAATGGGAGGTCGGACTAATGGGAGGTCGGACCAGTGCCATGGACCCGCTGGGCCCCAGGTGAGCACTGTACTGGAGAAAACAGGCTTGATAGGATATGACCTGTTTTTCAGATAAAAAGTCAATCAGCAGCTTTGGGTAGATGTTGGTGCTGAAAAGAACAGAGTTCACCAACAAAGCTGCGATAAAAATGTACATGGGCTCATGGAGGTTTTCATGAACCCAGATCAGGTAAACAATAGTGGAATTACTGCAGATGATCAGAATATATGCTATAAAAATGATAATAAAATAAAGGTACCTGTATATGTGAACTTCTACATGTCCACCAAGAGTTATATATGTTACATTCACTTCTCCATCCATTAAAAAAGGTAAATATGATATGATAAATATGAATTATGAAAAAAGTTAGATAATAACACAGTGATTCACGAATAAAAAGGTAAAAGTCTCACTTTGAAGCTTGCAATAACATGTCTCCTGTTCTTTTTTCTTTTACTCACAGTCCTACTGTGAGACCTTGTTTACCTCTACACCTCAGAAGGTCAGAAGCTGTTGGAGACCGATGTGAAACAGTTTTATCAGACACTTCAGCCTCCATGGATCTCATTAAACTTTTCACTAAGAGTGACTAACATGGAAACGACTTGATCAAACTCTGGAGGCCTGAATCCACCTGTGATCCATTCAGTGACATGATGGTGTTGTCTCTGTGGAAACTGGCAGGGCAAATACATGAAAATAGGTTCATTCTTACTCTCACTTAAAGGACAATTCCAGGCAAATTCAACTGGGGGCTGTATTTTCCTAACATTTTAGGTCTAAAAGAAGGAATCTGAAGATTTTCAGTTTAATGTCTCCTGTTTTGCGGTAGTTGTGTCTGTCCCCGCATCGCCACGGCAGCGATGAATGGGAGCGGATGCAAGTTCTGCTGCTTAGGCTGTTTCCATCCCTCAAAGCCACAGACAGCGTCAGATGGAGACTCAAACATGCAGCCAGAAGTTTATTTACTTCAAGCAAGCCGACATGTTTGTAAAGCTAGATCTAATTCAAATTCATCCCGCGAGACCCAGTTGCCGTGCACGGTGTGTTCACATGCAGTGGGAAAGCTCCCGTTTGTGTCATAAATATATAAGAATATTAACTCTGGACTTGCTTGAAGTAATAGAATCTTCTCGCCGCATGTTTGAGTCGCCACCTGACGCCGTCTGTGGAAAAAAAATTACACTTCAAGCAAGTCAAGAGTTGATATTCCTGTGTTTATGACACAAACGGGAGCTTTCCCACTGCATGTGAACACACCGTGCACGGCAACTGGGTCTCGCAGGAGACTTTGAATTAGATCTAGTTTTACAAACATGTCGGCTTGCTTGAAGTAAATAAACTTCTCGGTGCATGTTTGAGTCGCCACTAACGCTGTCTGTGAAAAGACATTGCAGCTTTGAGGGATGTAAACAGCGTAAGCAGCGGAACTTGCATCCACTCCCATTCATCGCTGCCGTGGCGATGCGGGGACAGACACAACTACCGCAAAACCGGTGCAATTAAACTGAAAATCTTCAGATTCCTTCTTTTACCTCACCTGTTTGTTTTAATTAACTTTTCCTTGCTGTGCACATACGATGTTATCATAGTTAGACTGGAATCTGATATTCCAAAAGTTCCTCGATTAATTATGACTTTACAAATAGCTTTGTATAATCCTCTCTGTAATCCAATCATATATGGACTTAAAATGACAGAAATATCTAAACACCTCAAGCGTTTGATATGTTTACACAAAATTAAGTAATGTCATCCTGGTCGATAATGATATTAAGTATTTTAAAGGGTTTGTGTTTTATGCAGTGAAGAAGATTATCGGCCTACTCAATGTGATAACTGCTCAGTTTTCTGCCATTACAACAAAACCCAGCATTTCTCTCCTGTGAATGTTTAATTTAGCTCAAATTAACTGCACAAATACAGAACCCTATTAGTAATATACACATTTGTTTCTTTATTCCTGGGTGAATGGTTGTTAACATCTAGAACTGAGACAAGAGCACATTAAACTCATCTTGGCTTCTTTACACTGATGAGGCTAAAGGTCAGAGGAACAGTCTGCCAGAATATAATAGCATTTTGTTTGACAATGCTCCCTTGTATCTTTAGTTAATCTATCTAATAATATTTGACTGCTTCTAGCAGAACAATCTGCCAGTCAGCAACACTCAGTGCATTTACATGCAGTGTGTTTACGTGGACTTTACAGCTGTGTATTTTCATCCACCTCATCCAGCGTCTCTCTCCCCCGGTTGCTAAATATAAGATGAATGAGCTGTACTTGCAACGCGATCTGTGTTTAACAGCGCCAAACCTGCAAGAGCAGATTTCAAAATTGCGGCAGTTTGTGTTCAATAAACATCACAATGAGATGCAATGATCAGAAACACATTTTGACACTAGCATCACTGCTCAGTCAAACTTTGTACCGGATCTGGCTTTCAAAGAAAACCACAGATGTGATTTGGTTGTTCTAAGAAGGGCTGTCCGTTCACTCTGCTAGTTATGAATCTATGGATCTTGGCTGTTAGACGACTTGGAGCATCTGTTCAGGTTCCTGAATACCTCCATTCTGATTTCCTTTCAAGTGTTACAAAGGGTAAATGCAGTGTATTCAGTGTCTTGCCCAAGGACACTTAGACATGCAGCCTGGAAGAGCCAGGAATCAAACCTCCAACCTAGGGCTGGGCGATATGGCCTTAAATCAATATCACCTCAGAAGGTCAGAAACTGTTGGAGACCGATGTGAAACAGTTTTATCAGACACTTCACCCTCCATGGATCTCATTCAACTTTTCACTAAGAGTGACTAACATGGAAACAACTTGATCAAACTCTGGAGGCCTGAATCCACCTGTGATCCATTCAGTGACATGATGGTGTTCACACCGCAGGAACTCGGAAAAGAAGAAAACATGGATACCAGAAAGAAGTTCGGTATATTGTTGCTCATGGCTGAATATGAGAAATTTATGCAGCAGCAAGTTATGTTTATTGTGGAGGCAAATGAAGAGGAGAGGAGACGCCGCAGGTGAGTGTCTACATATACCGTTATAACCTAACGTTAGATAACCGTTAAACGTTATTTCCTAGGACCACAACTACCGTTAAACGTTAACGTAACGAACAAATAGAAATAACGTGAAGTCTTTCAGATTTCATTGTGTTTAGATTCCTCAACAATGTTGTATGAGTGTGTGTGTGTGTGTCCTGTGTTTCACTGTAGGCTATTTCTTTTTTTTCCTCCCTTGACTTTGTATCATCTGTATCATTTGTACAGCTCCGCTACAAATGGTAGTCAAGGAGGGGGGGAAGAGATACAGTGAAACATGTTAACGTTACACACACTCATACAGACACAGAGGGCTTTCCCTCTAACCCCAGCTAATCCACAGAAAGCCAAATCTAAATTCAATTTAGTGACATCCGTAATATGCAAAAAAAAACAATCCAAAAGAAAAGAAAATTAACTTTCTGCCTCATATGGACAGTGCCATGGATTTATTGGTGAAGAGTGAACTGCTGATATTTTTTTGTCTCAGTAGTGCTGAATATTACCAAGCCGCTGTCCGCTGTTTCAGTGCTGAAATGAATGAATGACAGCGTGTCACTGCCCGTGAAAGAGAGAGAGAGAGAGAGATGTTTGGAGCTCTCCCCGGTGCTGAACGCCCGCGGCTGATGTATTTCCTCCACAAAAGATGCTCTGCCGTCTCTGCCTCTTTCTTTTATTTTTTCCATCAGCTTTCCTGCTTGTGTACATATTTGTCTTTCAGCTTATGACACACGCTGTCCCTGCAGATGTGTACGAACCCATAACATTGTTGAGGAATCTAAACACAATAAAATCTGAAAGACATGACGTTATTTCTATTTGTTAATTACGTTAATGTTTGGGGCTATCCTGAATAAATAAATTCAAATTCTACATGCATATTTTTGTGGTCTTCAGGCCTATTTGTATTTTAAAATCTGTTAAAATCAATCAATCAACCAATCAATATACTTATACTATCATATTATCTGAAACTGCCTATAATTTCTTTCAGTAGAGCAATCACCTTTCAAATCCAGACTGGGTGCATTCCCAAAGTTTTAAAGACTGGAACTGCCTGGAATGTCCTCTTAAACATGGATGAACACACATTCAGGAGGCATCTCAGAATCAGTCGTACCCACTTTGACATTCTAACAGCTCAGTTAAAGGAGCAAGGCCTAAAAGAGGACCATCAGGCTGGAGGTCGCCCTGAGATTCCGATACTCAAAAAAGTTGTGATGTTTCTGTGGTACCTGGCCAATCAAAATTCCTTCAGAGAAATGTCAGATAAATTCGATGTTTCACAAGGAGCAGCCCACAACGCCCTCCTGGAGGTGTTGAATTTAGTGTGCAAACTGGCACCGGCTTACATTACCTGGCCAGAAGACTACCAGAAGACGGCGATAAGCGCTGCATTTGAGAGAGGGTGCAGCATCAGCAACATCATTGGGGCGATAGATGGCTGCCACATAAAAATACAGAAACCAAAAATTTGTGGCGATGACTATATAAATCGCAAATCATACTTCTCCGTCCTGCTTCAGGGCATCGTAGATGAAAGGGGGAGATTCACCGATATCTTCACCGGACCACCAGGGAGAGTTCATGACGCACGAATGCTGAAGACCTCTGCATTTTACACCAGCTGGGAGGAAAAAATGGGAACCTATAAGCTATTGGGGGATAGCGCTTACATCAGCCAGGCCTTCCCTTTCATCACAACCCCCAAAAGAGACACTGGTGCCCTGACAGATGCTGACCTGCAGCAGAATGCCCGTGTGAGTCGTGGAAGGGTCATTGTCGAGAACGCATTTGGGCGCATGAAATGTAAGTGGAGGCGCATGCGGGATCTCCAAAACACCAGAATCGATGTGGTGGTGAAGATGATTGTGGCAGCATGCACGCTCCATAACATGTCCATGTTCTACTTGTGTGATGAACATCCTCATGGTTGTCCAAGGCAGGAGGATGATGATAATCTGTGAGCAGCTGACGGTGAACGTGGACGCAGATGACCCGAATTATAGGAACTGAATGAAAATTGAACTTAATGTAACAAAAATGAGTCAATTAAACCTAAAATGAAGAATCAATTAATGATTTGTTTTATATATTTGCATCATTGTTGCCCAGTTTGGTCACACACCGTAGCATTAGTAAATCTTTCTCCCTGATCAAAATATTGTGTTATAGAGTACAAAGGTTTGTGAAAATTTTGTTAACAAAGGAGGGAGGTACAGCTACCAATTTTTAAAATTTAAATATACATTAATTTAGCGTGTGTATGTGTGTGTGTGTATATATATATATGTGTGTGTGTGGCCAGAGGGGGGCAGTAGGGTTGTGCAGATGGCAACAAATTAAAGAAAAAGGCAAGTATATGCCTCTTGTCAGTCTCAGTTGTTTGCTTTGACCATGTCCCGAGCAAAGCAAACATAACTGAGAGTGACAAGAGACATCTACTTGCCTTTTTCTTTAATTTGTTGCCATCTGCACAACCCTACTGCCCCCCTCTGTTCACAAATACAAAGTGGATATATGCAAAGGCAGGGCCGGTTCTAGGCAGGCATATATGAGGGGGCAGTCAGAAATGTGAAGGGGGCATCATGTGAACACATCATGCTCCAGCACTTTTCTTTCTCTGTGCTTATAGTAACTTCATTGAATTGGGTTGTTGGCTATGTGTCCAACGGCAACCTGGAGAAGTGGATTGCACTTTGTCAGGCCTCTACCTTCAGACCTGTCCAACTAGGGGTCGGGGTGGCCAACCAGGGTCTTAGAGCCCAAATTTTTTACTGTTGTAATGCAAAGAGCCACATTATATGGGGGGGGGGGGTGCATACTGTATACCTGAAGATGCATTGCAAACCCAGAGGGGGTGAAAAAGGTGAGTAGCTAAATACCTGTAGGGGGGTCTGGGGGCATCCCCGAAAATTTTTGTGATTTTAAAATGTGAGTGAAGCATTCTGGTGTACTCTGAGAAGAGGAGGGGGGGAGACAGAACATTTTAGAAAAGAACACTGTCCCTTTTTCGGCGGATTTTTGTGCTACTGCAGATAATTTTGTCAATTTGTAGGATTAAGATTATTAAGAGTAAGATTATTCTTCTTTCTGCTCCCTTTTGTTGAGATTTGGGAGGTTTTTGTTTTTATTGTAGCTTTGTTAAAATGCAAGATCATTTTTCTGACTGATTTATTGCCCGATGCCGTGTAGCTATCTCGCTTTCTTCTCCCCGCCCTCCGCCTTCGTTGTCACTTTGTTGTCGCTCCACAGAGCACATGGCTAATTAATATGCATGTGCTGACCATATATGGTTGTGTCTAGGCGTTCCGGGGACGGAGGTGCGTTCACGTGCGCAACTGCGCACCGTTCTTGGATCCAGTTTGAGAAATTGCTGAGAGTTGTGCACGCACAGTTTGATAGATCTGAAAAAGGTGTAAATATTATGGGTGTCTTTTCGCCGTAGGGCTAAGCAAAACATTTAGTAGCAGCAGTTTTACACTGCTTACTTACAGTTTTGATAAATGAGGCCCCAGGCCCTAAGCCCAGACGCTCACAGATGCAGCTCTCCGCGGCTCATCCGCGGCGCTGTCCGTGGTGCTGAAGGTGACAGGTTAACTTGACAAACAAACTGCAACATAGTTCTGTTTGTTTATCATGTGTGTCAATTTTGTTTGTGGCTTGATAGTTTAGTTGTTGAGATTAAGAACATCACTCCCTCATCAAACCGGTGACAGGCATGCTGAAAAGAAAAGAGAGAGAGAGACGCGCCTGGGTATCGCAGCTGTAAAAAAAAAAAAAAAAAAAAGAGACGCGCGGAATAGCGGTATCAAAAAGTGTCGGACTACCGGCATGTCTAGATAGAGGGATGTCTGAACCCCCAACTTAACTTCTTTCTCTTTGGTAATATACACATTTGTTGAGTATATTAAAATGTGCTTTCTCAACTTCTAAAATTTGGATTTGAGGGGGCAAGACATTTATTTGAGGGGGCACTGCCCCCTCTTGCCCCTGCGTAGAGCCGGCCCCGTGCAAAGGGAGTAAATACAAACACCATACAATTTTAAATGAAAAGATACACACAGAATTGTGGTTTTTATATTTTTTAGTGTTTATTTCATTCAAGTAATCTTCAAGTAATCTTATAACATATTACATTTTTTATCTGAACAGGCTTATTTCAACAACTACTCTATATCTGGACTTCTATGTATGTGTGTAGGTGTCTGTGTGTAGTGGGGTAGGAACAAATCAGCAAACTAATAACAATATATTTATTAAAACAGGGATCTCAGATTTCAGAACAGTCCTTTACCCCAAACTAAACAAGAGTCAGAGTGTGGCTCTGAGTCCTTTTTAAAACTTTTTGAGGAAGGCACTCATCATTTTTTGAAAAGACTCCTGTGAGGATTTCATTTGTCCGAGTAGCTCCTCATGCCTGGTCTGGCTGGCGGCCTCCGACTCCCTCAAGAACCCCAGGAGAGGGCCCTCCTCTGCTCTCCCTCTGCGCCGGTGAGGCGTCGGCTGACAGGGTTGGGTTGGCACTTCTTTCGTAGAGTCTTCATCATAAAGTCCCACAGCATCAGGTCTTCTTATTTCAACACCCTCCGCTGTGCCAACAACTGGATAGTCAATGTCATGTTTATCCCCCAACAGACTATCCAACTCTGCATAAAACTGAAAACGCATTGTGCCTTTCCCTGTTGTGCGATTGTTGTCTTTTATTTTGTTTGTATGCTTCTTCTAGGGTGGCCCATTTCCTTGCTACTTTTTCTGGGTCAAAGGTCTCCTCAAACTGGGAGGACAGCTTGGTTGATATGTCCATCCAGAAATGTTTTTTTCCCCCCTTGGCTGACTTGACTCTGGCATTCAGCTCAGCAAGGTTGTTTGGTAAACCCCTGGCGTCACCCTCTAAATGCTGGCGCATCAAGCCAATTAAGTAGAGAGTGTGTGCCTTACTGAACCCATTATTGGGTGGCAGGGGGACTGTGGAGGTCTGTTCTACCTGCATCGGCTGCGGCTCTCCCTCACAACTGGCCTCAACACCTAGATAAAGGAATACTTGTCATTATTTTTGTTTAATTATTATAAATAACTGCAATGTTACCTGTAAGGGTGGTGATACAGTATGCAGCTTTCTAAAATAATAAATATGACTTATACCAAACAATAGCCTATGAACCTGTAGAAACATCCATGTCCAGTATTTCCCAAAAACGTTTCCTCACCCCCAAATTACCACTGTGTCACTGTTTGATTATGTAGTGTAGAATGTGAAAAATCCCTGACACTCACCATGTACTTTAACAGCACCTGTCAAGTTGTCATCCATAAGGAAAGGATGGGTTTTTGCCTCATCACGCCACAGTGTGCCATCGTCATCTGCGTACACTGAGAAAGACAGCGGAGACGGTCGGTGTTGTCAAAAATCTAACATTACGTTAGCCCCGTACACAACACCGGACTACGTAGTGTTATTAGCTAACATTAGCCTACTAACATTAGCAAAAACAAGGCTGGGGGGATGGGGGACGATGAAGTAGCTCACACAATACAATAATCACAGCTTAATATAAACGTATTTCATATACTACAATGACACACACACAAAAATATGCATTAAACCCTTAACGAATAACTTAAAATTTACCGTTACCTTACCGTTTAAGATGAAGGCCGCCATGTTTTATGTTGCGGTGACGTCAACTCGGAAAATCGGAGCTCTGAAATGATACCCGAGTTTCCGACTTGTAATTTCCGAGTTCGACGCCGTTCAATTCGTTTTTTACAACTCGGAGCTCGTTAATTCCCGACTTCCGAGTTGTCTTGAACGCACCATTACTCTCACTTAAAGGACAATTCCAGGCAAATTCAACTGGGGGCTGAAAGTCTCCCGGAGTCTCGCGCGAGACCCAAGTTGACGCGCGGTGTGTTCAGGTGCAGTGGGAAGCTCCCGTTTGTGTCATAAACACAGGAATATCAACTCTTGACTTGCTTCAAGTAATAAAATCTTCTCGCCGCATGTTTGAGTGGCCACCTGACGCTGTCTGTGGAAAAAAATTTACACTTCAAGCAAGTCCAGAGTTGATATGACACAAATGGTAGCTCCCACTGCATGTGAACACACCGAGCACGGCAACTTGGGTCTCGTGCGAGTCTCCGGGAGACTTTGAATTAGATCTAGTTTTACAAACATGTCGGCTTGCTTGAAGTAAATAAACTTCTGCATGCATGTTTGAGTCTCCATCTGACGCTGTCTGTGGCTTTGAGGGATGGAAACAGCCTAAGCAGCGGAACTTGCATCCGCTCCCATCCATTGCTGCCGTGGCGATGCGGGGGCAGACACAACTACCGCAAAACAGGAGCAATTAAACTGAAAACCTTCAGATTCCTTCTTTTAGACCTAAAATGTTAGGAAAATACAGCCCCCAGTTGAATTTGCCAGGAATTGTCCTTTAAGATTTTATTTGCATGTATTGAATGATACCATTTCACTAAGGATGAGAGCAAATACTGTTTCTTTAGACAGATATTTCAATGGATCACTAAAGTCAGTGTAGAGCAGATCTAACAGCACTGGTGGATTCAGGCCTCCAGAGTTTGATCAAGTCGTTTCCATGTTAGTCACTCTTAGTGGAAAGTTTAATGAGATCCATGGAGGGTGAAGTGTCTGATAAAACTGTTTCACATCAGACTCCAACAGTTTCTGACATTCTGAGGTGTGGAGGTAAACATGGTCTCACACTAAAGAAAAAAGAACAGGAGACATGTTATTGGAAGCTTCAAAGTGAGACTTTTCCCTTTTCATTCATGAATCACTGTGTTATTATCTAACCTTTTTAATTTAACTCATATCGGTTTGTATTTACCTTTTTTAATGGATGAAGAATTGAATGTAACATATATAACTCTTGGTGGACATGTAGAAGTTCACAAATACAGGTACCTTTATTTTATGATTGTTTTTATAGTTTATATTTTAATCATCTTAAGTAATTCCACTATTGTTTACCTGATCTGGGTTCATGAAAACCTCCATGAGCCCATGTACATTTTCATCGCAGCTTTGTTGGTGAACTCTGTTCTTTTCAGCACCAACATCTACCCAAAGCTGCTGATTGACTTTTTATCTGAAAAGCAGATCATATCGTATCAAGCCTGTCTTTTTCAATTCTTTCTGTTTTATGTTTTAATGGGTTCAGAGTTCATACTGTTATTAGCCATGTCCTATGACAGGTATGTGTCTATATGTAAACCTCTGCAATATCCAACTATCATGAGAAGAAGAACCATTGTAATCTTCCTGGCCTTGTCTTGGCTTTTCCCTGCTTGTCAGATTGTCGGACTAACAATAATGGTCGCCAGTCAGCAGCTCTGTGATTTCACTGTAAAAGTTATTTATTGTAATAACTCAATCTACAAACTATTTTGTGTGAGTTCAAGAGCGATAACTGTCTATGGGGTGGCGAGTTTTATCACTCTGGGTGGTGTTCCTGTACTCTTCATCATTTTCACATACACCAGAATCCTCATCATCTGTTATCAGAGCTGTGGGGAAGTCCGAAAGAAAGCTGCACAGACCTGTTTACCTCACCTGCTGGTTTTGACGAACTACTTCATTTTGATTGGGTACGAAGTCATTACAGTTCGGCTGAAATTTGATTTTCCAAAAACTGTACGACTAGGAATGACTTTACAGTTAGTGTTATATAATCCTCTCTTTAATCCAATTATATATGGACTGAAAATGACAGAAATCAATAAACACCTGAAGAGATTGTTCTGTCAAGATAAAAAGAACTAACGTTGTCAAGACTGATACTTCGAATTATTTTTGTTTTTTAGCTATAAAAGTGTCATACAGTCTGCTATGAGTATGTGCTTTTGTCCATTTTTTCAGGACGAGTTCTTCTTTCAACATCTTGCAGTTGTTTTTCTATACTGTATGATATAGGTGTTATAACAGGGTGTAATAACAACAAAAAACTGAATCTAATTTTCAGGGGGGGTTTTTTTTGTCATTAAAGTTTTTTATTTTAATTTTTATGTAAACATATACAAACAGACAGTATTGTTTTCAGGTATATAACGGCCCATGATAAATGCTCATATTTGAAACAACCAATCTAAACATTCATCAGTTACATTCACATCAGTGCAGTCAGTCATCACATTGTCACATCATTACATTTGAGAAAGTGGTCCCATGACCTCTTGAAATTATCCACATCATCATTGATTCTGGCTAACATGTGTTCATATGATACAACCTCCAACATTACCTCTATCCATTTTTCAACCTCTGGAGAGGATGTACTTTTCCATACTCGGAGAATCATTCAAGCAGCTGTAACAACCCCTAACTTTATCACTACAAGGTTATATTTTGGTATATTGGGCAGTTCTGTTTGGTCTCCCAGTAGGCACATCGGTATTGTTAACCCCACCCATTTCCCTATATATTCAAGCACTTTTTCCCAGAATGGGTTAATGAATTTACACTCCCAAATAGCATGCAAGTATGTTCCTGTTTCTTCTTGACACTTCCAACATAAATTATTAGCTAACAGGCCCATTCTGTAGAGTTTAGATGGGGTGAAATAAAACCTATGTATTAGTTTGTACTGGGTAAATTTCCCCCTAGCCTCCTTTATATATTTCCTTGAGTTTGCTAATATTCTTAGCCAGGTTTCATTATTCAATTCACATCCTAGGTCTTTCTGCCAGATATATTTCAAATTTTGACAGATGTTTTCCTGTAACCCATTAAAGATTTTGTGAAATACAGCTGCGTGTTATATCAGGTAATTTAAGAAATTCCATCACTGGATTCTTGTCTTGAATGAATTGACCCTTAGTTATACTGTCTCTGATTTGTAAGAACTTCCAAAAATTATTTTTACTTTCCAAATTGTATTATTTCTTAAGTTCTGAAAAAGAAATAAACACTCTATCAGAGTATAGGTCATTTACATTACATATTCCTTTCATAAGCCATTGCTTCCAGTAAACAGTCTTTTTCCCGATACATATGGGATTGTAAATTTTTAGGGGTTTTCACTCAATAAGGCACTGAGAATATACATGGATAAAATAATTTGAATGCACAATATGATCTATGAACTATAATACACAGTGGGTCCAGACGTTTTTGGCTCTGGTGGTACTGCAAACAGCAGTTCCTGCCCAGCTGTAAGCAGATGCCTACACTGCACTGCTGACATTTCCATTGAGTGTTTCTTTTGTAGACACTGTACTGCTTTCTCCATCTCTCCAGTGCAAGTATAGGGACAGGAAAATAGCTGGAACACACTTGTGGTGCTGTTGATGGCCCTTCTTTGGAAAACATCCTAAAAGTATAAAAGATCAGATCAGATTCACCCCCAAAGAAAATTCTTGACAACAGCAGTAGGATAAAAAAAAAGTAAACCAGTGTCTAGAATCACAATAGAAGTAAGACATATAAGGTAATATCCTTCATGACATGGTTTGAAAGCAGCAGGATAATATTCATTTGGAACAGCCACTAATTAGCAGTCTTATATTTGATATTGAATAAGAATATTGAAATCAAGTGTTTAGTTTTAGTGAAGCAGCAAAGGGCCTCTGGTTGTTCTAAGGCCCTATGAGCACTGAGAGTCAAACTGATGCCACACATGTAGAATACAATAACAAACATGTGAGCATCAAGCCATTTTTGTTGAGGTAATTGATTTCTTTCAAAGTGATGGTTCAGCATTTTGGCAAATTGGCCCATTGTCATAATCCCTATAGTCATACTGTAGCAGTAGGTTTGTTACCTTTATTTGTCGGTGCAAGCTATTTTTAGAACCGCCAAGCGAGCTGCTCAGAGCTACGCTATGGAGGCTAACAACTCTGTCTGGTAACGTTGTGTTATCATCTCATAGCGTGGTGAATGTGCAGCTCACAACTTGTCCACCAGAGCGTTGTGGAGTTGTTGGATTGTGTATTTGATGAGTTTGATGAGGGAAACCAAGAAATCCCATGAGCCTCCGTAGGCTAGCGTAGCTCTGAGCAGCTCACGGCTCTGCTCCGCCGTTCTAAAAATAGCTTGCACCGACAATTAAAGGTAACAAACCTACTGCTATGACTATAGGGATTATGGCAATGGGCCAGTTTGACAAAATGTTGAACTATCCCTTTAATAGGAAACGATTTTCTTGTGAACGTTAGTGTGTGTGTGTGTTTTATTAATTTATTAATATTTATTAATAATTGTATTATATAAAGCACTCTGGGCTGCCTTCTTTGTATGAAAAATTATCTATACGATTGATTGAATACATGGCAAATGATCACATGTCCCTTACTGCATACATTTCCATGTTGTGGAAGTTTGTTTTTCAATTAAAGACGCGGAACAATGATAAAAATAAACATCACGATTTCAATAGGGCCTTCGCTGGCGACTCTCATGCTTAAGACAAACAGTTAGGACTGAAGTTCTTTCGATGTCAAGATCACTGTAAGGTCTAAAGCAATCCAAGTGTCTGCTGTTGATCTCTGTATTGACTGTTCATCAATACAAGGAGAGCAACTAGAATTCAAATCCATTAGTTGTAAACACCAACTTTGTTGCACTAATACACCTCAGTGTCTTGTGAAAGCTTTCCCTCCAGAGTTTGGTTGAGTTGGTAACATGTTGTCCACGTAGAAGAAGAGCTTAATGACATCCACCAGGGGTGAAACTGCCCGATAAAAACATTTCACATACTCAGACCGTGCTCTTTTTGCTCTGCAGCAATGAACCAATGTGAAGTTGGCTAACTGTGAACAGAGGAGCCATTTAATACAGACACAAATCTATCAATTGATGCTTGCCTATCTCAATGGATAATGACATAAACATAACATATATTACTCTGAATGGGTATGTAGATGTTGAAAAATACAGATATGTTTATTTTGTATTTATTTTTATTGTATATATTCTAATCATTTTCTTCAATTCCATCATTGTTTACCTCATTGTTATTCATGAAAACCTCCATGAGCCCATGTACATTTTTATTGCAGCTTTGTTGGTGAACTCTGTTCTTTACAGCACCGTCATCTACCCAAAGCTGCTGATTGACTTTTTATCTGAACGACAGGTCATATCACACCCAGTGTGTCACTTTCAATATTTCATATTTTACAGTTTAGGCGGTTCAGAGTTCTTACTGTTGTCAGCCATGGCCTATGACAGGTATGTGTGTATATGTAAACCTCTGCAATATGCAACTATCATGAGGAGAAGCACGATCAGTGTTTTCCTGGCTCTGGCTTGGCTGCTTCCTGCCTCTCAGGTCGCAGGATCGGCCATATTGAGTGCCAAGAGGAAAGTCTGTCATTTTACTTTGGAGGGAATTTTTTGCAACAATTCAGTTCACAAACTTCACTGTGTGAGCTCCAGAGGACTTTCAATGTTTGGTGTGATTATTATGCTCAATATTGTCTTCCTTCCTATGTTTTACATAGTTTTCACATATATAAAGATTCTGATCATCTCCTATAGAAGCAGCAGAGAGGTCAGGACCAAAGCTGCACAGACCTGTTTACCTCACCTGCTGGTTTTGGTCAATTTTTCATTGTTGTGTACATATGACATCATCATACTCAGACTGGAATCTGACATCCCAAAAACAGCTCGGTTGATAATGACATTACAAGTGGTTCTGTATCATCCTCTCTTTAATCCCATCATATACGGACTGAAAATGAAAGAAATCTCCAAACACCTGAAGAGGTTCCTTGGTGGTTTGAATGTGCAGTCATTCTGTCATGTGAAATGATCTGTTAAAACACTGATTCTTCAAATGATGGGATGTCATTTGTCTGATCCTTGAAAAGTATTTCTGACAATACGTTTTATTATTAACACAATAATGATCATTGTCAACCTCAACAACTTGATTGTTTGTTTTTTGTTAGAACAGATGTTTAGCAGTAGTGATGATATTAATGAGGACCAGTATCTCTGGTTGTATCGATTAAGCTCATAATGATCATAGAGTGGAAATAAGAACATTTGATGTTGAAAAATCAATTTTAAAAGTGAATTTATGTGAACGTTAATATTTAAACTTTTATTTCTCAAAGACAGATGATTGATTTGTTTATAGTGTAAATGCAAATCAGACTAATAAAATCTTTTAGTAGCAGTGATGTTAATGCTTCAAGTCTTTCAGCTCTTGTATCAGAATGTGAGTCAGTTACAGCATGAAGACCAACAGGTGACATATGACTAGCAGAACTAGACAGTACAGTTAGGCTGAGGGATGGATACCGTGGACCGGTATTTTTTGGTCCCAGTTCCTAATTGCGTTGGTATAGGCTTTACACGATCAATAAGCCGATAACCGATCACGATCTGATCACGTGAGGGAGCAATATGTCTATTTAAATAACTTGTTTATTTAGTGTCCTATCAACAAAAGTAATGGAGAACATTCCACAACAGTTTCAGATAAATAAAACAGGTATTTTAATATAGTATATACTGTATATGCTATATATATATATTTATATATTGTTTATATTCAAGCATCTTTCAAAGACAACATTTACAAGATAGCTTGACTCAACTGTAATCAGTTATGATCTAAGGTGAAAAAAGGGAGGGGGGATCCCTGTTAGTGCAGCACTGTCTCTCCGTGCTGCCAGTGTCTTGGGTCAGACTTAAAGCAGAAGTGAGTGATCCGGTCGTTTTCGCTAATGCTGCGTTCCAGGCAGGCTTTTGAAATCGTAAATTACAGCTTCAAGTCACAACTTACGACTTTGTAGCGTTCCAGGCAACCCACTCGTGTTTTTCCGACCTGTTTTACCGGTGAAAGTCACTATAACGGCCACTCGTAACTTCCAACCGGTGAACTCGTACCAGATCGAACTGGTACCACTTCACGGTCGGAAAAATACGAGTTTCCTTGAACGCACCATAACAGTCCTCGTTGCTACGTCACCACATTCACGGCGTTCCTTGGCTGCACACACAGCCCTGCATGCCGTTCTCTCTCCTCATTGGATAAAAACTGTAGGATACGATAAATGTTTTCTCTTCGGCTCAGAGCAGAGCAGAGTGACTGAGAGACCCGTGTTTCGGTCCAAACACTCTATGTAAGTGATTGCTGTCGGAAGATATAACTATTTAAGACTTATATTAACACAAATATATCACTCACTTCTGCTTTAAGCGTGGGGGGGCATTAGCACTTGCTTCGGTCAGGGAAGTGTTTAGGTCGGCACAGTACGCCTGTGTGCGCCCGAGCCTCTGCTGACGTGCATGGCTGTTGTGGCTTTATTATTGGTTAAGCATGGCACAACTCTCATTGTCACTGGCTATTTGTATTGTCTGTCAACTGTCTATCAACCACGTCTCACATCGTTATCGTTTTATCGCCCAGCCCTACGATGATGTCATTGATCGGATCGATTAATTACGACATTACAGCCAATCACACAAATTGCATAAAATGCTAAATATCAGCCGATCCGATATAGCCGATCAGATCGGTGGAAAGCCTAGTCGGTACCAGAGTACCGTTAAGATTCTGGACAAACGATACTGTTATCGGTACTTTTTGAACGTCTCCCTAACTGTCGCGTAATAATGACACTGCATTGTTTGTCTGACACACCGCCTCCTGTCGTGAGTGTGTATACCGGAAAACACCAAATAAAGGCCCAGGCGATCACTCAAATCAACAGGCGTTTATTAGGGACCTGCGTTTATTTGGAACTTGCCTTTATTAATAGTGTGTCTCCATTAAACCTAAACCTCACCAGATATAACAACTGGACCTCCTTCTGGGGAAAGAGAGGCGTCACTTCGTGGCGGCAGGCGACAGTGGAAAGATACGTGTTTCTCAAGACATTAAAGACGGCCGGGGCAGACTAGTTCTCGGTCTTGCTGACCTCCTCGGTCCTGGCCCGCACAGGTACCAGGAGACCGAGACCCCCGGTCGTGTCGGTCCTCCGCCCTTCCTGATCGGCCCCAAGTTGCAACGACAACTCAAGACCCTTTTCAATTTGTTTAAGGTTGTTTGTTCGTGTTTAGGTTGGTTATATTTGCATAGAATATGTTTTGGCAACCAGAAAAACAATGTTTGATCCTGCGTTTATTTGCTAAGGCTAGCGACGTGATGATACTTCGGTAAGAAACTCCGACTGTGAAAACACTGAGCTGTTCGTGTTGTTTATTTAAGCAATATCACACGAGAGGGAGTGCTGTTGTACTGTATATCAGCACGGCTGTGATTCGGTCGTAGGCACGAGGCCGCAGGCCGAGTGCCGCAGATAATCCCACCGTGCTGATATACAGTACAACAGCACGACCTCGAGTGTGATATTGCTTTTATACAACAGTGCTACGAGCGCATTTTTAGAACAGTAGGCTAATAAACTACAAGAGATTATGATTTGTTTGTTTATTTAATCATTTCTTTAGCTCCGCCAACAGAAATAGTTCCGCAACTGGAAGGGAGACAAGGCTGTTGCCAGGCAACACATAAACATTTCATACTAGCTTGCTACTAGCTACAAGCTTCTCCACCGAGCTGCTTCCAGTGCTGGTTCTGGTTCTGAGCCCGTGTCTGATCAGCACCGCAGCAACAGGACCAGCGTGAAGACATACAGAGACGTTATCGATACCGTATTACATTTGTTCATCATCTATGTAATCAATATAAACACAGTTGAAGCTAAGTAGCTGAGCTACGTGGCTAACAACAGCTAATGCTAATATCAAAACACATCACCGTCAAAACGTAGTTGCCCCCGCGGCGATTTTTTTTCCAGCCGGGTTTAGTAGAGATTTATCGCCAATTAGACGGACCAGGTCAGGTCCAGGTTTTAATGTTCAGGTTTCTAACTGTAGCAGCAGCAGCAGCAGCAACAGCAGCAGCAGCAGCAGAGAGATGGAGCAGCTCCTGTATGGGGAGCCTGGCTCTGACTTAGCTCCTGTCCAGCTGAACAGCGGAGTGATTATGTCTGTGAAAAGTCCCAGTGCTGTTATACTGTATATCAGCACTATGGAATGTCTCGTTGTCCAATCAAATTGCTCGGTTGGGACCGGTCGGAACTAACTGTTGTATAACCTGCGGTAACACGTCTCATATGTTGACTGGTCTACGGCATGAAGGACATGGATTAAAGCTCCTGTAAATGTTATTTTTATATATAATATACGTATATATTTGGGTTAGTGTAAAAACACAACGGGTCGAGGTATCTCCAGACATCTTTGTTTGGATATGTTCCATAAAATGACTTTAAATGGCCTTTACATGAAACTATACCCTTCCAGTTCAAAGTTGATCTTCACCTAGAGTAGCTATGTGTGTTGCACAGCCAGTTAGGGCCTCGCACCAACCCTGCAATGTGGTACCATTACCATCTTAGGAGGTGCAGAACAATGTAAAGAGAGCAAACACCCATGTAGCGGAGGTCTAACGTCTGTGGGCTCAGGCCTCCAGAGTCTGATGGAGTTGTTGACATGACAGCAGCTCAGGGTGGAGGAGTTAAAAACATTAATTGACGCAGCAGAGTATCATTTTAAACATTTGTCTCACTCCAATGGGTCATTCTGTGGACTTGAGTTTAAGGTCAGGTTTCTGTAGAAAATTACCACAATAATGCTTCTTACATTCCCTGCCTGTGTTACTCATTCATGTCTAATTTCTGTCAGTCTTCATGGATGCAGAAATCAATATAACATATATAACTCTTGATGGGCACGTTGAGGTGCAAACGTACGGATACCTTTATTTTGTGATCATGTTTACAGTTTATGTTCTAATAATCTGCAGTAACACAGTTATTGTCAGTCTGATCTGGATGCACAGAAACCTCCATGAGCCCATGTACATTTTCATCGCAGCTTTGCTGATCAACTCTGTTCTTCTGAGCACCGTCATCTACCCAAAGCTGCTGATTGACTTTTTATCTAAAAAACAGATCATATCCCATTCAGCCTGCCTGTTTCAGGTTTTCATGTTTTACTCTTTAAGTGGTGCAGAGTTCTTACTGTTGTCAGTCATGGCCTATGACAGGTATGTGTCTATATGTAAACCTCTGCAGTATTCAACTATCATGACAAAAACCATAGTCAGGATCTTCTTGGTTTCAGCCTGGATTCTTCCTGCTTGTCAGATCTTGGTGCCAGTCGTTCGACATAGTAAGACAAAACTCTGCCACTTAGTTTTGAAAGGAGTTTATTGTAACATATTGATCAACCACCTTTATTGTTTGAGTTCCAGCGTGCTGTCTGTGTATGCTCTAGTTGTTCTACTTAATGTTGCACTTCTCCCGATGCTCTTCATACTTTTCTACCTACACAAAGATTCTTATAATCTCCTACAGAAGTTGTGGAGAAGTCAGGAAAAAAGCTGCACAGACCTGTTTACCTCATCTGATCGTTTTAATCAATTATTCCTGTTTGCTAACCTATGACATCATTATAGTTAGACTGGAAGCAGATTTTCCAAAGACTGTACGTCTGATAATGACTTTACAAATAATAATGTATAATCCTCTGTGTAATCCAATCATATATGGACTGAAGATGAAAGAAATTTCTAAACACCTCAAAAGGTTGTTGTGTCAAACCAAAGTGAACTAATGTATCTTTAATGATTAATGCATTTGCAAACCTTTTTATGTAATAATGATGATGATATGTTTGTTGTGAGTTTTTAAGGCACAATAAAGGGAAACACATCCTAAAACATTGTAATTATTGATACATTTCCTGCAGGTGTTTAAATGTCTGACACATTATTTTCTTTAATACCTGAGTCTGTCAGTAAAATTGTGTCGTCTCTGCAGGGTTGACATATAGTATATATGTAGTATATGTAGTATCATTGATGAATTGTGATCAAATAAGCAGGAAGAGCGCAATGTGTATCACATTTTAGCTCTTTTTGAATGAACAGCCTTGCTTTTGACACATGCTGCTGTTATCAGTATTTATAATTTATCTTTCTGGAATTTATTATTGATATTTTGCATTTTTTCTCTCTTATTCTCTTCACCGTCGACCATGAACAGCAACGTATTGATCAATAAAAGCTTATAACCCCCCCCCCCCCCCCCAAAAAAAAAACAAAAAAAAACAAACACTGTACTTGAAAAAGGAAAAAGGTCCAACAGTCAAAAAGAAAGAAACAAAGGTGTGTGGTCATACCATGGCTCCACCTCAGCTTCTTCCTACAGGAACTTTGTTATTCTAAGTTTTACAGAGTGACACCCAAGTGACACCAAAGTGACTTTACTGTAGTGGCGAGGGGTCACCTGGCTGTGATTATACCTGATCCAGGATCAGTTTGGTTTGTGACAGCTGAAAAGGTTAAACATCAGTTATGCGCTGGCCTCTTTGACAGGGGGCTGATCCTAACCTTACCACATATATGCCCCTCCCCTTTGCCCATATTTGGACCAGCATCAGTCAGTGGCTGCTGTCACATGATAGAGACGTCACGGAGACGGAATCCATCTTTATTTACAGTCTGTGTCCTCAAACCAGTTTTATTGTACATTCACAGGGTCCTTTAAAACTAGGGATCTACCGAATCCTGATTTTTGGGGTTCTGCCAAATACCGAATACCAAATCCTACTCCCATCATCAGCCCACACAGTAAACACATTAGAAATGCAGCAAACATCACAGAGTATGTTTTCTTCAGTCATCAAGCTTGCAGACTTTATATTTAGTTTGTGACAACGACAGTGACGCTGGCTGTGCTGAGAGTGCTTTGAGCTGTGTCGTTCAGGGAGTCATGTAATCCCTGGCAGCATCATTACGTTGACGTGCGTAGGGTTTGGTTCGGTTGATCTTCTAAAGTTCAGCAGAAACCGAACCCCATCAAAAAGCCCAAAGTTCAATGAATCCAAAACCAAAACCTGGATTTGGTACATCCCTACTTAAAACTACATCTATGTCAAATCAATCATACTGGTTAAAGGTGGACTTCAGGTTAAACAGGAAGTAGACGTCCACAGAAAATGGTCGTAATACATCTGTGAATAAAGTGATTTCACTTTTGGATTTTTTAGACATTTTCCAATATTTCTAAGAACATGTGTTCAGTCTGTCATTCGGTTATATCTCTGGAGTGTAGATTGAAATTAGGCTTAGTCGACAACACATTTAACTTAAATTCGATTTTATTTCAATAAAACACACTGATATCGGCCTAAAGCTGCAGACTGAGGCTACAACTTAATACACCTACACCCTTTTCAGAATATGACATGAAGCTTTTCACCACTAAGATTAGACACCTAACTATTTCCCTGTCACATGAATGTGATTTATTCAATGTAGTGTTTTTATTCTTAATTAAAGCCATTATTTACAGGTGCAGCACTGTTATAATAAAACAATATGGTCTATAAATGTGAAAAATGACAACCTTGTTGATCACTTTATGACCATTAAAAACCAATAACAATAATCAGACCATTTTGCCTGAACAGAACAGCTTCTTCAGGTGTTTATGAATTTCTTTCATTTTCAGTCCATATATGATCGGATTAAAGAGCGGATGATAAATTACAATCTGTAACGCCATCAACAAACGTACAGTTTTGGGGAAATCAGTTTCTATTCTCAGTAGAAGTACATCATACATACTCAGACAGGTGAAGTTTATCAGGACCAGCAGGTGAGGTAAACAGGTCTGTGCAGCTTTTGTCCTCACTTCTCTGCAGCTGTGATAAGACAAGATGAATATCCTGGTGTATGTGGACAGTATGAAGAGCACAGGGAAAAGGACAGCAGTCACTAAAATCACCAAACCATATATATTCAGCAGCACTGACCTCACACAGTGAAGTTTATAGACTGTGCTGTTACAAACTATTCCTTTCAAAGTAAAGTTACACAGTTTTTTATTGGCATTCAACACAGTTGGTACTGCAACCTGACAAGCAGGCAGAAGCCAAGCAAAGAGCAGTAAAATGCTGACGTTTGTTTTTGTCATGATAGTTGGATATTGCAGAGGTTTACATATAGACACATACCTGTCATAGGCCATGGCTGACAACAGTAAGAACTCTGAACCGGCCAGAGAGTAATATATAAACCACTGAAAGAGACAAGCTGAGTAAGATATGACCTGTCTCTCAGACAAAACGTCAACCAGCAGCTTTGGGTAGATTGCTGTGCTGTAAAGAACAGAGTTCAGTAACAAAGCTGCGATGAAAATGTACATGGGCTCATGAAGGTTTCTGTGAATCACAATAAGGTACACAATAGTAGAATTACTGCAGATAATCAGAGTGTATGCTGTAAACATGATGACAAAGTAGAGGTATCTGTGTTTGGTCACATCCACGTAGCCATCAATAATAATATAAGTTACATTCAGTTTATTTTCCATTGAGGATGTTATCATACTACACACTGTGTATGGCAGACTGACTCGGTTACCTGGCCTTGACGTGCTGTTTCCTGCAGTGTTTTCACATACAGGTACAACTGTTTGGTCCAGTCTGTTGTTTTTATCAAATGTATTCACCCTCCATGGACCCCTCATTAAACCTCCCACCCAGAGCTTCCATCATGTCAATAACATAAAACCCTCGAGGCATAAATCAATGGCATCCTGTCTAATCTAATACAATAATCAACGTTTCATTTTTTCAGTAAGTTGACAACTTTCCATCACCTGAAAACATGATGAGAGTTGTTTCTGCTGGTCCAGTGATGCAGCCGAGGATAGATTTTTAAAAGAAAGATGTATAGTACAATGTATAGTGTCTAGTATACGTCTCCAAAAACATTGTAGACTACATTTCCCACAATGCTATTAATCCGTTCTTTTTTTTTTTTTTCATGTAATCACACTGAATTGGTGTTTTGTTTAACTTGTGCAACACATCTTTCTGTCCATGTGTACAACAAACTCCACACCATAAAGACCAGTGCAGCTATAATACTGATGACATCACTATGACATCATCAGGGCCATTTTCACTGACTTTGTCAAGTCTGAGAAAATTCAGAAAAGCAAAGAAACCCTCACTACCACATTAGCTGGACTGGACTGAGACAGAGGAGACATCATTCAGGTGTTTTTATTGAGTAGAACAAACTGTGATGTAGAAACTGATCCTTATGTCTTAAGTTGACAGACTTTTCCTTTAATTGGTTTTCTCCTTGTGAATTTCAAGCAGCTGTAGTTTGTCAGTCAGCAGTAAAGACATTACTCATTAATCAGGCGTTACAAGCAGTGATGACACTGCAAAAAATCAAATATCTTACCAAGAATATTTGTGTTATTTTTAGTCAAAATGTCTAATTTCTAGTCAAAACAAATCTCATTATACTTAAAATAAGATAAAGATAAAAAAATAAAAAAGTAGCTTGTTTTTAGACACTTTTTACTTCTTTCAAGCAGATTTTCAATGGAAATAAGTAGAAAAATCTGATAGTGGAGCAAGTTTTTCTTTCTTATTTCAAGCACAAAAAACCTGCTTTCACTGGCAGATTTTTCTACTTATTTGAAGTGAAAATATGCCTACGTTTGAAACAAGTGAAAATGATCTAAAAACAAGTTCATTTTTAGGTGATGTGTCTTATTTTAAGTGTAAAGAGATTAGTTTTGACTAGAAATGAGACATTTTGACAAGAAATAAGACAAATATTCTCGGAAAGATTTTGAGTTTTTGTAGTGGATGTAATGAAATATGAATGACTCTAAGAGACATGAGTGAAAATTAACTCAACACATCCATTTCTTCATTAAATATAAATTAAAATCTGTGTAACAACAGTATACAATCCCCTCAAACCAACATGAGCTACATTAAGACAAATACAAACTGATACTAATAAGATCACACTGCACTAGTCATAAAAACAAATGCACTAGATTGTTCATTAACACTACAGATACTACATACTACATAAAATGAGTTAACTGATCATTTGAAAGTGTGATGAAACAGCCTCTTGAGGTGTGTTGAAATTTCTTTCATTTTCAGTCCATATATGAATGGATTAAACAGAGGATGATACACGATCATCTGTAAAGTCATTATTAAATGAACAAGTGTCGGGAAATTAGATTCAAGTTTCACTATAACAACATCGTAAGTCATAAAAAAGGAGAAGCTGATTAAAACCAGCAGGTGAGGTAAACAGGTCTGTGCAGCTTTCTTCCTGAATTCTCTGCTGCTTCTATAGGAGATGATCAGTATCCTGGTGTATGTGAACAGGATGAAGAGCATGGGGAACAGTCCAATGTTTAGCAACATGAAAATACCATATATTGACAGTGCTGCTAAGCGAAAACATTGAAGATTAAATAATGAATTGTTACAAAAGAGACCTTTCAACGTGAAGTGACAGAGTTTTATATCAGCGTTCAACAGAGCTGACACTGTGAGCTCACAGGCAGGAACCAGCCAAGCTGAAACCAGGAAGACTTTGATGGTTCTTCTTCTCATGATCGTTGCATATTGCAGAGGTTTACATATAGACACATACCTGTCATAGGCCATGACTGACAACAGTAAGAACTCGGAAGCTCCCAGAGTGTAATATATAAAAGTCTGGAAGAGACAAGCTGAGAAAGTTATGACCTGTCTCTCAGACATGAAGTCAATCAGCAGCTTTGGGTAGATGTTGGTGCTGTAAAGAACAGAGTTGATTAACAAAGCTGCGATGAAAATGTACATGGGCTCATGGAGGTTTCTGTGAATCACAATAAGACACACGATGGTGGAGTTACAGCAGATTATCAGAATATAAACTGTAAACATGATCACAAAGTAAAGATATCTGTATTTCTGCACTTCTACATATCCACCAAGAGTTATATATGTCACATTGAATTCATCCATGAAGTTTCTCCAGACTAAAAGCATTAAAGAGTAAAGCAGACAGATCATGGAAGAGGCGCAACAGGCCTCAGCTTGAGGACAGCAGGAACATGTTACCTGTATTACACCATCTGATTCATTCACACATATCAACATCAGACAAAGTCAAGTGTTGGACTCAGTGGGATGTTTTTATCAGACTGCGTCAGCCTCCATGGGTCTCATTAAACTCTGACCCACTGACATGAGACCAAGTCCAGCAAACTCCAGAGTCCAGGACCCAAAGGTTTTGATGGATGTTGTTTCATCTTTGAGTGACTACAATGTCAAACGGTTCATCAGGGTGAAATATTACATTTTTCTTCACTCATCACTAGTTTTTCTTAATATAATGTGTTGTTAATGTGTTGTTAGTTGCTAATGTTAGCCTTATAATGTCTCAGTAATATTTGTGACACTACACTAATTGTCTTCATGCAAACCTTGTTTTCCATAAGATAGTAACTAATGTTACTGACAAGTTTTCTTTTTTTTCCACAATTAATGAAGACAAATGTTAGACAAACTGGAGGCAACAGAGACTGAGACTCTGGTGTTCAGTTTCTATGATGGGTCAAACTCCAAAAACCCTGTAACCTACATTTCCCATAAGGAATGAGTAAGAAGAGCAGTTCATTTATTTCTCCATTCATGTTTCCAGCAGATATTCTAACCACTGTGTCTTTGTCTGTTCTACCTCCACATCTCCTCATCACAGTAAAGCTCTCACTAACATTTTCTCCTCCAGAGTCACAGTCCACATTATTCAAGTGTTTTCAGGCCCAGCAGCAGAAACTTGGGGCCGGATTTACTAAGGGTTTGCGTGTATTAAAACGTGTGCAAACGTGATTGCACGCTGTTAGATCCCCGGTATTAGGCCCCTGTAAAGAAAGGCCTATACTAGACCAGCTCTCCGTTTAAAGGGTAAGTTCTTAAGTTCTAACGGTCATGGACCAGAGTAGAATTTCTAAAGAATGTTTAAGCTGGTGATGAGGAAACTCGCCTAGCATCTAACTGCCTTCATCCTGACGTCTGTCCCGCTTCCCCAAGCCACTAGTTCTGATAGAGCAGCCCCCCACCCAGAAGTAGTAACCCGGCACGCCTGTTAACGGCAGCTTTCCTCTTTGATCCTTGTACTTGTTATCGGCTAGGTTTAATTTAACGGTTTGGAAAAATAACCCTAGGGACCTGTTTATCTTTTGAAGTGAACACAAAACTAGATTAACCTTTAAGAGTCTTAAAGATGTTGTGCACACTATGGCTTAGCTTCTTACGATCATGAACAGCATAACAGTAATATTTGAATTAAAACCTCTGACACAAAAGATGAGGATAACAGTTCTCTTGTCTTTTAGGTTGTAAATTTATTTGCAGGAATTTTAGCAGGGGCAAAGCAGCATCAGAGCATAAATATAAAAATCAAAGAAAATAATTAAAATCAAATTCTCACCCTATTAATCAACCCTACCTCTGATGGATAGTTGCCTGATTCGAATTTCTAGTATAAGGACGCAGGTTTCGGCCGAATTCCCTGAACCCCTTCTGCTGGGGATGATGATCGGGAGCCTAAGCCCCTGGGAGCGGACCAGCAGAGAGTGTGGAGATCAACCGAGTCCAAATTGCTGTGCGCAGTCTTCTTGTTCGATGGCAATCTTCTGTAGACGCACCAGCCCTCGGAGTCTTCGCAGGAGTAGGGTCTGAGGAGCTCGCTCTCGCACCCAGTCCCGACGCACACTCCTTTTACTCCGTCCTGATGACCTTTTTATATGTTTGGACCGCTGACACCCTTCCTTAGTGTCATGGAATAATTTCTCCACCACTCTGCACCGGTCCGTGCCCAAATCTGGTCAACGCGCACTTCTCTATTTCTCCAAATTTCCCCAATTAGCTGACCCTGTGGCCATCTCACCTCGACCTGTCCTGGCATGTCCCGGGACAGGCCACAGGTTCCTCATTTTGGTGACCTTTGTCCTGCCCACCCCATTCTACTTCTCCTTTCCAATAGATTACGGCAACTATTCCATCAGCTCGGGATTCATCATATCATGTAATACTTTCCCTGAGTCACATACAGTAATCACTTCTAAAAAATAGTAAAGACATCAAGAAATAGTAAAAACATCATAAAATAGTAAAAACATCAAAAATAGCAAAACCCACAGTATACATCAAAAGGCCTAGCCCGGGACCCTCAACTCTCCTTGACACCCCCTCCTTGAGGTCCCGTGCTGCCTCCATCAGCCTGTTCCTTTGCACTTAACAAAAACGCTCTTGAAGGTGTATAATACTTTGAAATGCAATCTCACAGGATACTTTTCTTTACTTTGCTTTCCAGCAGATCAATAATAAATCACAGATGACTATTCTCACCCTGCCTTTAGCTCTTAGCAGAACACATTTCAAGGTTATACATCTTAAGATAACAAGAATTACTTCTTTAATTTTCCTTGTTAATTTACTTTAGCAAATCACAATTTGAGGTTACACATCCTAAGATAGTAACAATCACCTTTTAGCCAAATACACTTTAAAAGTTATACTTCTTAAGATAGCAAAAATTACTCCTTAGCCAAATACTTTGAAAAGTTATACATCTTAAAATTGCAACAAAAAGAAAAACTCTTTAGCCAAATGCATTTTAAAATAGCAAAAATTACTCTCTGACGGTCGAGCCTGGGAACCTCAATTCTTCTTGAGACCCCCTCCTTGAGGTTCAGACCTGCTTCCCGCTCCGTCTGCTGGACGAGGGTCGGATCCTCCCGAGGTGAGGCTGGCTCCTGGCTTCCTTGTCTTCTCTCTCCCTGGCAACGCCTCTCAACTCTGCCGAACTTCCGTCCGTCTCCTGGTGGACCAGCACGATGTCCTTTTCTCCAAACGAACCTCTCCCAAGCTGCTGAAGGCCCGAACCCCCTTCCTCCGTAGTAAGAAGAAGCTGTGGCTGACCTCCATCTGCAGCCTGGCTGGAAGGGGTACCGTCTCCTGACGTCTCGTTGACTGCTGCGACAGGGATCTGCTGACCTCCACTGACTCCATATTCATCCACTTTTTCCTTATAACATATTGCCTATATAAGCTTATGCAAAGCAGCTGCGCAGGCCTTTTATTTTCTGACTGGCCTTTACATTCCTCCATCTCTCTCTCTCCTGGCCGGAACACTCATCAATTCTCTGGAAGTCTCTTGCTGGGCCTCCCTTCAATTCTGTTGGTCTAGGCAGCTTCTGGCTGGTTCTTGAATAGCCAGGTGAAAAGGCTGCTCTGAAATGCTCCAGCGGCACTTTCCAAATCCATGGTAGAGTGTGATCGAGCCACTCCTCATGTTGACCATACCGCCTCCCTCTGCGGTCTGTGTGGTCACAGCCGCCACTTCCTCATGCGGCTCCACTCCTCAGTCTCCTCCAAAACTACTGCCGAGACTCTTGTCACCAATTCTCCCTCTTTCTCACTTGAGGGCGTCCGTGTGTGTTGTTTTGGACTGACAAATTTTCTCACTTGCCATTCTTCCGCTCGCCCAACTGCAATCAGATTTCCACATCTTTGCAACACACTGCACTCGCTGCTGCAATCTCTCTCCATCCCACTGACATGTACTGTACATTCATTGAGATCTAATTCAATCCTTCTCAGATCCCACTGAGTGATTATCATCAATCTGGGTAACACCCCAACTCTGCACTTCTCTGCAGATATACGCATCCATCACCTTCACTGGTTTAGGATGCAGGCCTCTGACTCCTCTTCGTTGACCTTTAATCTTCACTGGTTTCAACCAGCCTGGGCCCTCCCAGCAAATTGTTAGTGTAGTGGGTTCGAAACACACCACACACCTGTTGTTGACACCTCTCCATTCCAACATCTCTGTGTCTTCAGACAAAAATCCTCTTTTTGCGTAGTCCAATTCTTTCAGAGCTCTTCCTGCCCAGAGCCCCTTTGTGCTTCTTCTCATGACAACCACCCCATACACAGTGGCCAATCTGGCAAAGGGTGGCAAGCCTGGTGTGCAATTGGCCATAATTGACTCCTAGTTACTTCTAGTTAGGAATTGGTTTCAGCTGCTCCACATCTTGGATTCCTTCTTTTCTCCCTGTCACGCCCATGGGTCCAGCCACGTCCATGCACACCGAACCCCAGGGAATTTTGCTTTTTATGGTGAGTCCATCCACCCTCTGTCCTCTCCGCCCTGCGTTGTATCGACCACACACATCACAGTCCTTGAGAATTTGGCGAATCCGGTGTTTTAGGAATCCAGAGCTGCTGTTTCTCCAACTCCTTGCGTGTGGGATCAGTGCCAACATGGCCCAGCGCTTCATGTACGGCCTGCACTACCTCCATCACGCACTCCTCTGGGACCGACCTTCCCTTGGGTGTCTTGTCCCACTTCCCGATCCCGACTAAGACAACTTTCCTCATCTGGACGAAACGATCCACTTCCTCATTTCCTTTCCAGTGAGCCCCCTGTCTGGTATGTGCTTTCTTATGCACCACGTCCAGGTCCATATTCAATCGTAGCTCGGCGATCTTCTTCCACAGATCTTGATGTGCCACTATTTTTCCTTTGGCACCCTCAAATCCATTCTCCTCCCAAATAGACAAATCCTCTGTGAGTGCCTGAGCACAATAAAAGCCGTCAGTTATCACTTTTGCTTTCTTTATTTTCCTTTTTTCCAGTTCCAGCAGTCCTTCTAGGACAGCCGTCACTTCACCGTTTGTGCACTTCCTGGCACTTTTCCTTTTTGTCCAAATTGTTCTTTGTTATTTCTCATGAGTATGAACCCCAAAATGCTGTTTCATCAAGGCCTTTCTTTGAGCCATCTGTGTACAGGCTCCATTCACATGCAGCTGGTTGCGTCACATTCTCTTTCGCAACTTCCTTGCTCACTGGCAGCACTGACCCGATTTCCAAATCGTCATCTAATAGTATGTCTCCCCATCTCCTATTTGTAGCCTTGGTGCTGCACCTTTAGGTGTCCTGCTGTGTTGAGGCTCCTGCGGGTCATGGACACCTCAGCCCCTGAGTCGACCAGGAAAGGAACTCCATCCACATTGGTGTAGATATCGTCACCCCCACCCAGTAAGCATGCTCAAGGGTGACCCGCGCCTCTTGCGTTGTTACTTCTCAACTCCCCCGGCTGCCAGTTTACGGGCTTCCCGGAGGGCTGCTTTTTGCTCTAGGGTCAGTCTGTTATATTCCTCTTGAGGGAGGAAGTCTCTCTCTTTGCCCGTCGTCTTTCGGCTGGTCTTTGGCCTTTGAGCCTTTACTTTTCTATCCGGCTTCCTCCTCTGGGGCTGCTGTGGGAGTAGTCTGGGTGTTGATTTCTCAGCTGGTCTAATCTCTGGCAGTTCTTTTTCTTTAGGGGGCTGTTGTTGTGCACCCTTTTCTCTTTTTGCCTCATAGCATCTCCTCTTGAGATCCCACTCTCTTACAGCTTCATCGATTCTAACCCCCGTAGTCCCAATAGCAGGGAGCTTGATGAAATCTACCTTGTCACGCTGCCCTCTGGTCACTTCTCTCAGGACCTTGATGTACCTTTCAATAGGTACTACTCTTTTTAGGGCATGCCACACTTGTGAGAGAGTATGGCCTCGGCTCAGGTCCTTCTTTGCTCTGTCAATATGGGCTTCTTCATCATCCAAATCCTCATAATGCATCTGTGCAGGCTCATCCGGTGGCAGTGGCTGTGAGGTTACGCAACTTAACCACAGGCGTTTTGCATCCTCATTTTGAGTGCTGACATCAATCATAGGCCACACTTCTCTCAAATCTTCTTGTATTGACTGCTGGTGGTCTCTTCCTCTGACCATTTCTTTTATTTTCTTGAACTCTCTGAATTCTTGGCCTGGGACTTGAGATCCTACACCCATCATTTCCACCACTCCTCCTTTCATCAGGATAGCTGGGTCCTCCCTTTGTTTTTTCCATGTGAAATCTCTGATTTCTCCGTCACTTCCTGAGATATCTCCCACCTTGATTTCTTCCTCCTCTCTGGCCATCTTGTAGGCAGCTTTCTTCAGTCGTCTCAACATGACATCATGTGATATGGACAAGAACGCACCTCTGAAATTTGCAGTCAGTTCGCTGCATTGTGCTAGTGATGTATAGGTCGGCATCATCAAGACGTTAGCCCATTCTCCCAGAGTGGCTGTTACTTCTGTTGTACGTAACTCATCCTGTTGGTCCACCCAGACTTCCGGTACTGCGTACCTCGTCTGACCCACTCCGGGCATATAGGCCTGTCTTCCATCCTTAGTTTTCACAGGGCCAAACCTCTCATCTATGGCCAATCTTTGAGATGTATTTTTTACGGATATCAGGGCTGCTGGCTTTTTTGTTCCTTTTCTCAAGCCCATTTTTAATTCTCGTACTCTTTGAGGGGGTTCACACTCTGCAGAGGCCCAGTTCTCATACATTTCCTGATTCATTTCACTCTTTCTGCTTCTGAATTCCTCACCATCAATTTCCTCATACTCAGAAACTTCCTCCATCTCTGTAGTGTAGTGTATATGATTTCCTGACACTTGTCTCAGTCTTGCCCCATCATCCAAGAGAGTTACGTCGTTTCTTCTTTCTGTCAAATCAGGTCTCGTCATCTGTGTTGTGATTTTTTCCACAGGCGGCTGCTCATTCTCGGCAGGTTTTAGGGTGTCTATAGCTTTCGGTACTAATTTTCCTACAGAGCTGGTAATTGCAGCTACTCCTTTTGCCATTTGCTCCAAATTTCGGAGAATTGGTGCCCCTGGTGTCTGGAGATTTCCAGGCAGAGCCAGCCGTTCATCGGCTTCCGATGCATGTGGTGTCACTGTCATGCTTCTCTCATCAACGGGGCTCGCCGTCTCCTTCTGCTTTCCCTCCGACCGCTGATTCTCCTCTCCGGCGGCCTCACTGTCACCCTCTTCCCCCGAGGGGGAAGGATCTACCAGGCTTCCATTATCTGCAATTTCACCTGTTGCTTTGTCTCGGTGACGGTGCAGCCTCTCAAGCTGCGTCCTGTGTTCCTTGTATCTGCTGGCAGCTTTAACTGCCGGTGCTGTCAAAACTGACAGTTTCCCTGACTCTTTAGCCAACATTTTTACCACAGAGTCATACGGTGCCGAGGGCCTGATGAGGGTCCTCACTCTCCCTTCTCTGTAGATCTGACAGTTTTCTAATTCGTTAGCCCACCACTCGATCCACTTTCCGACTTCCTTTTTTGATTTGGGGGGTGCAGGGCATTCCCGCACCACAGCGATTTGTTGTTCACACATCTTCGTTGCCACATACCTTCCATGATTCGTGCAACTCTGATCCACTTTCCGGCTCACAGCCTCAGATGATTTGTCTTCTTCGAATTTTATCAGGAATTCCTGTATAGGAACTTCCCATGTTTTGATTCCTGCTCCTTGCAGGATGACTAGATAGCTGAACCCGCCACTTGGCCCAGCTGTATCCAGCTCCTCATATTCATGCTCCTCGGGTTGTGGAGCGTCTCCTGATTCCACCTCGACATAAATCGGATCATTCATGCCTCTGTTGTTGGCTCCATTCCATGTAGCCATCCTGTTGTCTTACGTCGTCTCGGGCTGTCTGCCCCTCAAAGCCTCTCTTCGTCCGCTGAGCAGGGATGAGAGCAGACTGTTGTGGCTGCTCTGCAGCGTCACTCGGGCTCCGGTCACAGAGCTTCCGTCGGCTGCTGATTCTTCCTTTTGCGACCCTTTCTCTCGGTGTCACACTAGGCCAAGGCTCCAGCAGTTTTTCTGCTGAATCACCTTCAGTGGTTGCGGGCTCTTTCTTCTCCTTTGCCCACACTCACTCAGTTGCAGACGGTTTCCTTTTCCTGTCTGCCGGTGCTGGCAGGGGATTTCTCTTCTTCCTTTCCCCCTGCCCGAGTCCTCGTCTCCAGAGGCTGACAGGCTGAATTTCCTTCCTTGCCGGTCCTCGTCTCCAGAGGCTGACGGGCTGAATTTCCTTCCTTGCCGGTCCTCGTCTCCAGAGGCTGACGGGCTGAATTTCCTTCCTTGCCGGTCCTCGTCTCCAGAGGCTGACGGGCTGAATTTCCTTCCTTGCCGGTCCTCGTCTCCAGAGGCTGACAGGGCGCTTCCCCGCTGTCAGAACTCTCACCGCCGGGTCGTCTCTCACGAACAGTGTCCCTTCAGGTACACTGTGGTTCTTCCTCCTAGGCTCGACAATTTCCTTTTATCGAGCCCCACGTTGGGCGCCACGTGTTAGATCCCCGGTATTAGGCCCCTGTAAAGAAAGGCCTATACTAGACCAGCTCTCCGTTTAAAGGGTAAGTTCTTAAGTTCTAACGGTCATGGACCAGAGTAGAATTTCTAAAGAATGTTTAAGCTGGTGATGAGGAAACTCGCCTAGCATCTAACTGCCTTCATCCTGACGTCTGTCCCGCTTCCCCAAGCCACTAGTTCTGATAGAGCAGCCCCCCACCCAGAAGTAGTAACCCGGCACGCCTGTTAACGGCAGCTTTCCTCTTTGATCCTTGTACTTGTTATCGGCTAGGTTTAATTTAACGGTTTGGAAAAATAACCCTAGGGACCTGTTTATCTTTTGAAGTGAACACAAAACTAGATTAACCTTTAAGAGTCTTAAAGATGTTGTGCACACTATGGCTTAGCTTCTTACGATCATGAACAGCATAACAGTAATATTTGAATTAAAACCTCTGACACAAAAGATGAGGATAACAGTTCTCTTGTCTTTTAGGTTGTAAATTTATTTGCAGGAATTTTAGCAGGGGCAAAGCAGCATCAGAGCATAAATATAAAAATCAAAGAAAATAATTAAAATCAAATTCTCACCCTATTAATCAACCCTACCTCTGATGGATAGTTGCCTGATTCGAATTTCTAGTATAAGGACGCAGGTTTCGGCCGAATTCCCTGAACCCCTTCTGCTGGGGATGATGATCGGGAGCCTAAGCCCCTGGGAGCGGACCAGCAGAGAGTGTGGAGATCAACCGAGTCCAAATTGCTGTGCGCAGTCTTCTTGTTCGATGGCAATCTTCTGTAGACGCACCAGCCCTCGGAGTCTTCGCAGGAGTAGGGTCTGAGGAGCTCGCTCTCGCACCCAGTCCCGACGCACACTCCTTTTACTCCGTCCTGATGACCTTTTTATATGTTTGGACCGCTGACACCCTTCCTTAGTGTCATGGAATAATTTCTCCACCACTCTGCACCGGTCCGTGCCCAAATCTGGTCAACGCGCACTTCTCTATTTCTCCAAATTTCCCCAATTAGCTGACCCTGTGGCCATCTCACCTCGACCTGTCCTGGCATGTCCCGGGACAGGCCACAGGTTCCTCATTTTGGTGACCTTTGTCCTGCCCACCCCATTCTACTTCTCCTTTCCAATAGATTACGGCAACTATTCCATCAGCTCGGGATTCATCATATCATGTAATACTTTCCCTGAGTCACATACAGTAATCACTTCTAAAAAATAGTAAAGACATCAAGAAATAGTAAAAACATCATAAAATAGTAAAAACATCAAAAATAGCAAAACCCACAGTATACATCAAAAGGCCTAGCCCGGGACCCTCAACTCTCCTTGACAACGCGCAAACACATGTGGAACCTGATCTACTAACCGGACGCACCGAGGATTGCGTCCCTCACACGGGCAGAATAGCACGTGCGATCCATTTAGCGTGTTTGCCTTGATGAATATGTAAATATGGGCGTTTCAGCCAGAACGTGCAGAATACTGTTTTACCAAACCAGGAAGAGATTGCGGTGGCTGTTTTTGCGTCTTTATTCACCACGTCTGAAAACCATGTACTAACTGATACAACTTTGCCAAAACGTATGCGTTTATTGATTTGATACCTGCCAGAGCCCCATGATCTTACATCTCTGCATTTCCTCACGTCTGGGTAATTCTGTAACAGTTTTTCAGCCGTGTTAAAAGTCTTTTACGCGCCGTTACGCACGGGGCACGTCTGTCCTGCAGTGCGCTCCTCTCCTCTCCTCTCCTCTCCTCCCTCTCCAGTACCTGGCTACTCAGCTCCGTCTCTCAGTCCGTCACCGCTGCCTTCACCCGTCTTTGATCCCTCTGGTCAGTGGTCAGAGCGTTTAGATCCGTGTGTCCCACCTGAGCTCTCTATTAATCCACTGGATCATGGGCGGCACACACACACACATATTACAAGTGTGTGATTGTCGCTGCAGCTGCTGCCTGTTCGTCACTATATGACGAGTTGGGCCCTGTAGCGATTTGTGTTTATTTATCTAAACAGAGCGCGAGAGAGATGAACACACATGCTGTCTTTGTCTGCATCGGATCAAATGTCATTCTGTCCCTTCGTCCGTCCAGCTCTCTGTCCACTCTCTCCATGGCGGAAACGATTACCACGCGCAAAACTCTCATTTACATATTGCGGTTTGCACGTGTTTTCATTTAGCGGGTTACTCTTAGTAGATCACCTGTTTTGCGTGCACTAACCAAACTCGCAATATTATAGCGGGCGCTATCTGGGATCTTAGTAAATCCGGCCCTTGATGTATAAACTGACTTTTCTGTCTAAACTTGGTGAACTTTCCCTTTAATTGGTTTCCTGCTCATGGAGTGTGTTAATTAGCATGCTACAAACAATTTACAATAAATACATTGATCAGAAATAATATCATAGTATTAAAATATTACAGACTTTTAAATGGTAATTTCTCTCTTTTTTTTTTTTTACCTTCCAATGTGTAAAATGTACAATAATAATGACTGGACCATTATTGGCAGTGTCTATGAACATAAGAAATCACCATTGTTATTTTTCTTACTAAACTCATTTAATTGGATTACAAACTACAAATGGAAATCCAACAGGAAGAATGACCTGTGAAACATACAGTACTCTGATGTGGATATCGTGTGGTATCATGACAAATCAGACACATCCATCAAGATAATCTAACATCTGCATTATCTATTGATTAAACTACATTATGATCATTAACAGTGTAGATTCAGAAGTGATTTGACCTGAAACATCAGCCTCTTGAGGTGTTCAGAGATTTCTTTCATTTTCAGTCCATATATGAATGGATTAAACAGAGGATGATACACTATCATCTGTAAAGTCATTATTAAATGAGCAAATGTTGGAATATCAGATTCAAGTCGAACAATGACAATGTCATAAGTGATAAAACAGGAGAAGTTGATTAAAACCAGCAGGTGAGGTAAACAGGTCTGTGCAGCTTTCTTCCTCACAGTTTTACAGCTTCTGTAGGAGATGATCAGTATCCTGGTGTATGTGAACAGGATGAAGAGCATGGGGAACAGTGCAATATTTACCAGTATGGAAACACCATATACTGACAGTGCTACTGAGCGAACACACTGAATCGTGAATATTGAACTGTTACAGAACAGACCTTTCAAATTAAAGTGACAGATTTTCACATATGTGTATAAAACAGCTCCCACTGTGAGTTGACAGGCAGGAACCAGCCAAGCTGAAACCAGGAAGACTTTGATGGTTCTTCTTCTCATGATCGTTGGATATTGCAGAGGTTTACATATAGACACATACCTGTCATAGGCCATGACTGACAACAGTAAGAACTCTGCAGTGGCCAAAGTATAAAATATGTAAGCCTGAAAGAGACAAGCTGAAAAAGTTATGACCTGTCTCTCAGACATGAAGTCAATCAGCAGCTTTGGGTAGATGTTGGTGCTGTAAAGAACAGAGTTGATTAACAAAGCTGCGATGAAAATGTACATGGGCTCATGGAGGTTTCTGTGAATCACAATAAGACACACGATGGTGGAGTTACAGCAGATTATCAGAATATAAACTGTAAACATGATCACAAAGTAAAGATATCTGTATTTCTGCACTTCTACATATCCACCAAGAGTTATATATGTCACATTGAATTCATCCATGAAGTTTCTCCAGACTAAAAGCATTAAAGAGTAAAGCAGACAGATGATGGAAGAGGCACAACATGCCTCAGCTTGAGGACAGCAGGAACATGTTACCTGTATTACACCATCTGATTCATTCACACATATCAACATCAGACAAAGTCAAGTGTTGGACTCAGTGGGATGTTTTTATCAGACTGCTTCAGCCTCCATGGGTCTCATTAAACTCTGACCCACTGACATGTGACCAAGTCCAGCAAACTCCAGAGTCCAGGACCCAAAGGTTTTGATGGATCTTGTTTAATTTTTGAGTGACTACATTTGGGGTTATTAGATACATTTTCTTCACTACTCACTAGTTTTCCTCAACGTAATGTTTTGTAGGTTTAATTTGAAGAGTCGTCTAACCCGCTCCTGGGGGTGCATAGGACCTTTTTTGGAAAAAGGGTCCTATGTTCCCCAGTATGTATTGCGACCGGGGAACATCGGACCCTTTTTCTAAAAAAAGGTCCTATGTTCCCCACTTTTCCCCAAAAGGGTCCTATGTTCCCCGCTGTGTATGTGACCAGGGAACATATAACCCTTTTTTAGAAAAAGGGTTCTTTGTTCCCCGCTTTTTCCCAAAAGGACCCGGGGAACATGCAATTTTTGGTCCCATAAGAAAGGAGTTGGTTGAGTTTAGTAAAAAGACCAGGTAGAGGCTAGACAGGCCAGATAGAGTCCAGATAAGTAGAGAAAATCAATTGACCAGCAACAGCGGGGAACACAGGACCCTTTTTTTGAGAAAACGGTCCTATGTTCCCCAGTATGTATTGCGACCGGGGAACACAGAACCCTTTAGGGGAAAAACGCGGAACATAGGACCCTTTTTCAAAAAGAGGGTCCCCCATAGAACATAGGACCCGGGGAACATAGGTACGCTCCCCATGCAACCTATACACATGAATGTGAAAAACTAAAGAGTGGGCAAAAAGAGTGGGTAAAACTCTTTAAAAATGTTAGCGCAAAAAGGTAGGCTAGCTAATTTTATACTAATGTCCAAATGTTAGCTAAAACTTTAGAACGTCAGTAGCTAATGTTAACCTTAAAATTTGTCAGTTATGTTAGTGACACTACACTACACTGCTTAGCTTCATGCTAACCTTGTTTTTCATAAGTTAGCAGCTAATGCCACTGACAAGTTTTCTTTTTTCAATATCAAATATATGAGACAATATCAAACACAGCTACCAGATAATGTCACTCAGATGTTTTCTTTGGAGCCCAAACTTTGAAGCTTAAACATATCATTCTCATTTTACCAGGAAATTCATGTGTAATAGCTAATGTTAGCAGCTAATGTCAATGACATTTTTCATTTCATCCTCTCATTATAAACTTGATGACCACATTAAAACCAGCTAATATTAGCAACACTTTTAAGAGAGACAAACTGGAGGTAGCAGAGACTGAGACTCTGATGTTTATTTTCTACGATGGGTTATGACGTATAAACTGACTTTTCTGCTTAAACTTGGTGAACTTTCACTTTAATTGGTTTCGTGCTCATGGAATGTGTTAATATCAACCTACAGCCATAATGTTAGTTGAAAAGTCTACAGTAAACATAGGCTATTGATCAAAAATAATATCATAATATTAAAATATTACAGTCTTGAAAATTGTTATCTCTCTGTTTTACTTTCTAATATGTAAAACGTACAAAAATGACCTGTGAAATAGTCCCATCATATGACAAATCAAACACATCTGTCAAGATAATCTAACAACTGCTTCATCACTAATGATTAAACTACATTATGTTCATTAACAGTGTAGATTTAGAAGTGATTTGACCTGAAACATCAGCCTCTTGAGGTGTTCAGAGATTTCTTTCATTTTCAGTCCATATATGAATGGATTAAACAGAGGATGATACACTATCATCTGTAAAGTCATTATTAAATGAGCAAGTGTCGGAATATCAGATTCAAGTCGAACAATGACAACGTCATAAGTGATAAAACAGGAGAAGTTGATTAAAACCAGCAGGTGAGGTAAACAGGTCTGTGCAGCTTTCTTCCTCACAGTTTTACAGCTTCTGTAGCAGATGATCAGTATCCTGGTGTATGTGAACAGGATGAAGAGCATGGGGAACAGTCCAATATTTACCAGTATGAAAACACCATATACTGACACTGCTACTGAGCGAACACACTGAATCGTGAATACCGAATTGTTACAGAATAGACCTTTCATATTAAAGTGACAGATTTTCACATTAGTGTACATGACAGCTCCCACTGTGAGTTCACAGGCAGGAACCAGCCAAGCTGAAACCAGGAAAACTTTGATGGTTCTTCTTCTCATGATCGTTGGATATTGCAGAGGTTTACATATAGACACATACCTGTCATAGGCCATGACTGACAACAGTAAGAACTCTGCGGTGGCCAAAGTATAATGTACATAAGCCTGAAAGAGACAAGCTGAGAAAGTTATGACCTGTCTCTCAGACATGAAGTCAATCAGCAGCTTTGGGTAGATGTTGGTGCTGTAAAGAACAGAGTTGATTAACAAAGCTGCGATGAAAATGTACATGGGCTCATGGAGGTTTCTGTGAATCACAATAAGACACACGATGGTGGAGTTACAGCAGATTATCAGAATATAAACTGTAAACATGATCACAAAGTAAAGATATCTGTATTTCTGCACTTCTACATATCCACCAAGAGTTATATATGTCACATTGAATTCATCCATGAAGTTTCTCCAGACTAAAAGCATTAAAGAGTAAAGCAGACAGATGATGGAAGAGGCACAACAGGCCTCAGCTTGAGGACAGCAGGAACATGTTACCTGTATTACACCATCTGATTCATTCACACATATCAACATCAGACAAAGTCAAGTGTTGGACTCAGTGGGATGTTTTTATCAGACTGCTTCAGCCTCCATGGGTCTCATTAAACTCTGACCCACTGACATGAGACCAAGTCCAGCAAACTCCAGAGTCCAGGACCCAAAGGTTTTGATGCATGTTGTTTAATTTTTGATTTGGGGTTATACATTTTCTTCACTACTCACTAGTTTTCCTCAACATAATGTGTTGTACATTTAATTTGAAGAGGACAGAGTTGTCATGTTTTCCTCTCAATCTGCTCTCAATAATAACAGTCTAACCCGCTCCTTGGACAGTTCACCTCCCTCCAGGTTTGGAAGGAACCAAAACTGAGGAAACACAAGTGAATTGAACTAAATCCAACCGGGATCATCCCTATGTTCCCCACTTTGTATGGGACCGGGAAACATATACTCTTTTTTAGAAAAAGGGTCCTATGTTCCCTGCTTTTTCCCAAAAGGACCGGGGGAACATGCAATTTTTGTGGAGTGGAGTGGAGTTGTGACTTTGCAGATTTTTGCCTATTTCTGAATGACAGTTGAGTTGTGACTTTGAGTGGGAAGTGTAATTGTCCCATTGGTTGGGTTTAGGCAATGAAGAAAGGAGTTGGTTAAGTTTAGTAAAAAAGACCAGATAGAGGCTAGACAGGCCAGATAGAGTCTAGATAAGTAGAGAAAATCAATTGACCAGCAACAGCGGGGAACACAGGACCCTTTTTTTGAGAAAACGGTCCTATGTTCCCCAGTATGTATTGCGACCGGGGAACACAGAACCCTTTTGGGGAAAAATGGGGAACATAGGACCCTTTTTCAAAAAGAGGGTCCCCCATAGAGCATAGGACCCGGGGAACATAGGTACGCTCCCCATGCAACCTTAGCTCACATGAATGTGAAAAACTAAAGAGTGGGCCATGTAATATGCACAGGTTATGAAGAGGTAGTAAAACTCTTTAAAAATGTTAGCGCAAAAAGGTAGGCTAGCTAATATTATACAAATGTCAAAATGTTAGCTAAAACTTTAGAACGTCAGTAGCTAATGTTAACCTTAAAATTTGTCAGTTATGTTAGTGACACTACACTACACTGCTTAGCTTCATGCTAACCTTGTTTTTCATAAGTTAGCAGCTAATGCCACTGACAAGTTTTCTTTTTTCAATATGAGACAATATCAAACCCAGCTAACAGATAATGTCACTCAGATGTTTTCCTTGGAGCCAAAACTTTGAAGCTAAAACATATCGTTCTCGTTTTACCAGGAAATTCATGTGTAATAGCTAATGTTAGCAGCTAATGTCAATGACATTTTTCATTTCATCCTCTCATTATAAACTTGATGACCACATTAAAACCAGCTAATGTTAGCAACACTTTTAAGAGAGACAAACTGGAGGTAGCAGAGACTGAGACTCTGATGTTTATTTTCTACGATGGGTTATGACGTATAAACTGACTTTTGTGCTTGAACTTGGTGAACTTTCACTTTAATTGGTTTCCTGCTCATGGACTGTGTTAATATCAACCTACAGCCATAATGTTAGTTGAAAAGTCTACAGTAAACATAGGCTATTGATCAAAAATAATATCATAGTATTAAAATATTACAGTCTTGAAAATTGTTATCTCTCTGTTTTACTTTCTAATATGTAAAACCTACAAAAATGACCTGTGAAATAGTCCCATCATATGACAAATCAAACACATCTGTCAAGATAATCTAACACCTGCTTCATCAGTAATGATTAAACTGCATTATGTTCAGTACAGTTTAGATTTAGAAGTGATTTGACCTGAAACATCAGCCTCTTGAGGTGTTCAGAGATTTCTTTCATTTTCAGTCCATATATGAATGGATTAAACAGAGGATGATACACTATCATCTGTAAAGTCATTATTAAATGAGCAAGTGTCGGAAAATCAGATTCAAGTCGAACAATAACAACATCATAAGTGATAAAACAGGAGAAGTTGATTAAAACCAGCAGGTGAGGTAAACAGGTCTGTGCAGCTTTCTTCCTCACAGTTTTACAGCTTCTGTAGGAGATGATCAGTATCCTGGTGTATGTGAACAGGATGAAGAGCATGGGGAACAGGCCAATATTTACCAGTATGAAAACACCATATGTTGACAGTGCTACTGAGCGAACACACTGAATCGTGAATATTGAAGTGTTACAGAACAGACCTTTCAAATTAAAGTGACAGATTTTCACATTAGCGTACAAAACAACTCCAGCTGTGAGTTCACAGGCAGGAACCAGCCAAGCTGAAACCAGGAAGACTTTGATGGTTCTTCTTCTCATGATAGTTGGGTATTGCAGAGGTTTACATATAGACACATACCTGTCATAGGCCATGACTGACAACAGTAAGAACTCGGCGGTGGCCAAAGTGTAATGTACATATGTCTGGAAGAGACAAGCTGAGAAAGGTATGACCTGTCTCTCAGACATAAAGTCAATCAGCAGCTTTGGGTAGATGTTGGTGCTGTAAAGAACAGAGTTGATTAACAAAGCTGCGATGAAAATGTACATGGGCTCATGGAGGTTTCTGTGAATCACAATAAGACACACGATGGTGGAGTTACAGCAGATTATCAGAATATAAACTGTAAACATGATCACAAAGTAAAGATATCTGTATTTCTGCACTTCTACATATCCACCAAGAGTTATATATGTCACATTGAATTCATCCATGAAGTTTCTCCAGACTAAAAGCATTAAAGAGTAAAGCAGACAGATCATGGAAGAGGCGCAACAGGCCTCAGCTTGAGGACAGCAGGAACATGTTACCTGTATTACACCATCTGATTCATTCACACATATCAACATCAGACAAAGTCAAGTGTTGGACTCAGTGGGATGTTTTTATCGGACTGCGTCAGCCTCCATGGGTCTCATTAAACTCTGACCCACTGACATGAGACCAAGTCCAGCAAACTCCAGAGTCCAGGACCCAAAGGTTTTGATGGATGTTGTTTCATCTTTGAGTGACTACAATGTCAAATGGTTCATTGGGGTTATTAGCTACATTTTCTTCACTACTCACTAGTTTTCCTCAATATAATGTGTTGTAGGTTTAATTTGAAGAGGACAGAGTCGTCATGTTTTCCTCTCAATCTGCTCTCAGTAATAACAGTCTAACCCGCTCCTGGGTTAGTTCACCTCCCTCCAGGTTTGGAAGGAACCAAAACTGAGGAAACACAAGTGAATTGAACTAAATGCAACCTTAGCTCACATGAATATGAAAAACTAAAGAGTGGGCCGTGTAATATGCACAGGTTATGAAGAGGTAAAACTCTTTAAAAGTGTTAGCGCAAAAAGGTAGCTAATATTACACTAATGTCCAAATGTTAGCTAATGCTATGCTCAACTTAAAATAGCCTACTCCTAAAACTTTAGAACGTCAGCAGCTAATGTTAACGTTAAAATTTGTCAGTTATGTTAGTGACACTACACTACACTGCTTAGCTTCATGCTAACCTTGTTTTTCATAAGTTAGCAGCTAATGCCACTGACAAGTTTTCTTTTTTTCAATATCAAATATATATGCTTTTTTTGTATTTGTTATTAAATGTCTATGGTAATCTCATATGGGATGGGCCACAGTGTTGGCATGACACGAAAATGAAAAAAATTCATTCATTCATTCATATATGAGACAATATCAAACACAGCTAACAGCTAATGGCACTGAGATGTTTTCCTTGGTGCCCAAACTTTGCAGCTAAAACATATTGTTCTCATTTTACCAGGAAATTAATGTGATGATGACGTTGATGACCACATTACCAGCTAATGTTAGCAACAAGAGAGACAACTGGAGCAGCAGAGACTGAGACTCTGATGTTTAGTTTCTACGATGGGTCAAACTCCAAAAACCCTGTAGACTACATTTTAGCCTTCTGCTGACTTATAAGGCTCTTAATGATAAAGCTCTATCCTATCTGAAAGAACTAATCATTCCTTACTGTCCTACCAGAGCACTCCGCTCCCAGAATGCAGGTCTGTTAGTGACTCCCAGTATCTCTAAAAACAGACTGGGAGGTAGAGCCTTTAGTTACCGGGCTCCTTTACTGTGGAACCAGCTCTCTCCATGGGTCAAAGAGGCAGACACTCTAACTACATTTAAGTCTAGGCTTAAGACCTTCCTTTGTGACAGAGCTTTTAGTTAGGGCTGGTTCAGGTAGCTCTGAACCATTTTATAGCTACGCTGCTATAGGCTTAGACTGCTGGGGGACACATCTGGTTACATGGAGCCCTCTCCCCTCCTCTCCTCTCCTCTCCTCTCCTCTCCTCTCCTCTCCTCTCCCCTCTCCTCTCCTCTCCTCTCCTCTCCTCTCCTCTTCCCTCCTCTCCTCTCCTCTCCTCTCCTCTCCTCTCCTCTCCTCTCATTTTGAACTGTCATTATCATTATCTGTTGCACTTTGTAGTTTGGCCTTGGTGTCTCGCACTCTCTCTGTGTTTCCACAGATCCACCGGAGCTCCATCTCTCTGCACCAGCCGCCGCCTGCATTGCCCCCTGCCCCCACCCTTTCCCCTGCTGTTAGACCGGCCTCCCCTCCCTTCCTATGAACAAGTCTGCCATCCAGTCCTCCCATTAAGCTGCCCTGCTCTCCCTGACTCCCTTGCCTACTATACCAGAAGCTTCCTCCTTCAGCTGTTGTTAACATTTCCATGTTTCTCACATTCTCTGTTGTAAACTGTTTTCTTGTCTGTAACAACATCCTATGTCACGTCTGTCCGTCCTGGGTGAGGGATCCCTCCTCTGTTGCTCACCCTGAGGTTTCTCCGATTTTCCCTGTTAAAAGGGTTTTCCATGGAGTTTTTCCTCAGTCGATGTGAGGGTCTAAGGACAGAGGATGTTGTTATGATGCTATGTGAAGCCCTTTGAGACAAACTGTTTGTAAAAATGGGCTATACAAATAAAATTGCCTTGCCTTGCCTTGCCTTACATTTCCCATAAGGAATGAGTAAGAAGAGCAGTTCATTTATTTCTCCATTCATATTTCCCATTGATAATCTGTGTGTTTGTCTGTTTTAACTCCACATCTCCTCATTAAAGTAAAGCTCTCAGTAACATTTTGATTTTCTCCTCTATAGTCACATTCCACATTATTCAAATGATTTCAGGCTGAGCAGCAGAAATATGACGTAAACTGACTTTTCTGCTTAAACTTGGTGAACTTTCCCTTTAATTGGTTTCCTACTCATGGAATGTGTTAATATCAACCTACAGCCATAGTTGAACAGTCTACAGTAGACACATTGATCAAAAATAATATCATAATATTAAAATATTTCAGTCTTGAAAATTGTTATCTCTCGGTTTTACTTTCCAATATGTAAAATGTACAGATATATTAAAGCAGAAGTAAGTGATATATTTGTGTTAATATAAGTCTTAAATAGTTATATCTTCCGACAGCAATCACTTACATAGAGTGTTTGGACCGAAACACGGGTCTGTCAGTCACTCTGCTCTGCTCTGAGCCGAGGAGAAAACTTTCCTCGTATCCTACAAGTTTTATCCAATGAGGAGAGAGAACGGCATGCAGGGCTGTGTGTGCAGCCAAGGGACGCCGTGAATGTGGCGATGTAGGGACGAGGACTGTTATGGTGCGTTCAAGGCAACTCGTAACTCGTGTTTTTCCGACCTGTGAAGTCGTACCAGTTCGATCTGGTACGAGTTCACGGGTCAGAAGTTACGAGTGGCCGTTATAGTGACTTTCACAGGTAAAACAGGTCGGAAAAACACGGGTGGGTTGTCTGGAACGCTACAAAGTCGTAAGTCGTGACTTGAAGCTGTAATTTACGGTTTCAAAAGCCTGCCTGGAACGCAGCATTAGCCAAAACGACCGGATCGCTTACTTCTGCTTTAACTGGACCAATGTTGACACAGTGTCTTTGAACATAAGACATCAATCATTGTCATTTTTCTTACTAAACTAATTTAATTGGATTGAATTACAAAATGTACAACCAACAGTAAGACTGACCTATGAAATAGTCCCTAATGTGAATATCATATGATATATGACAAATCAAACATCTAACATCTGCACATTATCACTACTGATTAAACTACATTATGTTCATCAACAGTGTAGATTTCGAACTGATTTGACATGAAACATCAGCCTCATGAGGTGTTTAGAGATTTCTTTCATTTTCACTCCATATATGAATGGATTAAACAGAGGATGATACACTATCATCTGTAAAGTCATTATTGAACGAGCAAGTGTCGGAAAATCAGATTCAAGTCGAACAATGACAACGTCATAAGTGATAAAACAGGAGAAGTTGATTAAAACCAGCAGGTGAGGTAAACAGGTCTGTGCAGCTTTCTTCCTCACAGTTTTACAGCTTCTGTAGGAGATGATCAGTATCCTGGTGTATGTGAACAGGATGAAGAGCATGGGGAACAGTGCAATATTTACCAGTATGAAAACACCATATACTGACAGTGCTACTGAGCGAACACACAGAATCGTGAATATTGAAGTGTTACAGAACAGACCTTTCATATTAAAGTGACAGATTTTCACATTAGCGTACAAAACAGCTGCCGCTATGAGCTCACAGGCAGGAACCAGCCAAGCTGAAACCAGGAAGACTTTGATGGTTCTTCTTCTCATGACAGTTGGATATTGCAGAGGTTTACATATAGACAAATACCTGTCATAGGCCATGACTGACAACAGTAAGAACTCTGAACCGGCCAGAGAGTAATATATAAACCACTGAAAGAGACAAGCTGAGTAAGATATGACCTGTTTCTCAGACATGAAGTCAATCAGCAGCTTTGGGTAGATGTTGGTGCTGTAAAGAACAGAGTTGATTAACAAAGCTGCGATGAAAATGTACATGGGCTCATGGAGGTTTCTGTGAATCACAATAAGACACACGATGGTGGAGTTACAGCAGATTATCAGAATATAAACTGTAAACATGATCACAAAGTAAAGATATCTGTATTTCTGCACTTCTACATATCCACCAAGAGTTATATATGTCACATTGAATTCATCCATGAAGTTTCTCCAGACTAAAAGCATTAAAGAGTAAAGCAGACAGATGATGGAAGAGGCACAACAGGCCTCAGCTTGAGGACAGCAGGAACATGTTACCTGTATTACACCATCTGATTCATTCACACATATCAACATCAGACAAAGTCAAGTGTTGGACTCAGTGGGATATTTTTATCAGACTGCTTCAGCCTCCATGGGTCTCATTAAAGCTGTCGTGTGTAAATTCTGTTGACCCCCGTATGTAATTACGAAAACACTGCTGTGCTTCCACATTGTGTCGGGCAGTAGGCAGGCAAAGGAAAATCGCCTGAATGTGGCGGCAGTCACAAATACGCTATTCGGAGTGGCGGATATTCATGTTCACTTCCGGTCCATGCGAGCGAAGCATTGAATATAAGAATCGCTTCTTGCAATGAAGCAGATCCGCCTGTTGGCTTCAGCTAGCGGAGTTACTCCGCGTGTTGGTAAGCTAAGGCACATTCACAAACTTTCAATCCACTCATTTTCAGCCTCATCAGTTGCACCAGTTGTTCCACTAAAATAAGAAAGTATTACATTTTCGGCTACGCTATGTTTTAAAAGTAGCAAGAAGTTAGAATGATTCAAAAAATGTATGTATAGGATTGATATTTTGATGCTTCAAGATGCAACGATTTTCATTTTGGAATCCGATCATAGCCCTGTGAATCAAAATCAAATCGGGTCACATCACGTTCCCTCTGCTGCTGATGTTAATAGTGGTTGTGTTGTAGGGGCGTCCTCGACTAAGGATTTTCATAGTCGAATCTGATTCATCAGGTTTTGCCTTTGGTCGACTTATCCTCAAATCATGTTGTTTTTTCCGTCACTGATTTATGATCTCATTTGCGTCTTTTTCCGCTCCAGAGAAAAGAGCTAAAACACCCGAATTAAGAAATGTAATTCTTCAGATGGCATAAGATAACACCAGGCAGGGCCGCACCTGCCTACACACAGAACACGCACAGTGCGTAGGGCCCCGCGATCCAATAGGGGCCCCGTTTTGCACAAAGGATGCGCATATGCACAGCCGTGGGGCGCGCTACTAGATCAGCTGTCAGCGCGAGGCAGGAGAAGAGAGAGAAGAGACCTTTTTTTTTTGTAATCTGACACCGCACGCGCCGTCACTGCAATGATTGACAGCAATCGATCTGACCAATCACTGGTCAGATGCCCATGCTGCAGGCACTTGTCAAGCAGCTGCAGGTGAAGACGTGCTCATGACTTCGAAAAGAACCTACGAGCCAGGCGCGAGCAAGAGGGGGAAAAAAAGCAAGGTGGGTATTTGTTGAAGTTAGTGCTGTGCCATATTAACGGCATGGTTAACGCCATTAATGGTGTTAACGCCAGCACTAGTAAAAATGTAAAACTTTGTAGCATAAGCAAGCACTAAACCTCCGTGCTCAGCACAGAGGTAGAGGAGAGATGCTAGCCTCCAGTCCATTTAGCTAGAGTCTAGATGTGGACTGTGGTCTGGAGATCAAAGTAGGCTAATTTTCTAGCGGCCCTTACCATTTATTAAATGTTTTTTTAACACCTTTGTCCGCATATGCATTCACCTCTGTTGAAAGGCAGTGGTAAATTTATCAGTTGTTGGTCGTATTTTCAGGCTAAAGTTTATAATCTATTTTATCACCACACAAGGATTTGGCTAATGTTATTCTAATGAATGTAAAATGTCGCCATCTGTTGGTGAATTTTATCTATGACAGGCAGCTTTGGAGGAGATATTAGAGATAAATAGGCCTATTGATAGAAATGAGTATATTTGATACTTTTGTTGACAGAAGGAACTAAATTTCTATGTAGCTACATTTTGAAATATCAGTCTGTTTGGTACTGAATTAGTATGTTTTATTAGGATTGTAGTTGTAGCCTATATAATAATAATAATAATGATGATAATAATGACAATAATAGTAATAATAGGGCCCGAAGAAATGTTTTCGCTTAGGGCCCCATTTTGGTCAGGGGCAGCCCTGACACCAGGACATTCTACATCCAGAATTTTCCTGATCTCACTCATTAGGCTTAACTTGGTCATCGGTCTGAATGTCTGTGGACAAACCAGTGTTTATGAATTACATTCAAATATTATTACAGTATATTATTATTACAGGGTATGTCTGTGAAGTTGTGTTTAAGTGGTGTACAACTCTCTAAGGACAAAGTTGTGAGGTGAAAGGTATTTTCTGAGCCGAGCGTCTCATGAGAGCAGCTCACTGTGACCACTGGGTGATAATTAGCTGTTTACAGACTGGCTGTAGTCAGACCCGTCCCCTGACGCCTGTTGTGTTGTGCAGGAGACGCACACAGTGGAGGACACTGATGACACTCATTACAGTGTCCTTACATCAGCTTCTGTGTAAACCATGGTGGCGTTGTTAGAGTTAATTGGAGCAGACTAATTGGACATTAGTATGATGCAAAACAATACTGGCCATCACTTTCAGGATGAACTTTCTGTTTTGTCTTTGTTGGCACTGTTTGACCTCTCTGAGCGCTCCAACCACCCTGCAGAGTTGGGGTTTGTTTAACCACACATCATGTTGATGACTGATGACAGTCAACAGCTCATTGTCTTTGTGGTCAGTGGGGAATTTCAATGTGGAAGAGGAAAGAACTTGTAGATCAAATGCATCAACAGATGGAAACAGAGACTGAAACTAGCTTTGTCCCAATTCAGAGAATGTAGTCCATGAAGCTGTGGCCTTTGTAACCGTTGTAGACCATGAAGGCCTGACTGAAATGAGATGGTCTGGTCTACAGAGAATTTCAGCTTTGCATTACCAGCTTTGTGCCCACCCTTACCTCTTCATCACATTACACCATTCCTGGCCCTTGGCCTTAACAGCTGTACTGTTAGCCATTGAACTCAGCTGAAACACAATACTAAAATGCTGAACTTACATTTAACAGGGTCATCTTCGGACTCTGTTGCTGTAGCTTTCTGCCATATAATTTTCATAACTTGCAAGCAATGAATTTTGGGATTTGGCGGTTTTTACTAATGTTCCATATGCCCTGATTAATTAAAGGCTTTTACGCATCATCCGTCTCCTACGAGTGAGTGCCTGAAGTAAGCCCAGTGCTTTTTCGTTCTTCTAATTTTTTAGCTTCAATTAAGAGCACCCCGAACACGGAGTTTATCTTTTTGTTCCACCACGAGCACTCGGTACCCCCCGCAGCCCCTTTTTGACAAGAAATTTTGGGATAGGTTGGGCCGTGAAGGATTGTTGGATCTGTCATTGCCCAGGAAAGGATGAATCTGAAGAAGTCCTCCAAATGGTTCAGTTGAGGTGCACCACAGTGATGTAATCAGTTTTCAAGCTTGAGACATACCTAATTACTGCAGTACTCCAGTACTTCACATCATCTAAAGGTCAAAATCAGCAAGACTAATGGGCACGTGGTGGACAACCAGGGACAGCAGGCCTGGTCTTGACCTCAACCACAGACAGAAGTGAAGAAGACCACCAAGTCAGATCAACAAACTGAACTTGACTCAAGACTGAAACTATCCTCAGGAATAGATCAAGGCAATCTTGAGATATCACTTTGATGACACCGGGAACCACCGGCATTGAAAATGGTTGATCCTCAATTTGGCCCTAATTTGAAGAAATTCTCTCGAAGCATTGCTGAGATGGGTTTCTTGGGTCTCTCTCTCTGAAGAACAAGAAGAGGCTGGATTGCATTGTGAGAATGTGCAGTAAAATTGTTGGGATTAAGCGAGAAGAACTCTCACTTTTACATAGGCCAGAGCCACAAAGAAGGTTCAGGCCATTCTGGCTGACTGCACTCACCATCTGTCTACAGGGAATCAGCTGTTGCCATCCAGTCACAGATATGCCCTGCAAAGGTGCAGGACAAATAGATTGACTGTGAACTGTCCATGTAAACCCACCCAATGACACGTGACAGGAGCAAAACCTTTGGGTCCTGGACTCTGGAGTTTGCTGGAGTCAGTCTCATGTCAGTGGGTCAGAGTTTAATGAGACCCATGGAGGCTGAAGCAGTCTGATAAAAACATCCCACTGAGTCCAAGACTTGACTTTGTCTGATGTTGATATGTGTGAATGAATCAGATGGTGTAATACAGGTAACATGTTCCTGCTGTCCTCAAGCTGAGGCCTGTTGTGCCTCTTCCATGATCTGTCTGCTTTACTCTTTAATGCTTTTAGTCTGGAGAAACTTCATGGATGAATTCAATGTGACATATATAACTCTTGGTGCATATGTAGAAGTGCAGAAATACAGATATCTTTACTTTGTGATCATGTTTACAGTTTATATTCTGATAATCTGCTGTAACTCCACCATCGTGTGTCTTATTGTGATTCACAGAAACCTCCATGAGCCCATGTACATTTTCATCGCAGCTTTGTTAATCAACTCTGTTCTTTACAGCACCAACATCTACCCAAAGCTGCTGATTGACTTCATGTCTGAGAGACAGGTCATATCTTTCTCAGCTTGTCTCTTTCAGGCTTACATATTTTATACTTTGGCCACCGCAGAGTTCTTACTGTTGTCAGTCATGGCCTATGACAGGTATGTGTCTATATGTAAACCTCTGCAATATCCAACTATCATGGGAAGAAGAACCATCAAAGTCTTCCTGGTTTCAGCTTGGCTGGTTCCTGCCTGTGAGCTTGCAGTGTCCGTCGTGTTGACTGCTGATATAAAACTCTGTCACTTCACTTTGGGAGGTCTTTTCTGTAACAATTCAATTTTTAATCTTCAGTGTGAAAGCTCTTTGGTTCTATCTATGTATGGTTCATTCATGTTTCTAAATATTGCACTGTTGCCAGTGTTCTTTATCCTGTTCACATACACCAGGATACTGATCATCTGCTACAGAAGCTGTAAAACTGTGAGGAAGAAAGCTGCACAGACCTGTTTACCTCACCTGCTGGTTTTAATCAGTTTCTCCACTTTTTTTAGTTATGATATCATTATCGTGAAACTTGAATCTAATTTTCCAAGACTTGCTCGTTTAATAATGACTTTACAGATGATAGTGTATCATCCTCTGTTTAATCCATTCATATATGGACTGAAAATGAAAGAAATCTCTAAACACCTCAAAAGGCTGATGTTTCAGGTCAAATCACTTCTAAATCTACACTGTTAATGAACATAATGTAGTTTAATCAATAGAGATACTGTATGTTAGTTTATCTTGACAGATGTGTTTGATTTGTTCTTATAACTTATACATATTATCATTAGACTTAATTTCATATGATATTCACATTACTGTGCTTCTTGTTGGTTGTCCATTTGTAATTTAATCCAATTAAATGAGTTTAGGAAGAAAAAATAAAATCAGTGATGTCATATGTTTCACAGATCTGTCCCTATTGGTTCAGTCAAGGCTATAATATATATGCTTGCACGGAAATTCAATAAGTGTACTGAGGATGTCAAGATAGCTTTGTTTAGATCATATTGTACTTCATTGTACACAGCTCACAGTGCTGGTACAGTGTTACAAAAATGAAAAAACTTCAGGTGGCATACAATGATGCATTTCAGATCCTACTTAGGCGTCCAAGATGGACAAGTGCAAGTCATATGTTTGTATCCTGTAATGTGCCCACTTTTCATGCTGTTTTAAGAAATTGTACAGTATGGATTTATGTGTTGACTTAGCCAGGGAAGTAATGGGATCATTGCAGCCTTAGCTGTGTCTGCACATAGTGATACAAAATATTTGTCATGCTTCTGGAAACACTGGAATAAGTCCCTGTATGTGTTTTAAAACCAAGTTGGTGTATTTTTTTCTTGTACTGTCTGTGTCCTTGTATTTTCTTCTTTTATCTACTTCATGATGAACCCGAGTCTGTAATAAAGATATATCCATCCAATTATCAGAGTCTCAGGCTCTGCCTCCAGTTTGTCTCTCCTAAAATTGTTGCTTAGACTTAGACTTTATTTGTCTCAGAAGGGAGATTTGTTTTCACTTGACTGTACATACAAACACACATGGGAGCATCAAACAGGAAGAATATACAACAGAAAGCAGACATGACATAAGTGAGTTAGACATACAGTACGTGCATACAACTTGTATGCAGACATGGCAGCAAGAATGAGAGAGGAGGAGAGTGCCAGCGGGGTCTATTGGTCAAATCAGTCCTGCTTGTCATTATGTGGATGAAACTGCACAATGCGACCGTGATCATACTATACATCCTATGGATTGTCACAAGGAATAGCTGAGTGTTACTCCCAGAGCCCCGGGACAATCATGGACTCACCTACACCAGGGAATCTCTGCTCCAACTCCGCTCTTCCTTGCCCTGTGGGATTAAGCCATCCAGTGCCGGCAGAAATCAGACCAAGGAAGAGGGGGAAGCGAGGGGGGGGTCCAGACTAGGCTGAGAAAGTGGCCCTTTAAACCCCCTCTCCCCTTGATCATCATGTCAAATGTGCGATCTCTTCGGAACAAAATGGATGTACTCCATGCCAGATGCCGAGTGGAGAGAACCTACAAGGAAGCCTCTGTCTTAGCCCTGACGGAGACATGGTTGGACACCAGATGCTGAGGTGGACCTTGAAAACTTCACCATCATCAGGGCTGACCGCACAAATAAATCCAGTAAAGGGAGAGGTGGAGGGGTCTGCATACATCAACGACAGGTGGTCTAAGAACATTAAGACCCACAGCAAGATCTGCACTCCTGACGTGGAAATGTTGACCCTGTCCCTTCACCCCTTCCACCTAGCTCGGGAATTTCCCACTGTTGTCATCAGCTCTCTGTATGTCCCACCAAGTGCTAATGGTAATAAAGCAGCTGAGATTGTGGCTAGTACCATTAGCGACACGCAGGGGAAATACCCGAGCGCTCCGGTGTTCATAACTGGTGATTTCAACAGTTGCAGACTGGACAAGGTCTTGCCTTCATTTCATCAGTACGTGGGCATAAAGACAAGGAGGAAAAACATGCTATGGGAATATCCCGGACACATACACTTCTCGTTGCCAAGCACTGCTAGGTTACAGCAAATCATCCTGCTTCCTGTTTACAGGACTGAACTGAAGCAGCACAAGCCCAAGACCTACAGTGCCCTCCAGTGGTCGGAGGACAGCATCACACGTATGCAAGGGTCTATGGCCTGCACAGACTGGGATGTCTTCTCTGGTGGGAGCCTGAATGAGAGGCTCTCAGTCATTACAGACTACATAAAATTCTGTATCTTCACAACGATTCCAGGAAAGGTTTTCAAGAAATATCCAAACTCAATACCCTGGATTATCCCACATATCATGCACAGTTTTAAGAAAAAGCAGAAAACATTCCAACAACAGGACTGGGTCTCACTCAAACTCATAACACGACAGATCAAGAACGAAATCTACAAAGCAAAACTCAGATATAAAGAAAAACTGGAACTAGAATTCAGCACCATGAACACCCGGCAAGCATTCCAGAAAGTGAGAACACTCACTGGTCTAGGACCCACAACCCAAGTTAGCCTCAAAAAACGACCCTACAACCTTTGCTGAAACATTGAACACGTTTTATTCCCGTTGTGACATCATGGACTGTTCAAAGGAGTGTGAGGCGCTGCTGGAGACCCTCCTCCTCCCGGAGCCAGTACATCAGGCCCTCTTTAGTGAGGATGTACGTCGGCAGCTGAAGCGATGTAAACCCGGCAAGGCTCCAGGGCCAGATGGCATCCAGGGGCGGGTGCTAAAGGAGTGTGCCACAGAGCTTGCTCCCATCATGCACCATCATACCGGTGCCCAAGAAACCTCGCCCCTCAGAGCCCAACCACTACCGCCCAGTTGCACTGTCCTCAATTCCAGATTAAATGCCTGGAGAAACTGGTTCTTGCCATCATCATCATCCCATCTGTTGAGCAACACTTGGACCCACACCAGTTTGCATACCAAGCGAAGAGAGGGACAGAGGATACTGTGGCATGCCTCCTCCATTCATTCCTCCAACATCTCGAAATCCCCAGTAACTTTGAGGGTTCACAGTTTTCTCAGAAACAGACCACAATCCACCAGAGTGGGCAGCGTGACATCATTATACACCATAACCAACACTGGGCCTGTTCCTGTTTACCCTCTACACCAACGACTGTACTAGGCCCTCACCCACTAATACATAATCTCAAATACTCAGACGACAGCGTCGTAATTGGACTATTAGACAACTCACCTACAGGATACCATAACTCCATCTCTCACCTCACACAGTGGTGCACGGACAACAACCTGCACCTAAATGTGGCCAAAACCAAAGAACTGGTCATCAATTCCCCCAGCACAGGCAAATCAACCCCCTCCCCCGCCCACAACCCCATCAGCATCAACAGGGAAGCTGTGGAGGTTGTGGAAACCTTTAAATACCTTGGTCTCACCATAGATAATATACTCACCTTTGAACCACACATCATTGACATTCACAACAGCCAGCAAAGACTCTCTGCCATCAGGAAACTGAGAGCACTCTCAGTGCAAATAAAGCAAATAAAGCTGAGGCTGAATCGGCCTTTTTGAGTTAACTCTTTTAAAGAGTTTTACCTCTTCATAACCTGTGAATATAACACTCTTTATTTTTTCATATTCATGTGAGCTAAGGTTGCATTTAATGAATTAGTATGTTATTATTGAGATCAGATTGAGAGGAAAATTAAACCTACAACACATTATATTGAGGAAAAGTAGTGAATAGTGAAGGGAATGTAATATTTAACCCTAATGAACCATTTGACAACATAGTCACTCAAAGATTAAACAACATCCAGCAAAACCTTTGGGTCCTGGACTCTGGAGTTTGCTGGACTTGCTCACATGTCAGTGGGTCAGAGTTTAATGAGACCCATGGAGGCTGAAGAAGTCTGATAAAAAACATCCCACTGAGTCCAACACTTGACTTTGTCTGATGTTGATATGTGTGAATGAATCAGATGGTGTAATACAGGTAACATGTTCCTGCTGTCCTCAAGCTGAGGCCTGTTGTGCCTCTTCCATGATCTGTCTGCTTTACTCTTTAATGCTTTTAGTCTGGAGAAACTTCATGGATGAATTCAATGTGACATATATAACTCTTGGTGGATATGTAGAAGTGCAGAAATACAGATATCTTTACTTTGTGATCATGTTTACAGTTTATATTCTGATAATCTGCTGTAACTCCACCATCGTGTGTCTTATTGTGATTCACAGAAACCTCCATGAGCCCATGTACATTTTCATCGCAGCTTTGTTAATCAACTCTGTTCTTTACAGCACCAACATCTACCCAAAGCTGCTGATTGACTTCATGTCTGAGAGACAGGTCATATCTTTCTCAGCTTGTCTCTTTCAGACTTATGTACATTACACTTTGGCCACCGCCGAGTTCCTACTGTTGTCAGTCATGGCCTATGACAGGTATGTGTCTATATGTAAACCTCTGCAATATCCAACTATCATGAGAAGAAGAACCATCAAAGTCTTCCTGGTTTCAGCTTGGCTGGTTCCTGCCTGTGAGCTCACAGTATCAGCTCTGTTGTATGATGGTGTAGAACTGTGTCAGTTTAATTTGAAAGGTTTGTTCTGTAACAATTCAATATTCACACTTCAGTGTGTTCGATCACTGGCAGTGTCAGTATATGGTGTTTTCATACTGGTAAACATTGGACTGTTCCCCATGCTCTTCATCCTGTTCACATACACCAGGATACTGATCATCTCCTACAGAAGCTGTAAAACTGTGAGGAAGAAAGCTGCACAGACCTGTTTACCTCACCTGCTGGTTTTAATCAACTTCTCCTGTTTTATCACTTATGACGTTGTCATTGTTCGACTTGAATCTGATATTCCAACATTTGCTCATTTAATAATGACTTTACAGATGATAGTGTATCATCCTCTGTTTAATCCATTCATATATGGACTGAAAATGAAAGAAATCTCTAAACACCTCAAGAGGCTGATGTTTCAGGTCAAATCACGTTAACACACTTGTGTCGGCAGTCATGGTTAATTGATGTAATATAAATTGTAAAATCTGTCATGATAATGTAGATGATTAGATTTTCTTAATAAAAATGTGTTTGTGTTTTATGAGTGATATAGAGCATCATTAGCTTTAATATGAAATTAGTCTTCTGTATCTGTGTAGATAAGGTTAATACTGCTCATAACATGGGGATAAATTCTTTTGTTGCTTGTTTCAGATTTGATTGAGCGCCGTTATTTAAAGTTAAACCAAAAGTTTACATTGTCACAGCTTGTAATTCTTTTCAGTTTAGCTTTACCTGAAGCCTGATAAATTTCAGGGCAGAAAAAAACAAAGGGTGAATCCACCAGTTTTTAACATTGAAATAAACTCGACCACTGCTATACTAAACATACAAACTTATTTCAAAGTTACTTTAAAGTCAAATTCAATTTCCCATCAGGAAAATGAATTTCATCTCAACTTGTGTATTCACATCCTGACAGTTACTGTAGCCCTCGAGTACATTAAATCCAGTATACGGCAAACCAATACAAAGTAATAAGAAACTACATATTTGGGCTCATTGTGCAAATATGAATAACATTTGGTTGGTTGGTTGGTTGATTTCAGAACACTAGTTTATATTGTTTTGTTGTTTATTGGAAACTGAATGAGTTGCATGGGGTCACCTCCCTGTAGACCAACCACCAGCAGAGACAGGCACTGGGGTCAGGTATGTTATTGGTTGTCTGGTCTCCAGGGTCACATGGAGGTTTGTGTGCATTTTGGTTCTCACTTTGAATAAGGGGTTAGATGCCTCACCACTGGAGAGACAAGGATCTTGTTGACGCGTGTTGGACCTCAGATCTAACAGCAGACCAGAGTCCATCCCGAATATGGTCGGAACAATGGCATATCTAAGCTTCTTCCTTTGAAACTTCATCTTTGATCCAACGTTTTTGTTTTGTTGCTTTCTGATCCGATTATCTTTGTGTTGTTCCAGTCGATTACGTGGTTGTTGGTTTTGCAGTGGTCACTTAGTGCGGATTTGAGGGTTACTGGGTCTATGAGCTCACTCATTCTCAGTTGTCAGGTAAGATGTAAGTGGTGAGATACTCCGGGACATGACGTAGGATATGGTCACTGCTCCCCTCACTAAGTCAGTATTTTCCTGTCATTGGAACGTTTGATGTTTGGTCAGTTGAAGAGTTTTGAAGCGAAGCAGCATCAGTAGGACACAGTAAAACTCAACGGTCTGTCACTCAAACCCGACCTTCCTGAAACAAGTCTCAGGATTCAAGCATGTTCTCCGTTTCTGACGTGTTTTGCTTCTATGACTTAAGTTTTTCTCTCTTTACCAACTTTTTCCTTCGTTCTCCAGACACAGTGTCTGTATTTCATTCATATGTTACAATCCTGAACTTTTTTCACTTTAACCAGACGTCAGCGACGGCACAGTGGAGACAAAGTTAAGAGAAAGTTCATCCTTTGTGTTTTGTGTGTGTTCATTAAATCCTCAGAGGATGTAATAAAGAAAAACAATATCTGCTACAATTATCTTTGATAACTGATGTAAGGACACTGTAATGAGTGTCATCAGTGTCCTCCACTGTGTTGTGAACAACACAACAGGCGTCAGGGGACGGGTCTGACTACAGCCAGTCTGTAAACAGCTAATTATCACCCAGTGGTCACAGTGAGCTGCTCTCATGAGACGCTCGGCTCAGAAAATACCTTTCACCTCTGTGATCAGACACAAGTGTCACAACTTTGTCCTTAGAGAGTCATACAACACTTAACCACAACTTCACAGACATAACCTGTAAAAATAATATGATATAATATATGAATATAATTCATAATTACAGTTTTTATTACACAGATATTCAAAGACTTTTGACAAGGTTATATACATTTTGCTGCTTTTTCAACTCTTTCACTCAACAGAACCTCTATTAACATCAGCAGCAGAGGGACCGTTGACCCGGTTCTGACCCAGTTCTGAGAGAGAGAGAGAGAGAGAGAGAGAGAGAGGTGAAAGATAGTACATATCTTGGATAAATAAATATGACGACTATGTCATCCACTATACCTATTTTTGATTAGCAAACTGCACAAAAACTGCAAAAAAAAAAGTATTATATTTCTAAGAACTGCAGTCATATTTATGTATTATTACATTATCGGCACTAGTTATTACATTTTCAAAAGGTTTTTTAATACTAGGCCAATAACGTAATAACCAGCCAATAATGTACTGTAATAACGTATTACATCATCGGCAAAAAGTTATGATGCTATTGGCTCAAAAGTTTTATTACATTATTGGCTTTATTACATTTAAAATGGCCAAAATTATTACGTTATTGGCCGTTATTACGTTTTTGGTTGCTACACATCCTGATGCTACTATTGTGAAGAGATTTTTATAAAAACAATAAATATGGGGACAAAATATAAAATATAAAGAGGGCATTTTGGCGGCCCCAAATGCCTGGTTTGCCTAATAGTACGGCCCGCCTCTGTGAACAACGACTGTCACTGACCACTGAAATCAAACCTACAATATGGAACTTGTTTTGAGGCATTTTACTGCCTTAAAGAGAGAATTTATAAATAAAACATTCAGCTGGAGATGAATGTTCATTTCATCAGAGTCTCTGAGACGCTGCAGCGGTGGCGGCCATGTTTCCTTCCATCTGCTTCTGTTTGTGTTTCCATATCTGACTGTGAAGGATCAGTGTTAATCACTGCAGAAGTGACCCAGTGACCCCCATTACCCTGTGATACCCCCAACACACACACACACACACACACACAGCTGATATCGACTGGTCTCTTGAAGATCCAGATGTTGCACATGTTGGGTTTTAATGCATCACATTGTGTGTAGTCCTCTTAACACTGTGTTTCCTGCAGCGGAGCGTGTCTGACCTGCTGCTGCCTGTGTGTGTGTGTGTGTGTGTGTGTGTGTGTGTGTGTGTGTGTGTGTGTGTGTGTGTGTGTGTGTGTGTGTGTGTGTGTGTGTGTGTGTGTGTGTGTGTGTGTGTGTGTGTGTGTGTGTGTGTGTGTGTGTGTGTGTGTGTGTGTGTGTGTGTGTGAGAGTGAGAGAGAGACTAAAAGCAGTAAAGAGTTAAGAAGCTTTGTGATCTGTTGAAGTACTTAAAGTGAGAGAGAGAGGGAGAAAATGACAGAGGCGGGCGGCCATGACGGTGAGCTAGTGAACGGACGGTGAAGAGACGTGGATGTGAAAAAACACACACAGGAGAGAAACAGATGGAGTGAGTGACAAAGGGTGAAACATCCCAAAAGAAGGCAATGAGACGGAGAGAAGAGGAGCAAGAGAAAAAGAGGGGGGAGGGGGGGGAGGGAGGGAGGTTGGTGGTTGGTGGATTAAGTCGGGTTAGAGAGGATTAGTGTCTGTTTTGGTTTGGTAGTAAAATAACCTCCAGTCAGTCACCGCTGGTTCACGTCACAGTTCACAGTGACACGGCAGGACGAGGACGAGCTGGTGAGTCTGTGGAAGGAGACGGATGTTTACCTATGTGTGTGAATATACACACATACGTAAACATACATATACTAATTTAGTGGTTTATATGTATGTCTGTGTAGATATATGTGTGTTTGTGTATGTGTGTGTGTTGTACTTAAACACACAGCGGTGAGTCGTCGGTGTGTTTACCGGTGGGCAACCGCCATTCTGACATCCCACCAGTCCGACATCGGCCAATTGTCTAAATGGCAATTTAATTTTCTATCAAACATCCCATCATTCCGACAATTTTTGCCTCCTATGGTCAGAATGACGGGATTTTTTTCTTTTTTTAAACATCCTGCCTTTCCGACAAATCCTTTAATAGCGTATTTTTCCCCAAAAAAAGATTTTGCACTGGTTGGGTTTAGGCAATGAAGAAAGGACGCTGCAAAAACTCAAAATCTTTCCAAGAATATTTTGTCTCATTTCTAGTCAAAACTAAACTATTTTCACTTAAAATAAGACTCATCACCTAACAATGAACTTGTTTTTAGATCATTTTCACTTGTTTCAAACTGATTTTCACTTGAAATAAGTAGAAAAATCTGCCAGTGAAAGCAAGTTTTTTGTGCTTGTAATAAGAAAGAAAAACTTGCTCCACTATCAGATTCTTCTACTTATTTCAAGTGAAAATCTGCTTTAAAGAAGTAAAAAGTGTCTAAAAACAAGCTGCTTTTTTAAAGTGATGAGTCTTATTTTAAGTAGAATGAGATTTGTTTTGACTAGAAATAAGACAGATATTCTTGGTAAGATTTTGAGTTTTATCATACACAGCAATATATTGTACAGTTACAAAGAAGAAGAAAGGAACTAGAGAAACTTGTAAGATTCTGAGTTTTTGCAGTGGACTTGGTTAAGTTTAGTAAAAAGAGCAGGTAGAGGCTAGACAGGCAGACTAGTCCCTGTCACAACCATGTGGGTATTCCTCTATCAGCATGTCTTAAAGAAGGGTTAGCCTGTTGAGTAACGCACATTTCCTTATATTGAAAGCCTTGTCGGAATGGTGGGACGTTCGCATGTCAGAATAGCAGTATGTCGGAATGGTGGTATGTCTAAATGGTGGGATGTCGGAATGACAGCATGTAACCGTGTTTACCGGCTGAAGTCGTCTGTTCTGCAGGAATTTGGTGCGAAACTGAGAGGTCGACCTGATGGTGGCGAGTACGGTTCATCCTCTGAATGCATGAAAGTTGGAGTTGAATTCTGTCCAGTGGATGTTGAGTGAACACTCTGACGTGTTGGTTGGTCAATGGGTCGTTAGCTTCAGGTGCATCAGGTTCATTTACCAAACTCCTCTCCACTTTTGGACCACGCTAGGGTTTTCCCTCCACAGCTGTGACTGTTTCTGTCTCTGCTCTGGTTTGTCCAACGAGTCTGAGAGTCGACAGGAAAGATGCAACAAGGTTCAACTGAGACGAATCGTTTAGAAAGAGCGACACACTGCAAAAATTCAAAATCTTACCAAGAATATTTGTCTTATTTCTAGTCAAAATAAATCTAAATATACTTAAAATAAGTCACATTTAAAAAGTAGCTTGTTAGACACTTTTTAATTTTTTCAAGCAAATTTTCCACTTTAAATAAGTAGAAAAATCTGACAGTGGAGCAAGTTTTTCTTTCTTATTACAAGCACAAAAAACTTGCTTTCACTGGCAGATTTTTCTACTTATTTCAATTGAAAATTAGTTCGAAACAAGTGAAATATGTGTAAAAACAAGTTAATTTTTAGGTGATGAGTCTTATTTTAAGTGGAAAGAGATTAGTTTTGACTAGAAATGAGACATTTTGACAAGAAATAAGACAAATATTCTTGAAAATATTTTGAGTTTTTGCAGTGCAGAAACTTCATCACTCAAGTTGAAAAGTCAAAGGGCTGAAGCAGCAGCAGCAGCAGATACAACACTTTATTGTAGTTGTGTGTAAATGGGGGCGTGGCCTCTCTGAGTGACAGGTAGGTGATCATATTCTGCTTTTACACGCCGTCAGGTTCAGGTGAGATGACGTCGTCCATCTTGATCTCCAGTGTGTGGAGAAAGTGAAGGGATGAGTGGAGGAGTGAACGTCTGCGATGATGTAATCAGCTCAGTAGTTAATTGAAGCTTCCTGAGTGAGAGTCAGAGGAAACAGAAGCTGAGCCAAGATAAGGAGCTAAAGAGGAGACGTGACCTCAAATTAGGCCACAATTAGTCTCTCTCTCACACACACACACACACACACACACACACACACACACACACACACACACACACACACACACACACGTAATCTATCGTCATCTTGAGTTAAAGACTTTACTGTTTTTTCATTTGAATCTTATTTTACTGTTGTGTCATGTTATTCTACACTGCAAAAACTCAAAACCTTTCCAAGAATATTTGTCTTATTTCTTGTCAAAATGTCTCATTTCTTGTCAAAACTAATCTCTTTTCACTTAAAATAAGACTCATCACCTAAAAATTAACTTGTTTTTAGATCATTTTCACTTGTTTCAAACACATTTTCACTTGAAATAAGTAGAAAAATCTGCCAGTGAAAGCAGTTTTTTTATAAGAAAGAAAAACTTGCTCCACTGTCAGATTTTTCTACTTATTTCAAGTGAAAATCTGCTTGAAAGAAGTAAAAAGTGTCTAAAAACAAGCTACTTTTTAATGTGATGAGTCTTATTTTAAGTAGAATGAGATTTGTTTTGACTAGAAATACGACAAATATTCTTGGTAAGATTTTGAGTTTTTGCAGTGTAGGCTACTAAGTTACTGTTGCTTTCTGTCCATCACTGAGGTCTAAGAACATTTATTCATCAACTCCACTGAGCTCAGACCAGTGAAGGTTGATCAGCTGTGAGGCAGGTGAGATGTTTAATGACTTCCTGGTTTGACACACACAGACACACTTCCAGTTGTCAATGCAGCGTTTTGTTGTTTCTGTTTTAAACTCCTCTGCTGTGATTCAGAGTTTCATGTCTCCATGACTCTCTCTCTCTGACTTCCTTAGGGTGGCCATGGCCATCATTTAAATGCCCTGCCCGGCCTCAATCCGGACGCTTATTTGTCCTCCTTTTTGGAGTTGCACTCGAACGTAACTGAACATAACACAGCATATCGTTCTGGTGGAAGAAAAGATTGCCAGAAAAGGGGAAAAAAAAAGATGAAAGCGCTGTCAAATGAGAAAATGATTGATTGATGAACGATCTGCTAGCTCTGTCATCGTCACGTCAACAGAACGCGAACATGCTGAAAAGACAGACCAAAAGACTATAGCAGCAGGGATGACTTACATGCATATTGTAGTCTTTGTCTATGTGACATGGACGTTGGTACCAAAGGGAAAGGAGCCACTGAGGCGAGCACAGACAAACATAAGGACTATAGCTGCAGGTCGGTCCTGCCGGCTTTTGAGCGTTTTTTTCTCATTTGTTCTTCACTTAAAACAGGTTATTTATGCTTGTTAAGAACTGAAATGTGTATTTTTTTTTTGCATTCATTTATTTGTTCATTTATTAATATGGGCAGAAATATGTGCCACCAGAAACTGAATTTGAATCATTCATATTTGAATTTGAATTGCTGAACTTGAATAATCGAATTGAAAATTTGAATTTGAATCACATAATTTGAAATTGTAGGCTATTGTTTGATTTGAATCATTGCATTGAAAAACTGTATCTGAATAGTATAATTTGAAATTGAAAGCCAATGAAATTTGATCCTCACTGAAAATACAACTCTCTCACAATTCAAATTCAGTTTTCAAAATTCAGATTTAAAATTTCAAAATTCAAATTCAAATTCAAATTCAAATTCAGTTTTATTGTGACAGACATCCGGGTACTTGAAGGATGAAGGAAGAGCAATCGAGCTCAGATACACAGGACCCTGTGTATCTGAGTCATGGATCTATCTGAGCCGTCACAACGTAGTTGCCGGTCACGGCGAAGATGGCTTCCTTTTTTCTTTTTTCAGCCGAGTTTAGACTGAGAATTGTCGCCGCCGCTGCAGCAGCAAAGACAGGAGCAGCTCCTGTATGAGGAGCGTGGCTCTGATTTCTGTGGAGGCACCAGAGTTGAACCAGTTAAGCACGGCTACACTCTCTCTATGAGCTCAGATAGATCCATGACTCAGATACACAGGCGAGGAGTCCTGTGTATCTGAGCTCGATTGCTCTTCCTTCATCCTTCAAGTACCCGGATGTCTGTCACAATAAAACTGAATTTGAATTTGAATTTGAATTTGAATTTTGAAATTTTGAATCTGAATTTTGAAAACTGAATTTGAATTGTGAGAGAGAGTTGTATTTTCAGTGAGGATCAAATTTCATTGGCTTTCAATTTCAAATTATACTATTCAGATACAGTTTTTCAATGCAATGATTCAAATCAAACAATACAATTTCAAATTATGTGATTCAAATTCAAATTTTCAATTCGATTATTCAAGTTCAGCAATTCAAATTCAAATATGAATGATTCAAATTCAGTTTCTGGTGGCACATATTTCTGCCCATATATTAAACTTAATTTGCATATTTAAAGACAATGGGCTATCTGCTTTGTGGCACTGTGCACGTTGCAGGACTTACTTACTAACCAATAATTAGCAGCAATAATGTGACCCCACATTTTCGCCATCTCCGGAAATATTTTTTCCTCTTCTGTTACACAAAGCCTACATCATGAGAGAACTTGTCTTGCAGTGAATAAACTAATCATCACTTTATCATGATACCTTTGTTATCATGGACAAAATTGTATTGTAGTGGGAAATACACATACAGTAGACCTACGTATATGTTGTGATTATTCTTGCTTCATTATATATAAGTGTCTCCTTTTTGGTGTTGTGGAAATGGCCACCCTAGAAACAAACTAATAAATACATGCAAGATTACATATCAGTTAAAGACATTAAAAGCAGTACATATGTTGGTAGTTTTAACAGCTTTTTTGTTTTGTAGACAGGAGAGAGATGAGATCAACTGTTTAAACTTGAAAAGTAGGCTACATGTTTATGTTGTTTGTTAGCTCTGTGTGTTTGGCCCCGCCTCCTTCCACACAGGTTGAAGATAGAAGAAACATGATGCTGCTGCTGATTGTGTCATGTCTGTCCTCTCTGTGAACATCGTATTGATCTTCATCTGTCAGTGATGATGTCACTCACTCAGCGTTTATCAAACTGACCTCAGATCAGATTCTGGTTCTGTTTGTTTTTCAACTCACTAAAAGTTGATTCATTTCATTTTCCTCTGCAGCGGCTGGATGAACATGAGACACACGATGGAGCACGGTGAGACACACACACACACACACACACACACACACACACACACACACACACACACACACACACACCTGTATTCACTGCTGCTGGTGTGTTTATTGTTTGTCGTCCTTGTGTCGAGTCTTCACCATGAACTCAGATCTAAATCCTGACCCGGTCCGCATCTGGACCTAATCTCCTCTCAGACCTCAATCACATGGTATTAGGAGGAGGAGGGGTGTGTGTGTGTGTGTGTGTGTGTGTGTGTGTGTGTGTGTGTGTGTGTGTGTGTGTGTGTGTGTGTGTGTGTGTTCACCTCCTGCTTCCAACATCTGTCTCAGTTACTTGATTCAGTGATGTCATCTGCAATACATCATCATCATCAGGTAGGGTGATGGGGGCGGAGCTCAACCAACGACCTGTGTGTGTGTGTGTGTGTGTGTGTGTGTGTGTGTGTGTGTGTGTGTGTGTGTGTGTGTGTGTGTGTGTGTGTGTGTGTGTGTGTGTGTGCAGGAGTCAGTCAGGTGCTCTCCAGTGTGGTGGACGACGTGGGTCAGGCCGTCAACAGAAACGTCAGTGGAGCTGAGCTGCTGCATGAGCTGCTGAGTGCACGATGGCTGCACGCGCTGCTGCAGGTACACACACGTAAACACACACACACACACACACACACACACACACACACATACACACACACACACCTATAAATACACACCATCATCATCTGATTTCATTCCTGTTTTCTCTCCAGATGTATGAGTGCCTGTTGCAGTTCCAGAGGGCGACACCCAGCCCGTTCCTGCCCTACGCCTCAGGACTCTCACATGAGGTACACACACACACACACACACACACACACACACACACACACACACACACACACACACACACACATGCACACACACCTACACAAACACACACACACAATGAATCCGCCCTTATCCACACGAAAATGTAAATGCAAATGCAATCCAAACATTAGAAGTGGATTAAATGTTGACTGGGAGTTGTGTCATAGCAAATATGACGATGATGATGGTTTAACGGGAGAGATTCAGACCGACAGTAGTCCACTGTTGTTGTTGTTGTTGTTACGTTCAGTTTGCGATTTGTGAAAAACCTGTATTTTATAGCCAATACAGTCACATCGACATCAACTCACCATATGTTAATAGACAGGCGTCTATGTGGGACAGGCTTTTATTTAATTTCGAACAAATCAGCTCAGTAAAGATGGCAAATAATATAATCATAATATAATTCTCAACGGGCCGAACAACTTGACCGGACGCACCGGGTCCAGAAAACATTTAATAACTCGGGTCGGGTCTTTTCTTTCTCTCTTTCTTTTTTTTTGCCGCGTTCTGGGCAACAATTAATGCACGTGAGTCTGGCCGTACTAGCGGATCGGACCCGGTCGGGTCTTTGAGAACTGTAGCAGGAATGAAGCACTTTGAGAGGTTTTGTTCATTCACTACAACTTGTAGAAAACAGACCCCGGCTTCTAATTGAGATCGGCTTTTATTTGCTCAAACCTGGAGACAGACCCGACCCAGTGCAACCGGCGTCTCGAGACTCGCCTCTTTTTCTTTCTTTTTTTTGTGATCATTTACAGTAGACTACATGACGGTCTGGGAGACGCTGTGCGCTACTGTAGGAGGGAAGAGAAGGCTCACGGTTCAAACGATGTAGACTTGATCTAGAGTAGGATATTACTATGTCTGACCAGAGGGGGGGACAACACGTATCCCCACCGGGGATAATAATGAATGACCAGAGGGGGGGGGGCCTCGAAAACAGAGGGGGGGGGGGGTAAATCCCCACCATCCAACCAGGCAAATCGCACCCTGGTTACGTCCATAGACTGTACGTCTAGAGGTGTGGCTCAGGTTACAGGTCAGAGCGGTGGGGGGGATGACATCATCATTTCATTTATTTATTTTTTATCTTCTTTTTATTTTTTTTATTTTACGTGCAGTAAACAAGACAAGACAGTGACAGTGATAGACAAACAAGATGACAAGAGACTCATTGCGTGTGTGTGTGTGTGTATATGGGTGGGTGCGTGAGTGTGTATGCACATCATGCATACACACGCATCATCATTTCAGAAAAGATCTGTTTTGGGCGTCCAGACGAAAACGCTGGGGCGCCGTTTTTGTCTGGACGAGACGCTGAAACAATAAAATGTGGATTCAGAAAACCCTTCATTCATTCATTCATGCAGACAGGCTCTAATATGACATCATGACTGTGTGTGTGTGTGTGTGTGTGTGTGTGTGTCAGGTCATGTCGGTCATACAGAAGCTCCATCGTCCCTCACCTGAGGCCAGAGAGCTCTACAGCCTCCTGAGCTCCGCCCACCTGCAGGTCAGTCTGTCACCACCATCACACTCACCTGTGTCCTCACACAGTCTCTGCTGCTCTGTTCTCACACCTGGACCCCCCCCCCCCCCCCCCCACCAGGCCCTCCTGTCCTCCCACGACAGCGTGGCCCAGGCGGACTATGGCCCCGTCCTGCCCCCCCTCCCTGACGAGCTGCCTGAGGACGAGGAGGCCATGAGGATCGTCTGTCTGGTGAAGAACAACCAGCCGCTGGTGAGAAGCTCCGCCCCCGATTCCCTGTTGCCATGACGCAGGTTCATGGTGATTTTCTGCCTCTGGGCTGGTCTCACATTTGGACTTATTCTGACAAAACGGTAGCTCCTATCAGAAAAAGAAGCAGACCGTGGTCGTCGTAAGGACTTCCTGAACACTTTGATATGACTTTGGTGTTTCTAAAGTAAATATTTTGGAAACACTTGCGAGTTATAAACAGGAGTCCCTTCTGAAAATATTTGTATTGGAGTCAATGAGGAGCAGAGAGAGACATGGCCGCACCGAGAGGCTCACAGTTTAAATTCAGCAAGTCTCTCTGCTTTGTTGAACACATTGTTAGAGAGAGGACAAGTTTGTCTACAACTGTGGAAAAAATCATATGTGTAGAGTGTAATTTGTGGCCGGGAGGAGCGTGGAAAGTGAAAAGTTTCAGACAATTTCAGACAACTTCTCCCACTCTAGCTCGAACATTCCGTCCAATACACACCCATTATAATCTCAACATTTCTCCAAAAATGATCATGGTCTTTGAACAGTGATTGATCAAAAACTATAATACCTATTGACACGTGGATTCATTCACCAATAGACAGGACATTTTGAAGTTTAAATGGAGTCTCTAGGTGAAAGTATGCCTGAGTAGTGGACGTTTGAAAAAATCCAATCATTTCATGGTCATTCGCCCTGTGGCCCTAATAACAACCAGTTTGTAGTTTGTTCATGTCTTCTCGACAGGTTGTTGTTTGATCATTGATCACTGATCACTGATCAATAGGACGAATCTCCTTGTTGTTTACAACAAACCAGCATGAGAACAATAGTGACGGACGAGAGCTTCGCTTTATCTAATTTTTCATGTCACTATATCGCCGTTTAGACTAATCTGATGTTTGTAAAGTCTATAAAACCAATGATTGGACAAACATTACTATTTCTGTGTGCACATTTTTGTAATTAGTCATGGTTATCATAGATTAGCAGGGCTAACGGTTAGCTACCTGTTTAACTTTAATAACTCAGTGACTCAATAAACGCTCCATGAAGAAATATTTTCTCCAGCGGATATCTGAGTTACAACATGACTGAGCTAACTGGAGTAGTTTCATGTCGTGTCCCACAACGGGAGGGTTTTAACAGCTGACGTCCTGATGTTAGCTTAGCTACTGCCGTTAGCTTAGCTACCGTTAGCTGTCCCTGTCAGCTGCAGCCACTGATGCTTTCTAGACACTGTGATTCCACCAAACTGAATAAATATCACACATAGCAACACAAAACACACACAGAAATAGTAATGTTTCTTCAATCATTTCAGATTTGTCTAAACGATGACAGGGCGTGAAATATATGATATATAGCTAAACTCTTGTTCGTTACTATTGATCTCATTCAAATTACGTGCTGGTTTTCTACCCGGAAGTAGAATGTAAACAACAAGGAGATTCGGTCTATATATCTCAACATTTCTCCAAAAATGATCATGGTCTTTGAACAGTGATTGATCAAAGACCATGAGGATTCATTCACCAATAGACAGGACTTGTGTCTACATTTTGAAGTTTAAATGGAGTGAATCCATGGAGTGGTCCATTCGCCCTGTGGCCCTAATAACAACCAGTTTGTAGTTTGTTAATGTCTTTTGGACAGGTTGTTGTTTGATCAGTGATCAATGATCAATAAGAGACCAACTTTCTCTGTCGTTGACTAAGAACGCAGCAGAGCGCCGGTCGAGCGTCGGGGGCGGAGCCGGCGTGCTCCGCGGCCGGTGGAGCAGCCTGCGCCGCCTCACGCTGGAGAGGCTGGTCCCGGCCAGAAGGGCCTGGTCGGGGGAGGAGCTCCGGGCCACGGCGGGAGAGGC